>NC_091355.1:11225947-11517514 GCF_038502225.1 Cherax quadricarinatus | reverse complement strand
CAGCAGCAAGCCGCTCAGTGCAAGGGATTGTTTGTTCCTAGGCAAACATGCTCTCAATAAGGGTTATTATGATAAGGCAATCGAGTGGTTTGAGGCAGCCCTGGAGAGAGCCAGTGATGAAGAGGACGCCTCAGCGTCCAGAGATGAAATTGAGCCTTTTTTGAAGTCAGCTATTAAAGTTGTAGGTAACAAGTGTGTTTTGTAAGTGGTATGTTAGTGAGTGTTTTTAAGTGTGTTTCTGAGTGAATGTATTTGTCGTTGGGTATACATTTTTATAACATGTTTAGAATGGAAGAATGGAAGAAGTGAATGTTTTCAGATACTTGGGAGTTGACGTGTCGGCGGATGGATTTATGAAGGATGAGGTTAATCATAGAATTGATGAGGGAAAAAAGGTGAGTGGTGCGTTGAGGTATATGTGGAGTCAAAAAACGTTATCTATGGAGGCAAAGAAGGGAATGTATGAAAGTATAGTAGTACCAACACTCTTATATGGGTGTGAAGCTTGGGTGGTAAATGCAGCAGCAAGGAGACGGTTGGAGGCAGCGGAGATGTCCTGTCTAAGGGCAATGTGTGGTGTAAATATTATGCAAAAAATTCGGAGTGTGGAAATTAGGAGAAGGTGTGGAGTTAATAAAAGTATTAGTCAGAGGGCAGAAGAGGGGTTGTTGAGGTGGTTTGGTCATTTAGAGAGAATGGATCACAGTAGAATGACATGGAAAGCATATAAATCTATAGGGGAAGGAAGGCGGGGTAGGGGTCGTCCTCGAAAGGGTTGGAGAGAGGGGGTAAAGGAGGTTTTGTGGGTAAGGGGCTTGGATTTCCAGCAAGCGTGCGTGAGCGTGTTAGATAGGAGTGAATGGAGACGAATGGTACTTGGGACCTGACGATCTGTTGGAGTGTGAGCAGGGTAATATTTAGTGAAGGGATTCAGGGAAACCGGTTATTTTCATATAGTCGGACTTGAGTCCTGGAAATGGGAAGTACAATGCCTGCACTTTAAAGGAGGGGTTTGGGATATTGGCAGTTTGGAGGGATATGTTGTGTATCTTTATATGTGTATGCTTCTAGACTGTTGTATTCTGAGCACCTCTGCAAAAACAGTGATAATGTGCGAGTGTGGTGAAAGTGTTGAATGATGATGAAAGTATTTTCTTTTTGGGGATTTTCTTTCTTTTTTGGGTCACCCTGCCTCGGTGGGAGACGGCCGACTTGTTGAAAAAAAAAAAAAAAAAAAAAAAAAAAAAAAAAAAAAAAAGTTTAGAATTTGCCCCGAGGGGCGAATTTACGGCACAGTGCCACTCGTCTTGCGAGTGAACGCAGCACATTACAGCCTTAATATGTAGTTGATGCATCATTATCGATGTCAACCTATCCATGGCTGTTTCAGTATCCAGTTATCACTACTTTAACATTGACAGTAGCTTTAATACGAATGTTGTTTCTGTTATTCTTTAACAATTCAGTGGCAGAAATAACATTAAACTGTCGTTGGTGAGTAAGACACATGTGCAAGATACCCAACTGTTGCACCATGTATCTTACTCATCAACTCGTCAGTATTATACCGTTTTCATTAAATTGTCATACTCTTTCAAGGATAGACTGTACGTTCACCCCAATCCTTAAGTTAAAATGTTTGGCATTTCGACCTCAGCTTGATCAAGTTTCTTAATTCTTGTTTTAAGAAGAGTCGAGAGTATATGAGTGGCATAGTCTATAACACTCCTAATGTAGTATGTAATGTACATCATACGTGGTACAGATATTGATGCCTCACTTGTGTACCATAATATTGCTGTTAATAAAGAAAGACTGCTTATAACAGGAACACTTCTCAACTACCAGATTATTTATAACAGAAACTCTTATCAACCACCAGACTATTTATAACAAGAATTTTCATCAACCACGAGACTGATTATAACAGGAACAATTATCAGCCACCAGACTATTTAAACAAGGTATGCTGTATTAACTACCCGACTTTTATAACTTTAGAACTTATAAAGCTATTTTTATAAGAGAAAGACTATTAATAATCACAAGATTATAATAGGAAGACTTATAACTTCCAGGCCGTTTTAAGATTTACTAATCCCTTCAGCACGATGATGTGCTGGAAACGCGTGGTCCTCGTGGATTGGACTGGCAAACCAAGTGGGTTCCCGTGGATGAGGAGCTGGCCAGCAAGCACAAATACCGAGAGGTCTCCAACCAAAGGTTCCAACCCAAGCTGTACCAGCAGCAGAGTGAGGAGGAGGAGAGGGAACACTTCTCCAGGCTATGTCGTGGCCAGAGACTCAGAGTAAGTTGAGTGTGAACTCAGTGTCTCGTACGCTCTAGATATACTCCAGGTATGCACGGTGAATATGCTCTCCTACATGTACTCGTCTAGTTGTAGATGAATAAGACACATGGGTGTTAGGGACTGTGTGTATGGGGCCATTTCTCAGGGTCACTGTTTAAGGTTGTCTTAGAATAAGTGTGTCGGGGGTTTTACGTGAATAGTGTCTTTTACAATTAACGGAAGGAGGGAGAACCGGATATCCACCCCTCCTTATGTTGAATGAGCCACACAGGTTTAGAGCTTTTCATGAATTAAAAAAGTTCTCTCCCGACTGGAAGACTAAGTAATGGGATATTATAGTTTGTCTCATCTCCTGGTGGAAATACTGGGATTGTCATCATATTCATCATCCTTATCAGGGCAAAGGTTCGTTGTCTACGGGGATCGAGTCACTGCTCCTGGACTTGTTTCTCTTCTGCTCACAATTGGGCACACTATTCCTGATCTCATAGGTCCTGTCTGTCATACCTGTTCGTAAAACAGTGTATGGACTACTACTGCCGCTTTTTCGTCCAGATCTTGCTATTTCTTAATTACCCTCATGTTCCCATCTCACTGTATCTGCTGAAGAGGACTCCAGTTAGGGGTCGAAATAGACAGACCACTTTATTTTCAGTGGTTCTGTCTCCCTGTGGGTTATTACTTAGCCTCTAAGATGGGTGTAACATACGTTGTACGTAGGTTTTTGAAATACTTTTTTGTTGGAGTAGACGACTGTCGTTCGTAAGTATGCCAGAAGGTCGTTCGCTACTGTGATTATTAGGCTGATGTGCTTTGTGCTACGCTTATCATTAAATCTCTGTCTGTCTCCTAGTCTATATCGTGTCTAGTCTGTGTGGGTGTGAATTTAGGGGTGAGGCAGTAAGAATGTGTGTAAAGGCAAAGACAAAGATTTATTTCCACGTGATACAATGCTTGTTCAGAGATAGGCGACATTTGATTGTGCATGCAGAAAGCCCATAAATAACAAAAAGGCACAATACCGTGACTGGAACGATACACAAATAACCCGCACATAAAAGACAGAAGCTTACGACGACGTTTCGGTCCGACTTGGACCATTGACAAAGTCACACTAACAGAGGAGGAGCAGGACGGCTATATATAGGCAGGAAGAGGTGGAGGTAGTAGTAGTAGTAGTATTATATACAATTCTTGTACTACTACTACTACTACTACTACTACCACTACTACTACCTCCACCTCTTCCTGCCTATATATAGCCGTCCTGCTCCTCCTCTGTTAGTGTGACTTTGTCAATGGTCCAAGTCGGACCGAAACGTCGTCGTAAGCTTCTGTCTTTTATGTGCGGGTTATTTGTGTACAGAAAGCCCATAGTTATGCAGAGCATTTCAAGCAAGTTGATAATGTTAGTGCGAGAAGGTGACTTTGGAATATAACCTTTCTAAATAGTCTTGTGACTTTTTACAGCCAGTGGAGGTGGAAACTTCTCTAGTGTGTCGCTTAGTGGCTCACACCCACGGTCGCCTCCATAACCACGGCTACTTTACGCTGATGCCACTGCTGCTGGAAGAAATGTCACTGGACCCCTATATTGTCGTCTTCCATGACTTCCTCACCGCACATCAAACTGACGCCATCATTGAGCGAGCCAAACCCAAGGTATCCCTTTGTGCTTACATCTGTCACTTGTCTGTTCACTTCAGTTGACTTACCGTTACAGTTTGCTAATATCATTTGTTTACTTTTATCAACTGCTCAGCTGTGTTTAGTGTTATTAATTTAACAAATCTTTTAACTTGTGCTAGTTCATCACCTGGTGAGTTATGCTGTTGTGAGATGTTCAGTTGCAAGAAGTGATGAACTTTGTAGGAGAAATGGTCTTAAAATATTTATTTCGCTTCATAATTATTTAACGTTTCACTGAAAAAAATAGGAAAACTTACAAATTATGCATGCAGTAAGTGTTTTATGAGAGTATAGTGGTACCAACACTTATACGAGTGTGAAGCATGGGTTGTCAATGCTGCAGCAAGAAGGAGGCTGGAGGAAGTGAAGATGTCATGTCTAAGGGCAATGTGTGGTATAAATATTATGCAGAGAATTCGTAGTGCGGAAATTAGGAGGTGAAGAGTTGCTTAAATTATTATTCAGAGGGCTGAGGCGGGGTTATTGAGGTGCTTTGGTCATTTATAGAGGATGGAGTAAAATAGGATGACTTGGAGGGTGTATGAATCTGTAGTGGAGAGGAAGAAGAGTAGGGGTCGTCCTAGGAAAGGATGGAGGGAGTGGGTCATAGAGGTTTTGTGCACAAGGGACTTGGACATATAGCAGGCATATGTGAGCATGTTAGATAGGAGTGGGTGGAGACTAATGGTTTTTGGAACTTGATGAGCTGATTTAGGAGTGTGAGCAGGATCTTTAGGACCCCTCAAAACCAGTTAGCTCTTGATTTAGGGAATTGGATCTGTGACTTGAGTCACTGGAGGTGGGAATTACAATATCTGCACTGTGAAGGAGGAGTTTTGGATATTTGCTATTTATAGTGACACCTAAACTGTCGTTTCTGTGCGCCTCTGCAAAGTCAGTGATAGTGTGAATGAGGGTGAAAGTGTTTCTTTTTTTGGGTCACCGTGCCACGGTGGGAGACGGCCAGCGTGTTAAAAAAAAATACATTTTTTTTCTCAAGTCGGCTGCCTCCCACCGAGGCAGGGTGACCCAAAAAAGAAAAAATCCCCAAAAAGAAAATACTTTCATCATCATTCAACACTTTCACCACACTCACACATTATCACTGTTTTTGCAGAGGTGCTCAGAATACAACAGTTTAGAAGCATATACGCATAAAGATACGCAACATATCCCTCCAAACTGCCAATATCCCAAACCCCTCCTTTAGAGTGCAGGCATTGTAATTCCCATTTCCAGGACTCAAGTCCGACTATATGAAAATAACCGGTTTCCCTGAATCCCTTCACTAAATATTACCCTGCTCACACTCCAACAGATCGTCAGGTCCCAAGTACCATTCGTCTCCATTCACTCCTATCTAACACGCTCACGCACGCTTGCTGGAAGTCCAAGCCCCTCGCCCACAAAACCTCCTTTACCCCCTCTCTCCAACCCTTTCGAGGACGACCCCTACCCCGCCTTCCTTTCCCTATAGATTTATATGCTTTCCATGTCATTCTACTTCGATCCATTCTCTATAAATGACCAAACCACCTCAACAACCCCTCTTCTGCCCTCTGACTAATACTTTTATTAACTCCACACCTTTTCCTAATTTCCACACTCCGAATTTTCTGCATAATATTTACACCACACATTGCCCTTAAACAGGACATCTCCACTGCCTCCAACCGTCTCCTCGCTGCTGCATTTACCACCAAAGCTTCACATCCATATAAGAGTGTTGGTACTACTATACTTTCATGCATTCCCTTCTTTGCCTCCATAGATAACGTTTTTTGACTCCACATATACCTCAACGCACCACTCAAATTATAAATTATATATATTACAATCGCAGACAGCCGAACTTAACATTGCAAGACAAGACAGTTGAACGAGTGGAGCTTCACTGCAAGTAATTTATATTTCTGCGATATATATTCCTTAAACCCTCACGGTTTGAGTGACCCAAGTCAAATCTGTGAGTACAGAGGAAAACCAGAAGTTTTCAGAAAAAAAAAAGATAGGTTATCAGAAAAGACACTTAGATGTAAATAACGGCTGCAAGCCCTGAAGAAATGAGTGACAGCAGGTTATGTTAAAATGAACAGTAGTAAAACTAATGTTGATAACCATAAATATAAGCAAAGCATATACAATATTAAAAACAATTCCCTCTGAAGGAGGGGTGTTAATGTTGCAGTTTAAAAACTGTAGTGTAAAGCACCCTTCTGGCAAGACAGTGATGGAGTGAATGATGGTGAAAGTTTTTCTTTTTCGGGCCACCCTGCCTTGGTGGGAATCGGCCAGTGTGATAATAAAAAAAAATAATAAATTAAGTAAAGATAGAACCGCTTACATTTACAGGAGTGCAGTGGAGGGTCGAGTGGGGACTGACCCAAGGTAATGTGAACCAATAGAAAACAGAAGGGAAAAGAAATACTTTCACGTGACCACGCCAATCACCCCGTGAGTGGATTTGACCTTATAGCTTCTGCTGACATAGACGTACACGTTCCTACAAGGAACGAGACAGTCATCCTAATATAAACATTCATGCACTAAATATGTTTCCCCTCAGTCTTATTTCATATATGTGATCAACTTTGTTATACCGCAGCTCGCCACATCCCGTCATCGAGGTCCTGACGGTGACTTCATCACCAGCATGATCAGGACTAGCAAAAAGTGAGTACAAGCCTGCCACTGGGGAAGACAGGCATCAGGCAGGGCACACTGAACCACGGGAGGACATACGACAGATCTTGGAAATGGATGGATAAATATCGTGTATTAGGTGAAGGCTCATGGAGGAACGTCACATTGGACATTAAGGGACTTTGAAAAATCTATTAAAGGAAAATTTTTACAGTAAAGTAAAAATCTCCGTAAACGTTTCATATTACGATCGTCATTCATTCGCTGTGAGCGAAAGGACTGTATACAGTATGTTTTAAAAGTGAAATCTCTGTAGAAACAAAATATCAAGTATGTACATATCTGACTTTTTGGGTTATCTTAGCTAATTTACACATTACTAGGTATGATAATTGTACCTATATGTACCTGTATCTAAATAAACTTGTTGCAGCGCATGGTTGCGAGAAAGCGACGAGGCTGATGACCTGCTGGTAAACTTGACTAAGAAGATTGAGATGACGACGAGGCTCCACGCCCTCAGACTCTCAGCAGGCGAGGATTACCAGGTGTGTACACTGCTACTCTTCTCTCCTCGGACACGAATTTTCTTGGGATACGTTTTGTATGTAATTTCTTGCCAAACATTCGTAAGTAAGATGCCTTTCCATGTCCTTGTGGATTATAATGCTAGTCACTTTAGAGAAAATATTTGAGTTAATCATCCGTGTGAGCCTAGACATTAATCACAGACTGGTAAGATGAGTGATACACTATCTCTATTTTGTTTTTTTCTAAGTAAAAGATACATACACACATAATAAGGAAACGTTTTGCCTCAGTAGCTTCTTCATTGGGACTGAAGAAGTCACTCATAGCGAAACAATTTCCTAATAAATGTCTTGATCAGTGCATACGTGTTTCTTTAGCTAAGACTTGATTGTATCACCATACCATTTCACCCTGTTTGCAGGTTGCCAACTATGGGATTGGTGGGTTATACGTGACCCACACGGACCACCTCATGATGAACCCAGACCCCTCCGTCTACACTGCTTGGGAACGCTTCATGGGTGACCGCTTTGCCACTTTCATGGTTTACGTAAGTAGCAATCAGACCTTTGAAGGTGAGGGTGCATTGATGCTGGTGTTTTTGATCTGAGGAACTGCAACTAGCCCGCCCTTCCTCGGACTGAACTTAAATGCCTCCCAGTCTCCTGACAATGTATATTTTCGGGTTTATCACTTTCCCGTGCTTGTAATATAATAGAAAATAGATTAATATATACAGATATGCTATACATAGTAACATTATATAATTTTCGTTATACCTTGAAATATAGTCGGACTTGAGTCCTGGAAATGGGAAGTACAATGCCTGCACTTTAAAGGAGGGGTTTGGGATATTGGCAGTTTGGAGGGATATGTTGTGTATCTTTATATGTGTATGCTTCTAAACTGTTGTATTCTGAGCACCTCTGCAAAAACAGTGATGTGTGAGTGTGGTGAAAGTGTTGAATGATGATGAAAGTATTTTCTTTTTGGGGATTTTCTTTCATTTTTGGGGTCACCCTGCCTCGGTGGGAGACGGCCGACTTGTTGAAAAAAAAAAACTTGAAATACCTAGCTGTTTTTATTTTCAACGCAAAATTGACAATTACAGTGGCACCTGCACACGCAAAAAACAGCCACAACCTCCTAAGTAGGAAAACCAATGCTGAAGACTTAAAGCTGATCAGATTTAGATTTTAGATTTTGCCACCGAAGTGGCTAGTTTATTGTGCACCCCATATCCATCCTGTGGACGGTAGCGCGAGAGCATATGGATACACAAAAGGCCTAGGAACTAGGCCCCAAAGGGTTAACAGGAATACATATGGATTTATATCTACATATCTATAGTTCACTTATCTGTTACAAGCAAATTTAGGAAATTTGCTTAGTATATCTGGTATCTTATTTTCATTAATAAGATATCTTGACATGTCACATAGGTTATTATACTGTCTGTCTCTGTATTCCTCAATAAGTGGACAATTAAGCACATAGTGTTCAAGAGAATGACCATATGCCTGATCACATAATTTACATTTAGTTTGATCATCATCTGTGTGTCTCCCAAACTGCCAGAAGTACTTGTAACCAAGCCTAAGCCTGGCCACTACAACATCAGTCAGTCTGTTCACATTGCAAGTTGCTCCATAAACATACTTATCTACGTTCATGTTATCATAGTGGGTTATAGATCTACTCAGGCTTCTAACTGCATTCCTATAACAATCATTTTCATTATTTACTTCTCTCCTAATATTATTCCTAATGCTAGACACAGTTATACCAAAGTTATATTCTACATTCTCCTTCTCGATACTCTTCTTGGCTAACATATCAACTTTATCATGAAGGAGTAATCCAATGTGTGATGGGATCCATAGCAATTGTACATTAATTCCTTTTTCCCTAATTTTTGAGTATCTATACCTGGCTTCCCCAATGAGCATGTTGTTGGAGTCATTATATGAGCCAAGAGCCTTCAATGATGACATAGAATCAGTAATGATGATAGTCAAGCTCAGTGTCATAGGTTAGCTTTAGCGCCATTAGGATTGCAAACAATTCAGTTTGCATTGTAGACGCCCAGTTGTTAATTCTTATGCCTAACTCAACAAATTTATTATCGTTCTTAACTAGGGAGGTGGCAACAAGAGCAGATGCAGCCCTGCCAGAAGACTCCTGTTTAGATCCATCAGTGTATATAACTTGTTACTACCAGCTAGGTGAGAAATTTCTTCTTGAGCAGTTGCTCTAACAAGAGATTTAAGGAAGGGATTACTAGCAATGAGCTTCTTGGGAGGAACTTGTAGGTATGTGATATTAAATGAACACATCTTCCATGGAGGGGTGAAATGCTCTTGTTGCCTACAGTGATACAGTTCATGCAGGTTATAAAACTTAATGCAATTGCACGTTTTCACAATCCATTTAGATCTGTGTGTATTTACCTCTAGACACTTGGTAAGATTCACTGTGACAGTGTCTGGTTCGTTTCTCAACATTCTAATACCGAGTACAGTGTTAATTTCAACAATCCTATCACTGATACTAGAAATACCAAGCTCCTTCCTCATGTTAAGAATTTTTGTAGATCTGGGACAGCCAAGAATAATCCTGGAGCTTCATTTTGCATTAACTCCAAGGGTCGGAGAGAACTTTCTCTAGCTAATATCAACATGGGAGCAGCATAATCAATTAAGGACCTAACATAGGCTATGTACATCATTCTCACGATTCTCACATTTGCACCATAGTTGGGATTGTAGCCAGCAACAGCTTTGAGAGCATTTAGCCTAGCTTTACATTTCTTGTTTAGTTGTGGTATAGTGGATTTGTTAAAGGGTACATCTACACCAAGATATCTGTAAGTTTTAACGTAGCTAATGATTTCACCCTGCAAATAGATGGGTGGGGGATGTCGTTTGCTTGTTAATATCTTAGTTTTAGAGGAAGATATTATGAGGCCTAGTCGATTACAAATTGCTTGAACTTCATTAAGAATGGTATTCATCTTCTTATGCCCTGTTGTATGGATCATGATATCATCAGCATAGCTTATAGCTATATGTTTAGGTGAGGCAGGTAGAGCATTTAGGAGAGCATTAATCAGAATATTAAATAGCATGGGACTAAGAACTCCTCCCTGCGGTGTACCTAAAGACATTTCTTTAGAATCACTTCTGAAGCCTTGGTAAAGGACAGGATACTCTATTTGACAGGTATCCTATTATCCAGCAGAGTAAGCTACCACCAATATTCATTTTGGCTAGTTCATGTAGTATAACGGTTCTGTTCGCAATATCAAATGCAGATTTTAGATCAAGAAAAGTGGTAAAACTAGTAGAGGTGTGTGCAGTGAGAAAGGTGGAAATACAGTTCTGCACACTTTTACCTTTCATGAACCCATAGAGGTAGGGGGAAAGTTGATGTCTGATTCTGTAGTACAGTCTGTTAAGCATCATTCTTTCAAAAGTTTTACAAAGACAACTAGTTAAGGAGATCGGCCTAAATGTATCAGGCTGTTGGGGCTTAGGGATAGGCACAATGAGACTATTGGTCCAGGAAGTAGGAAGAACGCCCTCAATGTAACTGAGATTATACAGTGCCAACAAAGGGTTATCAGGCACGTGCCTTAGAGTTCTGAGAATATCATAGGTTATACCATCCTCTCCAGGAGCAGTTGATCGACCTTTGGTTAATGCATTATCTAATTCATACTCGGTAAAGAGGCAATCACTCTCATCAATATTTTGGCTCATAAAATTAATCAGTTTCAACATTTCTTCAGAAGTACTCTCTAAATTTTTTCTAATATGAGATGGAAGGCTTTCATGCCTGGATGTTTTGAACCAGTCATTTATGAGGTCATTTGCTTTTTCAAGAGGAAAGGGATGAGCAACATTGCCAGTCTTTTTCCTGGTTATTTTATTTATACCTTTCCAAGCCAAACTCAAAGGGGTGGACCTATTTAATCCACTAACAAACTGTTCCCATTCCTGTTGCCTAAGTTCTTCCTTTCTATTCCTTGCATTTGTTAGTGCAGCTTGGAACGTTCTGAGCAGGTCTGGGGTTCTACATTCACGGTATGCTTTACCAATCCTCCTAGCTGCATGTGTTAGATTGCGCAGCTGTGGATCATTATAGTATTTACATTGGTTTTTATTGTTATTTATAGTGGAGGGTTTTTGTTTCCTATTCCTGCCCACTTGATCTGTGAGAACACTCTCAATAGTGGTAATTAAATCATCATTAAATTTTTGTGTGCCAATGGGCTCGTAATTCTTATACCATTGATCCAAGTGGTTAATAAAGTTGTCTCTGTGTTCTGGTTTGAGAATAAGTTTCCTCCTTCTGTATTTAGCTCCTTGATTGCTGGAGATGTGATCAAGATTGACAGTTGTTAGTCTTGGGAAGTGATCAGATAGAAGATCATCAACTATGACAGAGTCATGCATCGTATATGATGTATTAAATCCAAGACACAGATCTAGTATGCCACCATATATGTGAGTAGGCTCAGTAGTGCCCACAATTCGAACATTATCATGCTCATTTAGCAATCTCACTAGTTTAGTTCCATTGGTGTTTGTTATAGACCCACCAATATTCTTATGTCTGGCATTAAAATCTCCAAGAATGATGGTAGGTTCAGAAGTGGTGTTCTCCAGTTAAAAAATGAAAACTATGGAGGAAAAGATACTCAGGCAATCACTTAAAAGGTATTCCTTCTTGGATACCTAAGAAATAAAATGCGACTTATATTTGGTGACGCTGGGCGTATCATTCTATCTTAGTGTTCATTTTCTGCCAAATGTTAGAAAAGTTCTAGTGTAGGTTGCTCACAAGTGGTTCGTATATAAGTATCTCGTTGCAGTTATCTGATGTGGAGGCGGGTGGCGCGACTGTATTCCCACGAGCTGGAGTGACCATCTGGCCCAAGCGTGGATCTGCAGCTTTCTGGTGGAACCTCTACAGTTCTGGTGTTGGTGACGAAAACACCAGACACGGAGGCTGTCCAGTCCTCCACGGCTCAAAGTGGAGTGAGTATGAAACTGCTTTTTTTTTTTTACATCTCTGAATTAACAGAAGAGCTGTTATCCATCCTCAGATCATTTTAAAATTCAGCTCAACCTAAGGTATACTAGCACCATCCGGGATGCCACACAACAGTAGTAGCATCCAGGTACCTATGGATGAGTGGAGGTAACAAGTGTAAGAAAACTAACACATCTTTACCATCTCATGATTGAACGCGGGTCCCACGATTGTGGGGATAAATATTTTGTTAGTTCCAAGTGAGTGATTCACTTATACTGTTCCCTGGTTATTTTTTGTTTGTGGAGCTGGTGTTATTTTCCGTCGACAGAAACAGCAAAAAGTTAAAATATACCAGATGCACACACTTGAAATCAGCCGAGGTGAGATAACAACTCTTAACCTTCAGATTCAAATATGTAAACAGAAATTCTGAAAGTAATTTGGACAATGTAATGAATAACTTTTCCACGTAAAATTTTACACCCTACCAATGACCCAGCAAAAAATGTACATAAAATTATGTGTATACTGTGTAGTAAATGCTTTTAAAACCCTTACAGTTTGCAATAAATGGGTGCACTACAACGACCAGTTCTTGCAACACCCATGTGGTCGGAACACCTGGGATAAACTGGTGGTGCCTTAGTGTTGTGTGCTCCGTCCTCCACTCTGCCAACTACCAGACTACTGCCACCAACCCTCAGAGGCCCGGCCAATCCAGAGTTACCCATCCCACACCGACCTTTTCCATCCCATACTGGCTTTCCCCTTCCATTACTGACTTTTCCGGGCTCTTACCGACTCGGCCCGACACAAGCCCTTCCCTTTCTGACACCGTCTTTTTACCTGGCGCCAGTTTTCCACGTCTGCCACCGATTCTGCCAGACACCATCCAGTCACAGAGCGACCCATCCCATACCGACCTTCTCCATCCCACATTGGCTTTCCCCTTCCATTACTGGCTTTGCCGACTCTGCCCGACACAGGCCCTTCCTGGTCTGACACCACCGTCTCTCTTCCCAGCGCCAGGTTTCCCCATCTGCCACTGATTCTGCCAGACACCAGCCTTTACCACCTGGCACTGAGTCTTTCCATACCTTCCGGCACCAACGCTCCCCACCCATTTATTTGGGTAATAGTGAGGAGATAGTAGTTCTTGACATACTAAACCCGTGTGGGCCATTCATCGTACGAAGTGTTGGAGGCTCAGTCCTTCGTCCAGTAAATACGGCCCCGTCTCTAAACAGTTTGATTTGTAGGGAGATACATATTCAGTTACATGGAACCTTTATTGACAACGTTTTGCCCACAGTGAGCTGTATCCAATTACAAACATAAACCTGATAAGGGAGGGGTAACATATAGTATATAGTAGTGAGATGGTGGCGATATATAGAGTAAGTGAGGTGCCCATCAAGTCAGTGATATCCAAAGGATCTGTATCTTGCGTGTGGGTAAGTCATTCAGTGCTAGGAGTGGTCCTCTATCCGCTAATCGTGAGACGGACGCGATACTCTCGCAGCCAGCTAAGCTTAGAGTAGAATCAATATTATCTGAAATCTTTCCAATATGAGGTTCAGATAAACTAGAAACCATTGAAATTGTTGGAGATATTTATGATTGCAGATCGGAGGACCCTTTTATGCCCAGTCAGGCATCCCTGTGCTGAACGTGTACTGGAAGGCGTTCAGTGACAGATTGACAAACTAGACACACTACTGAACCTTACTCCTTGACGAAGACATTCGCAGACCTGCTAACCCATTCTACTCCTTATATGCACCTGCTCCAAACCCTATTTGCTGTATAGCCCTTGTGGCTTAGCGCTTCTTTTTGATTATAATAATAATAATCCAAACCCTATTTATAGATAATTTCTGTTCTTACTAGCCTGTCCTAACAGGTGTGGACCTTAAAAGATGTGCGTTTTTAACCCCCCCCCCCCCCCCCCTCCTTACATCACCATTGGATTCTCTCGCAGGTACCTTGCGCTTGTTCTTGTTTGGCGTCCACCCAACTCGTGTGCCTTATCAGTCCTCGTCACACCAGTCTCTGACCCACGATCGCCTTAGCTACTTGGTTAAGCCCTGGTACTATCCCTTCCACTCAACCTTCCTCTCACCAACCTGCTCTTCCACTATCCCCACTTCCCCGCTCACCCCACAAGGGTATTACCTATACTCTCTTGTCTTGTCTTGGACCCTTCTCTGGGTGTTTTGAGAATTAAGTAGGCGTTGTTGAGATTTTCTTTTCTGATAGCATATTGGTGTACTGATATTCGTTGGTGGAGGTCTGGATGTTTCAGCTATGTAAATTTGGTCAGTTATTACATGGGATTGTCTCTACCGCTGTGTAGTTGTATAGTCACGTAGGTGGTGGTTCTGTCTCGTGATGTTCTTGATGGAGGTTGAGGTTCTGGTGGCTGGCTATGTCGAGTTAATAAATTGGAATGGCAGACTACTAATTGCCAAGAAGAACGATCCTGAGAGAAGAAAAGTCCTTGAATCTGCACTCATCAGTAACTTAACGACTTGAACCAGTCAATAGTTTCTACAGTTTGTCTAACCATCTTGTTGGAAAACTAGGACATTTGCCAATAACTCGAACCTGACGCGTACCCCACTTACTACTCACCTCACCGATATTTGTTTGCTAGCTCTTTCTTACCGCATGTTACTAGGTATGATAATTGTACTTATGTGTACCTGTTTCCGGTGGGATCTCCGGCCATCGTTGCCGTCATTGTGCTGCGCTTCTCCGGGCCTGCGCGGGAGTGCTCCGGCCTCCCTCTAGGTAGGCTGCCCTCCTGCCTCAGCGTCCGGACCATTCTTTGATGCAGCGAACAGTCTATTGTTTCATGTTTTAATATACCTAAACAAACTTACTTAAGGTTCCATGTAACTATACGTATCTTACCAATGCATTGGTATCTCATACCCGAGCAATTAGGTTGTTGGTAACTGCTTAGAGGAACTGGATTAAAGATGAAATTAAGACACATGTGCAACATCTGGGTATCTTTATTGTAGACGTTTCGCCATCCAGTGGCTTTATCAATACAAATTCTAGGACATAACTTGAAGACGGTAGAACTATGTACAGAAGATGAGGTAATCAGTCCCTCAACCTAGGAGTAGGTGCGAAGAGCACCATAGTCTTGGAGATTCTGAAGCAGATACGATAGGACTCACAGGTAAGGACCCGCGAGGGGCAAGTGGGGACAGTGCGAAGAATAGACGGTGAGAGGAATGTCTTGAGTCGAAGAGAGAAGAGTCAGGACTAGACCCAACTGCTAAGCCTGGATAAACAATAACGAAGACGACGTAAAAGACAACAGGGACTCTGCGGGTGCTGACTGCAACTTACTGGAAGCATATCAACTTGCAATGACTGGATATGGTTCAGGGACACGTTGCTGCAAAGGCGACGCAAACGCACACCGCAAGCACTTCATCCCTAAAAACGCACAAAGACACAGCTCTACGGCAATGGCACTTTTAAGTTATTTGAATTTTTAAGCAAAAGTCAGATAATTTATTTGTATTGTGGTGGAGGTGCCGGATCATACAACGATTGAAAAAGATTTACATCATTGTAAGGACGTCTGAGAGTATCTGCTAAGTATGTAGTCCAGTAGTCATGATATGCTTCAAGTCTGTCAAGTTGTTTGTCACTGTGTGTCTTCCAGTATACGTGTTTGTCGTGAGGTGGAGAGATTCACTGGTAGCAAATTCGTCCCACCTCACCCCCAACACCCAACGTAATGCACGATTCTGGATACGTTGAAATTTTAGTGCGTTTGTCTTGGCGATTAACGTCAGAGCGAGTGGAAAGTAAGAGAGTAGAGGACGAATGAGTGCTTTGTAAAGATGTAGTTTTGTCTTGGGACTGGCTCCTCGCAGCTTGTATAACCTTGAGAGTGCAGTTCCCCCCTGTGTGGTCTTTGCAGTAATGTGAGATTTTAGGTTCAGTGTGTGGTCGAGGGTAACACCAAGGACAACTGTCGAGAAGGAGCGTGGGATGGGGGTACGGGAGGTGCTTGTTTTGAGTTCGACAGGAGTGGGGACATCACGCATTCTATGGAAGTAAGTGATTTTTGACTTATTTGGGTTGGTTTTGATTCGCCATAATAATTCCCAGGCGGTAATCCTGTCGACCTCTCTTTGTGTTCTGCGTGCAAGGAAACGAAAGTTTTCATGTGTTGTGAGTTGAGTGATGTCTGCGTAAGAAAGGGTAAGTGTGTTTGGGTAAAGAGGTTCAGGTAAATCATTCGTGTAGAGTATATATAGGGTGGGAGACAGGACAGAGCCTTGGGGTACACCCGCTTTTAATGTGAAGTAGTCCGAATAATGATCTCTGAACCGTATACGCATCGTTCGGCCAATGAAGCAGAAGAAAGGAGCCTGGCGCTTATATAGTAACGTCAGGTGTAGCAGACGAGGGCATAGTCACTGGTAGGCGGGATTCCCCAGTGGAAGTAGGTCCTTCCCAAAGAGATGGGTTAGTTGTAGAGGTAATCAGTCCCTAGGTTGAGGGACTGATTACCTCATCTTCTGTACATAGTTCTACTGTCTTCAAGTTATGTCCTAGAATTTGTATTGATAAAGCCACTGGATGGCGAAACGTCTACAATAAAGATACCCAGATGTTGCACATGTCTTAATTTCATCTTGTCGGTATTATATACCATTCTTACATGGATTAAAGATGATTGAATGGAGAAGGGCAATAATTGAAGCATGCTGTGTATGTAGGTGCTGCGTATGTGGCACAGGTGAAGACAGTATTTGCATGGAACTCCGAAGTTTGAGAGAGAGGAGACCGCTGATCGTAAGTCCTAGTCAGAAGATAATGGTTGTGAAAAATATTAAACCAAAACTAAATATTCTTACTTAAACTTTTTAAGTGATATAAGTTAAATTCCTATAATTTATGTAAACAAAAATTATTTGCTGGTATTGTAATTATAATAATTATAGATCAGCAAATATAACTAGACTACAGAACGATCTCTCAAATTATTGTGATAAATTTGTATAGGCTGTAGCAAAATATACAATAAATAAGTTATATCGTAGGAGGAGAAAGAGACCCTAAGATAACGTGGAGGTGGATGAATATAGTGAGAAGAGAGGAGAGCATAAATACAGCAGAAAATCTAGATGGTTATACTTAGTCCTAAAAGAGAAGTAGAGCTAACAAAAGACAAAAGGATGTATAAACAGCGTGGGAAGTTAGGAGACACTAGAGAAAATGAACGTAGTAAGACAAGACCCGAGGGACTGCAAGAGGAGAGAAATTTTTACTGTGGAAAGTACCAGTAAGTAACAGGAGTCTTAGGTATTATGAGCAAGACTGAAGTACTATCCTCTTTCACAAGAGGGAGGGGTACTACTCCTCGACCTCCTTGAGAGGGAGGATTACTACTCTTCCCATTTCCGAGAGGAAGGGGCACTACCCCTCCCATTCTGAAGTGGGAGTACTGTCCTTCCCAAGAGGGTGGGGTACTTCCCCCTCCACAAGAGGGACGGGTACTACCCTCCCCTGCCCAAGAGGGAAGAGGACCACCCTTCCCAGGAGGGAAGGGAATTACCCTCCCCCTGCGTATATACATGCAGCTGCATATACAGAAGAATGAACGGGACGGGAACTCGAACCGTGATCCTAGTATGCAGTCAGCCCAACGCTGTACCACTGAGCCACGAAGTTTATTGTAAGCTTCGTGACTCAGTGATACAGCATAAGACCTGCTGCGTGCCAGGACCACTCAGTGGTACAGCATAAGACATGTTGCGTGCCAGGACCACTCAGTGGTACAGTATAAGACCTGCGTGCCAGGACCACTCATTGGTACAGCATAAGACCTATTGCGTGCCAGGACCACGGTTCGAGTTACCGTCCATTCTTCTGTATAGTTACTGATCGTAGTACACTACGACTTACGAGTTTGTACAGCTGTATGCTGCCAGGTTCATAGATTTACAATTTTATTTGTTTATTATATTTATGGAGAAACCCTAAACCCGTAGGAATCGTACAGGTGCCTGGGAATGGGCATAATTGTTTGATCCAAATAATTGAAGCTTATTCCAAGTCCTTTGGATCAAGATCCCTTCAGCAGCATCACGGCACCTCCCCTTCCATGATTGTTCCTGCATATTACATCGCAGACAACATAGCGTCACATGTTCATATTGTATGCCTTTGTAGATCTTGATCCAAGAAATTGGAGCTACCCTCACCTTTATATCTGAGTGTCTCATTTCCCAGGCTATATATAGCTCTTAGAGGTTTAGCGCTTCCCTGTATCTTTAAGAGGGGTGCCTGGTTGCTGGTGAAAAGTTCATGTTCCAGTGAATTTGAGCTATTTTTCCTCGTATTAAACCTGGTTATCCCCTATTCCCTGTGCGATGTATGACCCATATGGGTTTAGCCCTTCCCCATGAATGTTTGATAGTGTATGCGCGTCTTAAAACATTAATACAGCAATAAAAATGTATGTATACTTGTATATTTTATTAATACAACAGCTGTATAGCCCTTGTGGCTTAGCGCTTCTTTTTGATTATAATAATAATAATATTAATACAACATATGTTTGCTACTGAATGTGTTTGCCTTCCTGTCTAATATGTTAAATGGTGGTGAGGCGCAGACTGCTCCTTCCCCACGCATGATGGCGCAACTTCCAAACTATCTACCCATCGCTGTGTGAGGTGTGCCGAGGCTCGTCACTCCTATTCCTGTTCATGCCTTGTATACCTTGAAGGAACGCCAGATCTGCCTCCTGAAGATGGAAGGAATGTGGTACTGATCAGACCGACTATCGTCGAAAAACTGATCGTTTGACGAAGTTTTCCATTTGGTCTCCACTTCCTGCAGACATAAGCTCTTCGGTTTTTGTTTGTAACAAATTTGAGACTTCTGAGGTATATATTCTTATATATCACTGTTACTCATGTATCTTAAGTTATCATCTTATGCTCTTCAGGCTTTCTCGTCTACTCGTCATTTTTCTCAGACCTTGTTCATTCACTACACGATCTAATTTTTCCACTCATCGTGCGTCAGCAGTAGAGATTCATGCTGGGCCTCCCTAATCTACCTTTAAATCTTCCTCTCGTGTTCCTCAGGATTCTGCTTCCTTTGTTTATACCTTCTTATGTCTATTTATTCTGCAAGCACATTTTCTGCCACTCTTGAAGTTTCCGGGGCAACTTCTTCCTTCCCTCTCCCAATGAATGTGATGAATACACATTACTTACAGGTTTTTTTCCAACCCATGAACATTTAACCTGTACTACAGTACCTTCTCTTGCATTCCTCGTGTCTTCATTGCTGTATAGTCCTTGTGGCTTAGCGCTTCTTTTTTATGATAATCGTGTCTTCATTCCCTTCCAGGAGATACAGCACTGCGGGATACAGGTTTAGCGCCTGTTTTTAGTATAAATGATGATCCAGGCGATGAAACGATAGACACCACAATAAATTATACAAATACCTAAACTGCTCTATGGAATGCAGCGCTCTATGACCTTTTTTTTTTTTTTTTTTTGGTTTAGCGCCTAGTTTTGATTATAACAATGCTCTAGAATTTGATTCCTCCACATATTTTGTCCGTTGCCCAAATAATGTTAAAAGGTCGAGGACTCCTCCACCTGACTCGTGGCTGCTAACAGTCACATTTTGAAACGCGAAGTCATCAGGTACGTCCGACTTGTCCCACCACTACTGCCTGCTACTTTTGTTTTACAGTCCACATCCTGTCAATCTTTAGTGATCTCTTATCAAGGCGTTACTACATAACCATTAATCCATCTTTTGTTTATTTAATCTTATGTCTATTTTCTCAATGAATATTAGGATATAAGGGAAATTCGGAGAGTTCCAGGTCCTCTTTACACCCTAATGACTCCTTCACTGGAAGTATACACGTGGGCCTTGATGGTCCGTACACCACATCGTTTATTCAAATTTAGTAAGCTGATTAGGTATATACACATGCAGTTACGCAGATTATCATACATAGCAGCATATGTGCTTCTTAATTCTCACAAAGAAGGTGACTTACAGCACCTGAGAGGCATATAGGGTCAATCCAAGGAAGGGGAGGCTTAGTTCCTTGGATCAAGAGCCCCTCACCGGCATTACCAAATGGATATAATACTGTTCATAGTAACGCCAAACCCAGAGGGATATATATCACCCGGGAGGTAAATATGTTTGATACGAGGAAGGGGAGGCAAGTCTAATTCCTTGAGTCGGTTACAAAATGTAACTTCCTATATTTACAGGCCCCTCTTGATCTAGGGAATTGGACCTGTGCTCCAGTTCCCCGAATTGGTCCTGAATACCTAACATTCCTCCCCCCCCTTTTCCTTACAGGCGCTGTATAATCCCTACGGGTTTAGCGCTACCCATGATTATAATTATATTTACAGGGAAGCGCCAAATTCGTAGGGGTTATGCAGTGCCTGGGAATGGGATTCAATGAGGTTTGATCCGAAGGAGTCCAGCTCAAATCCCTTGGATCATGATTTTGTTTTAATCGATATGTGGGTCTTATATCGCCTGGGAAATGAAAAGCAATCAGGTTTGGTCCATGGAAAGGAAGATAAATCCAGTTTCCTGGATCAAGAGCCCTTCAGCATTAAGGAGTCTCCTTGAGATTATTTCCAGTCCCCTACATTATTATTATTATTATTATTCAATGAAAGGCACTAAAAGAGCACCTTTTATGTTTTGACACAGACCGTCTCCCACCGAGACAGGGTGACAAAAAAAAAAAAAAAAAAAAGTTTCCCATCATTCATTCAGTAGCTCCAGTTCCCCGAATTAATTAAGCCTGAATGCCTTCCACATCCCCCCCCCAGGCGCTGTATAATCCTCCGGGTTTAGCGCTTCCCCTTGATTATAATAATAATCAGTAGCAGTTTTACCAGAAGTGAGTAAACAGTTCAGATGACGTTCCAAACTGCACCAACCCCACGGGTCATTCATACTAAGGAAATACGGGCATGGAAAAAAAAAATGTTAGAATGCACAAGAAATATATAGCAATAGAGCCAGCAGATGTAGTGATATACAGTGTAATGTCCAGGTGAGAGTTATACAACTTAGTATGAGAGCTTTATAATGGTGGCAGTAATGCTATACAATGCCAACAAGATGACGAATGAGACATGTGTTGCATATGTCTTAGTCATCCTAGTTTTATAATACCATGCCCATGGTAGGGGTATGAAACTCTGTGGGCAGTAGTTCAATTCAAATTCAAAGTTTATTCTCTATAAGGATTACAATGCTGAGTTTACAGAATTTGACTATTGTGTGGTTTACTTGTAGTAAAATAATGATTACAGAGTGTACCACTAGAACGCCTAGCATGGCTAGGCATTTCGGGCAGACTTAGTTTAATTCTTAATTTTAAAATATTACAAATTATGAGGTAAGTTGGTATTATGGCTAAGTGACTAAATACTAGTTTGTGAGTTTAGCAATGTGAATGCTTTTGTTTTGGCACAGTATATAGTTTCAGTATCGGAGTATCACAGGATTCATTATTTTAAGATTGAGATTAATATTTCTGTTTATGGTCAAATGGGTGAGTGAGTGTAAGTGTGAACCACCAGGTGGTATTCGTGTAGTTAGTTGACGGGGTGTATCAGGGAGATAAGATGTTTTCTAATGGTAGTTTTGAAGGTGATGAATGTGTCTGCAGTTCTAGAGTTCTCAGGTAGGGTGTTCCAGATTTTAGGGCCTTTGACATACATTGAATTTTTGTAAAGGTTTAGTCGGACACGGGGAATGTCGTAGAGATGTTTGTGTCTGGTGTTATGCCTGTGGGTCCTGTCACAACTATCAAGAAAGCAGTTTAGGTCAAGGTTAATATTGGAATTTAAGGTCCTGTATATGTAGATTGCACAGTAGTAAGTGTGGATGTACTGAACAGGGAGTAAGTTTAGATCTATGAAGAGTGGGGGGGGGGTGTTGCCAGGGATGGGATTTAGTGATCATTCTTACTGCAGCTTTTTGTTGAGCTATTATTGGCTTTAGGTGTGTTGCTGCAGTTGATCCTCAAGCACAAATAGCATAGGTGATTTATGGGTAAATGAGTGAATGGTATAGTGTGAGAAGGGCATTTTGCGGCATGTAGTATCGTATCTTGGAGAGGATCCCAACTGTTTTGGATACTTTTTTTGTTATGTGTTGGATATGGGTGCTGAAATTCAGGTTGTTGTCGAGGTATAGGCCTAGGAATTTGCCCTCATCATGTCTGGTAATTAGTGTGTTGTCGATCTTAATGTTAATTTGTGCGTCTCCTGCTCTGCTACCAAGCATAATATAGTAGGTTTTGTCAGTGTTAAGCGTAAGTTTATTGGCTGTCATCCAAGTCGATATTTTGATCAGCTCCTCGTTAACAATGGTGTTGAGGGTGGCAAGATTAGGGTGAGAGGTGACATAAGTCGTTTCGTCAGCAAAGAGAATGGGTTTCAGGTGTTGAGATACGTTTGGAAGATCATTGATGTATATGAGGAAGAGCAGGGGACCAAGGACACTTCCCTGCGGAACTCCAGTATCAAGTGGCCGTGTTGTTGATGCTGTGTCTTTAATTAATGGTGACATACTGATACCTATTAGTAAGGTAAGATTTGAAATAAGCATGGCCTCTTGTACCGTAATGGTCAAGTTTGTGGAGTAGGATGTCGTGGTCTACTGTGTCAAAAGCTTTTCTTAGGTCAAAAATTCCTAGTGGATATTCCTTATTTTCCAATGCTGTGTAAAGCAGATCTAGCATTTTTATGATTGCATCATTAGTGCTTTTATTTTTCCTGAATCCAAACTGGCAGGGGTCGAGTATGTTTTGTGCCATTATAAATGAATATAGTCTCCTGTGCATGAGTTTCTCAAAGATTTTGGATAGCAGTGGTAAGTTTGATATTGGCCTATAGTTGTTTAAGTCTGTAGGGTCGCCACCTTTATGTATTGATGTAACCCTTGCCATCTTGAGTAGTTTCGGGAAGGTGCTAGTTTCTAATGACTTGTTAAAAAGTAATGAAATAGCATGCGAAAGGACATGGGCCGCTCGCTTGTACAGTAATGGTGGGACATGACACAGATTCCCTGAGTTATTTTTAAGTGACTTTATAATCTCGGTGACTTCCGTGGGCTCAGTTGGTGCAAGAAAGAAGGAATTTGGGAAATTCCCATCTAGGTAGTCCCCGGCATGGGCATTGGTATGTGGGATTTTATTGGCGAGATTAGATCCTATGGTTGAGAAGAAGTCGTTTATCTTGTTAGCTGTGTCAGTGGGATGTAGTGGTGTTTCATTAGGTTTAGTTAGGACAATATTCTTGTTTTTTTTCAGTTTGTGGGTCCCTAGAATCTGAGAGAGTGTTTTCCAGGTCTTTTTTATATCTCCTCTAGTGTCTGTGAATCTACTGGAGTAGTATAGTTGTTTGGCTTTCTTTATTACTTTCGTGAGAACTGATGAATAGTGTTTAAGAATATCTTTGTGTATTAAGCCCTGTCTATATTGCTTTTCATATTGGTGTTTCTTGTCAGTGGATTTCAGAATGGTGCTGGTTAGCCATGGGCAACCAAGCCGTTTGTTTGTGATCTGTTTCGTTTTTATAGAACAATGTTTGTTAAGAAAAATGTCTGTCCAGTCATCAATACCATTGGCCTTGGAGAATTCTGTAGGCCAGTCAACAGTCTCTAGGTCAGCTGTGAACTTCCTTATTGAGGCCTCTTCATGGAGTCTAAATGATACTTTGTTGTATTCAAGTGGTGGTTTACTAATGTTTGTCAGGAGGAAGGTAGGGTAGTGGTCTGTAGTGCTATCTGTGATTATCCCTGATTTAAGGGGGGCTAGTATATTGGTCCATATGTGGTCTATTATGGTTGCACTTGTCTCAGTGAGCCTGGTTGGTTTAGTTATTGTTGGTATGAGAAGTGTGTTGTTCATATTGTTGATGAAATCAGTTACAGGCTGATCATCTAGTATGCCAAGGGTTGATGTTGAAGTCTCCAGCTAAGAGAAGGTGGTGCTTATTCATTTGTCTGTTTGTTATTAGTGACTTTAATTTCTCACTGAAATTTGGGATGTTTGTGTGAGGTATCCGGTAAATGGCACCGATTGTTATAGGTGTCTTAAGGTTTTTTACAGTAAAATTAGCAAAAATGTATTCCCCATATTCATCACTAAAGCAAGTGGTGCTAATACAGGATAATTGGTTAGAGTAATAGATTGCAATACCACCCCCAACTTGGTTTGGTCTGCAGTTGTGAATTGCTGTGTATCCTGGTAGAGGGTAGATATCTATTGTCCTGCTTAAGCCAGGTCTCATTAAGAATAATGTAGGAGAAGGGTGTCTTTAGTGATTCAAGGAGTGCCAGGAGGTCATCATAGTGTTTGCGTAAGGACCTGATGTTGTAGTTAAGTACTGATAGACTTTTAGCATTGTTTTGGATAGTGCTGGCTTGTGATGCTGTGTAATAAAGGCGGTTACTTTCTCCCTAACCCATCCTGTGTGCAGCAATTATCTTCTACATATGATGGGAGGATCATTCATCCCAAGCGCTCTCCTGATAACGGAACTTCCCTCCTGCTCCCTGACACTAATGATCCCCCTTTCCCAGAAACTAGAGCTCACCCTCTCCCTGAAAAGTGTCCATCCTCTAACCGAAGCTAGCGTCCTCCTTTCCGTAAAACGTGTCCACAGCTCCCTGAAACTAGCGCCAACAGCTATCTGAAACTAGTGCCCACCAGCTCCGAGACTAGGACCCTGAAACTGCAATTTACAGCGATTATATTGCGAGTTGAGAGTTTGGATGGTACTGCAGGGATCCCTGGTATTGCAGGTGATTAGTCAAGAAATAATAGTCTCTCTGAACACCTGTGGTTAAGCATCCGTTCCCCTCAAGGAAGGTTCCTTGATGTTGGTGAGGGGCTCTTGATTTAGGGAATTGGATCTGTGCTCCAGTTCCCCGAATTAAGCCTGAATGCCTTCCACATCCCCCCCCAGGCGCTGTATAATCCTCCGGGTTTAGCGCTTCCCCCTTGATTATAATAATAATAATAATTATTGTATGATAATTTATGTTAAGACCTGTCATAGTAGAAGTGGACGGATGGCGTCGTACTGTATGGATAGGGTGTGCACGTTTCTTTGTATTGTTTAATGTTGATGAATAATATATATGTGATGCTATGTATGTTGCACACAATGTTTTTAAATAAAATACAAAAAAAAATTTAATTTGTGATGGGATCCATTGAAAATGGGAGAGGGTACTCAGTTAAACTCGGCAGTGTTGATACTGACGGTGTGAGGTGTAGTTTGCGCAGCTCAAGCACAATATATATCACCTAAGTTAAGGTATGACGTGTTATACTGCGTTAAAACTTATTGATGAATGTGTACATATGTCCTAGGACTTCAATATTGATAGAGGTCAATTTTTGTTTTCACTTTGTTAGATAAAAACACGATATAGTATGTAGAAAGAAAACGACCATTTGTTTATATATGAGGCTTGTGTTCCCAAAAACATTGTCCTGCAGTTTTGTATTTAGCTGGGATTATTCTCAGCTAAAAAGGTGGTTACATATTGACGAAATGCTTACAATAAATGGGCTTTGTATAATGTTACTGTGTGCGATTTTCCTACATTGTTCCCTTGCCTGTCTTGTAACTCCATATAAGTATTTGAATCTTAGGTTATCGGTTGTGTTTAAACTTTCCTTTCTTCATGTGGTATAGCCTTTGGCTCACATCTGAAGGGCCTGGGTTCAGTCCCGGCACGAGTGAAAACGCTGGGCATATTTCTTTAAACCTGATGCCTCTCATCACCTAGCTGTAAGTAGGTACCTGGGTGTAAGCCGATTATAGTGAGTTTCATTGCTGGTGAGGGGCTCTTGATCTAAGGAATTGGATCTACTCCAATTCCCTGAATTAAGCATGAATGCCTTCCATCCTCCCCCCCCCCCCCCAAAAAAAAGACGTATAATCCCACCAGGTTTAGCGCTCCCCATAATAAAAATAATGAGTTTCATCTAGTGAAAAAAGAAGGAGCAGAAGGGAAAATAAGCCATAGTGGTTTGAGTTATCTTGGGTTTCTAACTCTCCGGGTTAATAATCCCAATATATATATATATGTATATATATTTTTTTATTGTATTGTATGAAATATTAGATAAGGATGTCATCCGCCAATACTTGTGTACTGTGCAAAACTTGTCCTCACTTTCAAATGTAATATTAGTAATATTGTGGAAAATTACATTTATCCGAATGTAACTAATTATGTACATAACAGTAAATGATAAAGATAATTATTATTTATCAATGTTACATAGACAAGTAGGAATTTGGGACACCTAGGTCGCAAAAAAATGTCTCCCTTCGATACCTACCACTGTCATAACCACAAGTTGCTCTGGACCTATTAATTAAATGAAATATACATACACCAGGAATACTGGTAAATATATAAATTTGTGGACTGTATATTAAAAATAATAAATGGTTATATATATACACAATTACATAACAGAAGGAAAATATATCTTAATATCACACCAATTTGACTGGAGATTAATGTGTATCATACTCAGAAAACCTCACTCTAACTAAATCTACGAAAATAATGCTGGCCAGAATTACACACAAATCTTGAGAGCTTATCTGAGGTTCCTGGAGCTGTCTTGTCCAGTCGTCTGATATCTCAGGTTATGCAGGAATGCACATCCACCAATTTCGCCTCCTATTTGAGAGGTGTCAACACAATTTTAACCTCTAGAGCACGAAAAATTCTTCCCATTACACCAACGTTTGTACAAAATTCAAATCCCCCCCCAGGCGCTGTATAATCCTCCGGGTTTAGCGCTTCCCTCTTGATTATAATAATAATCAAAACCAAGATGGCGAGTCACCTGCCCAGACGCAGGCTTTCCGTTTTCTATGACATTATTTACCTATAAATTACAGTATTTCCGGAAAATATATACAGTATTTTCCACAAATATTTAATAAGTAGATTTCAACAGTTACAACAGTAATTCCTTTACAAAGAGAGTAGGCTCCATTTATTAATATTTAACTGAAGGCTGTTTTGCTAGGTTTGGTTGGAGCTGCGCTCAGCCTATCAGGCCTAGCGTATCAAAGCGGTTATAAGGAAAATATTACTTTTATGTGAATAATAATGGTATTATAATCAAACTAAGCGCTAAACACCAACGGGTCATACAGAGCTGTTACAGTTGTATATGAAACTACTGAATATCACAAGTTCTCGCGTCTGCTAACTATTTCAACTTGGACATCCGATACAGGCCTTGTTAAAAAAAAATCAAGGATACTAGGTAGTATTTACAGAAGTTAGTATGTGCTACATCCACTGGAAAGCTTTATAATATTTCGGGATGTACCAAAGTAATAGTATCAGCTGATTTTGATGTTAGCCATATCAGTACTGGTATTGGTATCATAAAAAATTAGTATCGACCCATCCCTAATAATATTTATGATAAACGCAACACTAGATATAGGATACCACCAGCACTGCTAGCTACATATATGCACTCGCTGTATGTAGTTGCAGGGCTGGGATGAAACTACGTGATGAAATTTAATGTATAACCTTGCAAACAAGTTTTCTCTAACTCAAGAAATATTTAACTGAGCCTTTATGCTAGGTTAGTTTAGGCAGGGCCAGATTAAGAAGTCTCCGGGCCCTAGCCTATTCAGATTGGCGGGGCCCCTTTGAGTTACGGGTAAGCGAAGCGGCCCCTTCCAGCTTGGGGGGGGGAGGGGTCGGTGTGAGCCTGTTTAAGGTCTAATTAAATACATTCTGGCTATTTAGATTAAATTTAATAGGGAAAGTACATCAAGAAAACCAACAGCCATTATAACTATCTTGTTAAATCATGCATTTTAAAGAGAATAAACTCAAGACAGCATAGTATTACTAGATTAGGGTATTAAAGTAGTGACATCATGTACCTATTATATTCAGCATAACCACTACAGCACTTTATTCCCTTTATAAATCACTGACCATTATTGTTATCATTGCATCATGCATAAGACTATCAAATCATATAAACTCAAGAAAGTAAAGAATTGTTTATATTCACAGGCACTTCTTAAATAAATTTTTTTCTGGATTTCATATTGGCAAAATCATCAATTATATTCTGAAAATCAATATTTCTTGTTAGATCAGACTCAATGGTCAACAAGGCTAGGTTACACAATTTGTCTTGGCTCATTGTTGGACGGAGCTGGTTTTTCACTCTTTTCAAAACAGAAAATGAACGTTCTCCTACACAGTTAGTAGCTGGAAGTGTTAGGTAAAGGCGATACACTATGTCAACATTAGGGAAGGTTTCTGAGATACCTGCATTTCTTAAATGTTTCAAATTTTGATTAATTTTTAAAAATCAATTTTACTCTCCAAACACTAGCACGTTAAGAGACCATACAATAAGTGTCAGGGGCCCGAGACTGTTCAACTGCCTCCCAGCACACATAAGGGGGATTACCAACAGACCCCTGGCAGTCTTCAAGCTGGCACTGGCCAAGCACCTAAAGTCAGTTCCGGATCAGCCGGGCTGTGGCTCGTACGTTGGTTTGCGTGCAGCCAGCAGCAACAGCCTGGTTGATCAGGCTCTTATCCACCAGGAGGCCTGGTCACAGACCGGGCCGCGGGGGCGTTGACCCCCGGAACTCTCTCCAGGTAAACTCCAGGTAAACACTTGAACTTTTTAGGTAGGGACCCCTTTGCACTTGCACCATGTGCGCAGTCTTGGATGAGCCTCTGAACCCCTTGGACTGCGGGGCCCCCAAATGCGCGGGGCCCTAGGCAAATGTCTAGTTTGCCTATGCAGTAATCCGGCCCTGAGTTTAGGTTAGAAAGGCAATATGCATACCTTAGCATAATTAGCTTAAATAATGTAAATTAAATGTTTACATGGACAGTGCACATGCATACTATAATGAGTATGTTAGGGATGTGCCAAAGTGTCGGTGGGTATCAGCCATTTAATGGTATCGGTGGAAAAACGGCGATACTGCTCTTTATTGGATCTCACTCGTTACTTTCTCAAACCCTGAGGTTTCGTCGAGTTTTGTTACTGTCTTTCAAACACTAAAGCATTTTAACTTTTATTCATGCCTGTTCTAGGTGCTATGTGATCCATACGGGTTTATCGCTTTTCCGTTTTAGTTGGTGGATTAGTCCTAGGAGGATACCGTGAGAAATGCATTTGGTAGGCCAGTCAACTCGCGTCCCTTGTTCTATATCTGTGGCTCTTAAAAGGCCAGTAAGTTGGAAAGATAGGCTTTCCACATCTCTAAATCCGTGTTGGCTTTTCAAATAAATCTTCTCTCCATATGCTCCAGTATCCTTTTCCATAAAACATTGTCCAGAACCGTTGTAGAATATGTATGTTAAAAATGCGTGTTTATAGTTCAGTATATTCTGTCCCGTTATAAATACAGGGCCTACATTTTTTTTTTCCAGTGTCCCCTTCTAGATGTTTTAATGCCGGTGAGGGGCTCTAGATCCAAGGTACTGGACTTATCCTCCCCTTCCATAGATCAAACCAGAATTCCTCCCAGGCTCTGTATGATCCCTACGGGTTTAGCGCGTCCTACTCGTTAGAATTAAAATCCAGTCGTCTGACAGCTGTATCATCTAAAGTTTTTTAGCCGGGGTGACTAGACACCCTGATGTGCCAGTGGTGACCTGGCTGGCTTGGGTGACCCAGAGGTGACCTGACTTAGTATGGTGATACAGTAACGTCAGTTGCTCTTCCAACTTTCCTACGTCAATAGGATAAATTGGGTTTCGGAATCTTTAGATACGGCTAAAAGTAGTTTGAGTTTGCCTTGTACTGTGAGCTCATTTGTATAACCTTAGTTTTACCAAGACGTAAAAATTAGAATTTGCCCTCATTGAACATATTGTTGTCAGTGGCCCACTGGTAGCCTTGGTTTAAAATTATCAGCTTGGAGGCTCGCAGTCTTTTTTAAAAGTGGATGCCACTCATACACGTTCTTGTACCACTTGCAAATAATAATAATAATAATATCTATTTCTACAAGATCATGTACGAGGTATATAGGCCTAGCTGACATCAGTAACATACTACTGCGTATATAGAAAGCCCCTTGTTATGCAAAACATTTCGGGCAAATTAGGACAATTTTGTCCCAGGATGCGACCCACACCAGTCGACTAACACCCAGGTACCCATTTTACTGATGGGTGGACAGAGACAACAGGTGTAAGGAAACACTCCCAAACACCACCCTTGCCGAGAATCGAACCACGGACCCTCAACGTGTGAAGCGAGAGCTTTCCCAACCAGGCTACGGGCCACCGAAAGAATTATGTGATTAGTCCCTCTCTATATCGGATAAGAGAAAGAAGTTAGGCGAGTACCGTGCCTTGGGGAACAGACCTCTTATTCTGTGGCAACCTCTTATTTCATGCTTACTCCGGGTTCTGTTTGTTAGGAATTGAAATACCCATCTGCTTATCTTTTTCAGTTATTCCTTTTTCAAGCATTGTTACCTGGAGATTACCTGGAGGTTATTCCGGGGATCAACGCCCCCGCGGCCCGGTCCATGACCAGGCCTCCCGATGGATCAGGGCCTGATCAACTAGGCTGTTACTGCTGGCAGTACGCAGTCCACATACGAGCCACAGCCCGGCTGATCCGGCACTGACTTTAGGTATCTGTCCAGCTCTCTCTTGAAGGCAGCCAGGGGTTTATTGGCAATTCCCCTAATGCTTGATGGGAGGCTGTTGAACAGTCTTGGGCCCCGGGCACTTATGGTGTTTTCCCTTTGTGTACCAATGGCGCCCCTACTTTTTATTGGGGGCATTTTGCATCGCCTGCCCAGTCTTTTACTTTCGTAGGGAGTGATTTCTGTGTGCAGATTTGGGACCATTCCTTCCAAGATTTTCCAAGTGTAGATTATGATATATCTCCCTCCTGCGTTCCAACGAGTACAAGTTAAGTGCTTCCAAGCGTTCCCAGTAGTTAAGGTGCTTGACAGAACTTATACGTGCAGTAAAAGGATATCTGTACACTCTAGAGCTGCGATTTCACCTGCTTTGAATGGAGATGTTAATGTACAGCAGTATTCCAGCCTAGAGAGAACAAGTGATTTGAAAAGGATCATCATTGGCTTGGCATCTCTCGTTTTGAACGTTCTCATTATCCATCCTATCATTTTCTTTGCACGTGCGATCGTCATTCGTCGCTCAACCTTTGGGACGAGCGGACGTGAGCTGAGCCTGCCCTCTGCTGTCAGCCGGTGACAACTTGGTTTTCTCAAAATGGCGCAGCCGGCAAGAAGAAGGGTAAACACTGTAGGCATTGAAGTGGTGCGTGGGGCTGTGCATGCCCACTCAGCTCAAGTTTTATTACCTGCCATCATCAGGGACACATACGGCATTGCCAACGAAGAGCTGTATGGTGTAGCCTTGAACGGGGCATATAGAATTTTTGTGAAATTTCTCAATGCAAGTGTATATGAGGACATAGTCGCCAGGTTCCAAGATCTTTGTGTACCAGTGAATCCTGCAGTGACGGTAAGGCTACATGATGTGTCCCGCCATTATACGTGGGTGAAGATAAAAAATGTACCCTTTGAGGCTAATGAGGCAGACCTACGTGCCGTCTTCGAGAAGTTTGGGACTGTTCATATGGCGACATTGGGGAAATGGAAGGAAGGATCATATTCTGGGATGCCTGAAGGAAGTTTTTCCTTAAAAATGACATTGAGGCATCCTATTCCTTCCTATATTTTCCTAGAAGACTTCAGGACTCAGGTAATGGTGACTTACGCAGGGCAACAACGTACCTGTCGATTATGTGGTGCATATGATCACATTGCTGCGCAGTGTGTTAAGCAACAGGGTACACAGGCGAAGGAGCAGCATAAGGAGGCATCAGAGGACCTTGGGACGTTGGATTTGGCACGACCTGAGTCGGTTTCCTTGAACAAGGCTTGGAGTGTGGAGGTCGAGGAGGCCTTGAGGGAGGAAGAGTGTGTAACTCTTCCGAGAGAGACATGCACTACCGGGCAGGCACCGGCGACCAAAGATGTGGTGTCACTGGGTGAGGACAGGGCCGTGGAGGCTACCATTGATTCAGTCCTCCACGACCTGTTAGGGACCCCAGGAGAGGTCACAGTTGAGGGGCTTGTGGGTGCCCTGGATGCTGCTGGGGTTCCAGGTGGTGAGAGGGGGGGAGGCATGTCAGAGACCCAGGTTGAGGCTGGGTTGCAAATTGGCACAGTGGTGGCGGAAGTGCACGGGGATGGCTTCCAGGTGGAGGCGGGAAGAAAGGCTCGAGTGTCGCGGAAGAGAGCGGCAGTGCCCTCGGACGTGGACGATGTGGATGTGCTCACTCCGGCACAGCGTTCGGGCAAAAAGGTTTGGGCTGAAGTGGTTGAGCATGGACCTGGGGGGTCCAGGGGCAAGGGGCATGTGAAAGCAGATCACAGAATGGTGATTGAAGATCAAGGGCGTATAAAGGGGAAGGGGGATAAAGGTGGTGCAATACGTAAAGGAAAACCTCCATTGACAAATTCAAGAGTCTCTCTATAAATGTTAATGGTCTGAAAAATTCTAGGAAGTGTGAATGGTTTCATGAGATGCTCATTAGGTATGGTGTAGATGTAGTGTTTGTGCAAGAGCACAACCACAAGCCGGGTTGTATGTTGATGATTGAGGGGTATACTGTATATGCGGCACACTCAACGAGATTGAAAGGAGGAGTGGCTATTTTGGTGAGGGAGGCTAGCCCGTTTACTGTACATCATTGTGAGGAGGGGGGTGAGGGGAGGGTTATAAGAGTGGATGGGACATGGGGAAGAGATAAGATGTCTTTTGTGTGTGTTTATGGTCCGGCGGAGGGGGACAGTCGAGTGAAGAATGAGTTTGTACATGAAGTGTTGGTGTATCACTTAAGGTCGCTTCCAGCATTAGCTGTGGTGGGAGGGGACTGGAATTGCGTTATACGCCGCAAGGATGTGGAACCTAGGGGAGCAGGATATTGTTCTGGCGTTCTGAGGGACCTGTTAACAGGGGTGGGGTTGGTGGATGTAGAGGGGGGGGCGGCGTGGGAGGTGCAGCACACCTTTGTGAGGCAGGGGTATGCTGCACGGCTGGACAGGATATACGTGACAAGGAAAGCTGTGGTGCGGAGTGTAAGGGTTTTGGATGTCTTTTTTTCTGATCATAGAGGTGTTTTGGTGGATTTGGGATGGGAGGGTCGGCCGAACAGGTATAAGAGTTATTGGAAATTGAATGTTCGGTTGCTTCAAGATGTTGAGGGGAGGGTCCTATTTGCACAATGGTGGAAAGGCTTATGGGAAGGGATGGAAGTCAATGGGGATGTGTTGAGATGGTGGGATGTGACGGCGAAGACGAGGATTCGAGAGTTCTATGTCCGACAGGGAAGGCACGAGAATCAGTTGGCTTATGGGCTTATTAGGTATCTTGAGGGGCAGTTAAGGGAGTATTATGAGAGAGGAAGGGGGGGGATGGGAGCCCATGTGGCTGACATACAAGGAGTGAAGGAACGCCTAATGGAAGTGCAAAATGAGAGGTTTGATGCGGCAAGGGTTTTAGGGGGGTTGGAGGAGGTCATGTGGGGTGATAGACCATCGGTGTGTGTCCTGCGAGGGCAGGGGCGCCGGCGCGTTGCAATGGAAATGGTGGGTTTGAGAGTTCTTGAGGACATCGAGGGGTATAGGGAGGGACAAGACTTGGTGACAACGGAGGGGATGGGAGGGTATGTTGATTCTTGGCTTAGTGCACATATGAGGAGTGTGGGTGTGAGAGAGGGGGCTTTAAGAGAGACAGGGGGATGGGTGCGGAGTGTGCTGGACAGGGACGACAGGGAACAGTTACAGGGGCCTATTGTGGAGGACGAGGTGTGGACGGCTTTAATGAGTATGAGCAGGGGTAAGGCACCGGGGATAGATGGGCTGCCTGCGGAGTTTTACATACAGCATTGGGGAGTATTAAAAGATTTTTTGGTGCAATTATTTAATATCATAAAAGAGAGGGGTGCGTTGGGACCTTTGCAGGCGACAGCACTAGTAGTTTTGGTGCCAAAGGGTGAAAGTCAGTGCACAGTGAGAGATTACCGGATGATATCACTCATGTGTGCAGACTACAAACTTTTTGCAAAAATTTTGGGAAATCGTATAAAAAAGGTAATTGGAAAGGTAATAGTGAGGGGTCAATATGGGATTCCGGGGAGATCAATGTATGAGGGGCATGGGGTTATTAGAAGGTTTATTGAGGGTCCACAAGAGGGGGAACGTGGGGTATTGGCGTTGGATTGGAGAACGGCATATGACAGTGTCGAGAGGGAGGCTCTGTGGAGAATCATGGAGTGGCAAGGGTTCGGGGAGGACATTGTGAATTGGGCACGTACTTTATATCGGGGAGCTGGGATGTGTGTACAGATAAATGGGAGGGTGGGGTTGCATGTGAAAATGGGCAGGGGATTGAGGCAAGGTTGCCCGTTGTCACAAATATTATTTGCATGTTTACAGAACCCGTTTTATAGGGCAGTGGAAATGTGCATACAAGAGGGGGTAAGGGAGGACATACGAGGTGGGAGTCCCAGTATCATAGGTTACGTTGATGACACAACTGTCCTAGTGAGTGGGAGGGAGGGATTGGAGCGTCTGGAGAGAGTTATAGATGTTTTTGGGATGGCAACAGGTATGGCAGTGAATGTGCATAAATCAAAGCTCATGATATTGGGTGAATGGGATGGGCAGGAGGGCGGGGGTGGGGGGGTGAGGTGGAGTGTCGTGGACCGGGTGAAAATTTGTGGAGTTGTGTATATGGGTAATGCTCAGATGGCGAGGGAGAATAATTCAAAGGGTGTGGTAGATAGGGTATTGGGAAGATTGTCAGGATTGAGGCCGACACATCTTACGCTACACCAGAGGGTCATTGTGGTCAATGTGCTTTTGTACAGTAAAATATGGCATGTGGCAGCTTTGTACCCTTTGGTGTATGGGGATGTCCGGAGATTGTTGAGCAGAGTTTTCCGTTTTATCTGGGGTTCAGGATGCGATTGGTTGAAAAGAGAGGTGGTAACACTTCCGGTGGCCTTGGGAGGGCTGGGGTTAATTCATTAGGAAAGAAGGTTGAAGTGTGTATATGTGAAACATGGGTTGCTAAGGGCTCGGGGGGAAGGGAGTGGAGGGTTGGGGATGCTGCAGGGAGATCTTCGGAGATGGTGGAAGGGACAAGATTTGAGAGATGGTGAGGAGTTGTTGCGTCTATTGATGATGGTCAGAGAGCCGAGAAACATGCGGGTAGGGTCCATGGAGAGGAAGATATGGCCTAGGGTGGTAGTGGCAACGGAAGGAGTGTACCCGATGTACGCATGGGAAGACATTTGGGGCCGATTAAAAGGGTTACGCATCCGGCCACGCGTGAGGGAGGTAATGTATAGGTTTCTTCACGGAATATTGCCGTCTGGGGTTGTTTTACGAAATAGGCGAATAAGGGAGGGTGGGATGTGTCAGGTTTGTGGGGTAGATGAATCAGCTTTTCATGTAGTTTATTTTTGTGAAAGCCTAGGGATTGTGCGGGAATGGTTAGGGAAAGTAATCCGGTATGTGGGGGGGACAGGGTTGTCGGTTTTGAGAGCTCTTAGTTTAGATGTAGGTGGGGTTGGGGTAAAGGTTCAAAGGGCTGTGGCTTACTTAATGGTTGATTTTGTGTATATATCATGGGCAATGAGAGACAAAGGGGCGGAGGAACGTAGGATGGCCATAGCAGCATCCTTTTATAGAACAAAGTGTCGCAACAGGGAAATATATGGTTGAAGGTGGGAGAGGGATTTCTCGGAGGGCTACAGGGACTTTCTTTTGAGGGATTTATGGTCTTTATAAGCTGTCAGGGGAATGAACGGGCTGGCCTTCCCAGGGGGGGGGGTGTTGCAGAGGTCGATTGTGTGAGTGTGTGTGTGGAATTGTGTGAGTGTGTGTGGAATTGTGTGAGGAAGGATGTTGAGGTGATATTCAATGTGGTATTCAATGTAATGTCTTGGTGTTATTGTGAACACCGATGATTATAATTTATCTAAGGATTCCTTCATGTTTTGTAAGGATGTACAAAAGCATGTTAGTATATAAGCATATTTTAACCTGTAATTATACATGTCTACCTATATATGAGCAATGTAACTTGTCATAATAATGAGTTTTCATACCTGTTTTTTAACTATTGGAACGTTTTGGTATTGTATATAATGTAAGATCTTGCCTGGGGTGTTTTTGCTTATATATTGTTACAGATGTTTTTTCACATTTTCATTATATATGTTCAAGTGAATGAGTTTTTGATCTTGTGTATAGCCAGGTGAAACTGGTCAGTTTTTCACTTGGGGGGGGGGGGGTAGGAGTGTAAGTAATCTCTGCAATAGCAGGTCATGTGATACACATGTCATATTATTTTAGATGTCTAATGTTGTCCATTCTCTGTAGGATGTGATGTATAGATTATCTCCGACAGTGTAAATAATCTGTCTGCTGGAGGGAATAATGTGTACATTTATTTATTATTGTGGTAGGTTTATGTGTGTAGCGTGTTTTTAGGGTGATATATTATAAGACGCTAATTACTATCAAGGACTGTTGGTGGTTATGAGGGGTGATGGCAGACACAGTCACTAGGCATGGGGGGGGGGGTTGAAGTGTGCACGATATTAATTATTACCATAGGGTATATGAGGGTAGGGTGGATTGTGTTCTATGGTGGATGTGAGCCATCAGGTTCAGACATTCCTTGTATTATAGTGTCAGCCGTTTAGCTGGCTGGATTGTGTTTATATATATATTGTCATTGAAGTTTTTAATGCTTTTACAAATGTGTATGTATAAGAGATTTGTCACTGTGTATCTAAGGTGAAAGTGGCACGTTTTCACGGGGGGGGGAGTGTAAGCTTTACTGGGTGGGTTGTATATGTATGTATGTGTGTGTATGTGTATATGTATGTATATGTGTATGTATATATGTGTATACATATGTATATGTATATGTATATATATATGTATGTATATATGTATATATGTGTGTGTGTGTATATGTATATATATATATATGTATATGTATGTATGACCACCTTTTCATGTGAAGCACAGTACGTACAAGCGGTGTTCATGTGAAGCACAGTACGTACAAGCGGTGTTTGATTTGAGTGCAGCAGCCAGTTCTGTCATTATATATGTGCTTCTTCAGTACTGTGTAGTCACAGTTGATTATTGTTCACTGCCTCTATCTTGTTACATATTGATTATGTACCCATATATTTTGTACCTGAGTTTGAAATAAAATAAAAAAAAAAAAAAAAAAAAAAAAAAAAAAATATCGGATAAGAGAAAGAAGTTAGGCGAGTACCGTGCCTTGGGGAACAGACCTCTTATTCTGTGGCAACCTCTTATTTCATGCTTACTCCGGGTTCTGTTTGTTAGGAATTGAAATACCCATCTGCTTATCTTTTTCAGTTATTCCTTTTTCAAGCATTGTTACCTGGAGATTACCTGGAGGTTATTCCGGGGATCAACGCCCCCGCGGCCCGGTCCATGACCAGGCCTCCCGATGGATCAGGGCCTGATCAACTAGGCTGTTACTGCTGGCAGTACGCAGTCCACATACGAGCCACAGCCCGGCTGATCCGGCACTGACTTTAGGTATCTGTCCAGCTCTCTCTTGAAGGCAGCCAGGGGTTTATTGGCAATTCCCCTAATGCTTGATGGGAGGCTGTTGAACAGTCTTGGGCCCCGGGCACTTATGGTGTTTTCCCTTTGTGTACCAATGGCGCCCCTACTTTTTATTGGGGGCATTTTGCATCGCCTGCCCAGTCTTTTACTTTCGTAGGGAGTGATTTCTGTGTGTAGATTTGGGACCATTCCTTCCAAGATTTTCCAAGTGTAGATTATGATATATCTCCCTCCTGCGTTCCAACGAGTACAAGTTAAGTGCTTCCAAGCGTTCCCAGTAGTTAAGGTGCTTGACAGAACTTATACGTGCAGTAAAAGGATATCTGTACACTCTAGAGCTGCGATTTCACCTGCTTTGAATGGAGATGTTAATGTACAGCAGTATTCCAGCCTAGAGAGAACAAGTGATTTGAAAAGGATCATCATTGGCTTGGCATCTCTCGTTTTGAACGTTCTCATTATCCATCCTATCATTTTCTTTGCACGTGCGATCGTGGCACTTTTGTGATCCTTGAAAGTGAGATCCTCAGACATTACTACTCCCAGTATGGCCAGAGTCTGTAGTATACTCTGTTTTAGTTATTATCTCCAGTTTTCCATAACGGAGTAGTTGGAATTTGTCCTCATTGAACATCATATTGTTTACCGTTGCCCACTGGAAAACTTTGTTTATATCTTCTTGGAGGTTAACCGCGTCCTCAGCAGATGATAGCCTCATGCAGATCCTAGTATCATCCGCAAAGGATGATACGGTGCTGTGATGTATATCTCTGTCTATGTCTGATATGAGGATAAGGAATAAGATGGGGGCGAGTACTGTACCTTGTGGAACAGAGCTCTTCACTATGGCAGCCTCCGATTTAACTCTGTTGACCACTACTCTTTGTGTTCGATTTGTTAGGAAGTTGAAGATCCATCTCCCCACTTTCCTAGTTATTCCTTTAGCACGTATTTTATGGGCTATTACGCCATGATCGCATTTGTCAAATGCTTTTGCAAAGTCTGTGTATATTACATCTGCATTCTGATTTTCTTCCAGTGCATCCTAGGCCATACCATATTGATCCAGTAGTTGTGAGAGGCAGGAGCGACCTGCCCTGAACCCATGTTGCCCTGGATTGTGCAGATTTTGGGAATCCAGGTGATTTGCAATCCTGCTTCTTAGCATTCTTTCAAAGATTTTTATGATGTGGGACGTCAGAGCTATTGGTCTATAGTTCTTAGCTAATGCTTTGCTGCCACCTTTATGGAGTGGGGCTATATCCGTTGTTTTAAGTGACTGGAATTTCACCCATGTCCAAGCTCCTCCTCCATAGTGTACTTGGGGCACGCGAGAGAGATTTCTTGCAGTTCTTAATGAAAACAGAGTTCCACGAGTCTGGGCCCGGGGCTGAGTGCATGGGCATGTTGTCAATGGCTTTATCGAAATTTATCGGAGTTAGGGTAATGTCGGAAATCTGGCATACAAAAAAAATTTATGGAGTTTTGAGGCTCATTCATGAAGAAATCATGTGGATACAGTTACTCCATAGTCGCACTTGAAGGCTTTTGCAAAGTCTGTGTACACTACAGCTGCATTATGCTTGTCTTCTAGTGTATCTAAAACCATGTCTAATGGTTCAACTAAGGATGTGCCAAAGTTATTCAAATAACCCGCACATAGATGACACCCGAATCTGCATGACAGTGTCTTCCATTGCAGACACTGCAAGGCTCCAGGCGGACATCAACCAAATCTTTCAGTGGGCTGCGGATGACACCCGAATCTGCATGACAGTGTCTTCCATTGCAGACACTGCAAGGCTCCAGGCGGACATCAACCAAATCTTTCAGTGGGGTGCAGAAAACAATATGAAGTTCAACGATGAGAAATTTCAATTACTCAGATATGGTAAACATGAGGAAATTAAATCTTCATCAGAGTACAAAACAAATTCTGGCCACAAAATAGAGCGAAACACCAACGTCAAAGACCTGGGAGTGATTATGTCGGAGGATCTCACCTTCAAGGACCATAACATTGTATCAATCGCATCTGCTAGAAAAATGACAGGATGGATAATGAGAACCTTCAAAACTAGGGAGGCCAAGCCCATGATGACACTCTTCAGGTCACTTGTTCTATCTAGGCTGGAATATTGCTCCTCTTCAAGGGGGGCTCCTTGGCGTGGTGAAGAGGCTCTTGGTCTGAGGAATTAGCCCTGTCGGTCTTCTTCCTCAGACCGAACCTAATTACCCCCCATTCTCCCCTCCCCTATCCCATCCTCCCCATCCTCCCCTTTTTCCATTCCTCCTCCTCCTCCTCACCCCTCCCTTTTGCCCTTCCTCTTTTTAGCCTTCGTGATTCCTCCCACAGGCGTGCTAGTTCCTAGGTAGGGGAAAGGACACCGGGGTCGATCCCATTCCGTTGAGGTTTCTTGGCGGTGGCGTAGTTTGCCGTGGAATCTGGATTGCCTAGGGATGTCCCGATCCCTCTCCGGTATCCCGGAGTAGCTTTGGGTGTCTTTTGGGCGACGGGTGTATCTCTGGAAGCCACCTTTCGGATTCCGGGGGTGGTGGCTGAAGGAGGTATGCTTTGTGGCGGATATCCGGCCGCCCTCTCTTTTGTCCACCGAGGTAGCTCGGCAGATGTGAGGTTGCTATCCCGGATTGCTGGTTTACTGGCATGAAGGGTAGGGTATGGCACGGGTTCCATGCTGCATCTGCGCTACTAGCGGTGTCGAGTCCTCTTGGGCGCGGAGGGAGATTTCCGGCCCTTTCATTCCTCCTGGGAACTATTCCTCCCCGCTCCCCCCTTTTTTTATTCTTTTTTTTGTTTTTATTTTCTTTTCTTCTTTCTTTTTTTTTCTTAAAAACAAAAAGCAAAGGAGTAACCTAACCATGGCAGCCCTAGTCCATGAAACCATTACCCCCGGGCCCCTTCTTGATACCGCACCCCATTCTGACCCTGCCTTGTGTTTAGACCACTCTTCGGACACTCCTGATGCCCCTGTACCTCTTGCTGGTGCTGTTTCCTCACCCGCTTCAGGTACCGGGGCTTCGACTGACTCCTTCGATTTGTCTGAACTCCGCTCTCCTTTGACTATGCTTCCGGCTTCTCCCTCTACGGTACGGCAATTTTCGAATCGCCCACCCATTTCATGCCGGACCAACTCCGGTCCTACTCCTAAACGCCAACGTCAATCTCCTGATGATGCTCCGTCGTTACCTTCCCATTCTACTCGGAAACGACCGACACGTCAAGCACTCCCTCTCCACGCTCAGTTTCGGACCACACAATGGACTAAATTCTTTACTTTAAGACCAACTTCTTCTTCTGCCTACCTTTCTGACCATAGTATTGCCAAAGCGCTCCTGCGTCATGTTGGCAGAGATATTTCATTTCACGCTCTCAAGAGCGGTACGCGCATCGTCACTGTCCAGAATGCTACCCAAGCTCATGATCTTTCTCTCCTTTCGAATATCGATACTACTCCTATCACTATTGAAAAACATCTTTCTCTCAATTCTTGTAGTGGTACTGTCATTCTGCCCCATACCATAGTCCAACAGAATTTCCAGTCATGTGGCAATGACATTTTTGAACAGCTGGAACTCCAGGATCTCCCAATCCTCAAAGTAGACACTTATGTCCTTCCTGCCCGGGGGCGGAGACGTTACCCTTGCAATGTGGCTCGTTTAACTTTTGACAGCCGAGAACTCCCGTCCTCTGTATATGTCGCGGGACATCGGTTACAAGTTCGAAAGGTGATACCTACACCGCAACAATGTAGAAATTGCTGGCGTTTTGGTCACCCAGCGAAATATTGCAGATCTATGGCCGAATGCCCAGTCTGTGGTGCCGACAACCATTCTAATACATCTTGCAGTCAACCTCCATCTTGCCTTAATTGTAATGAAGCTCACCCTTCGTACTCCCGCCGTTGCCAGGTCTACTTAAATGAACGTGAAATCCGTTGCCTCAAAGAGGCAGAAGGTCTCCCTTATGCTATGGCAGTTACTCATCTCCGCCTCCAAGGGAGACTACCCCGTGTTTCTTATTCTCGTGTTTCCAAACATCCCCCCACTTCTGGGGTCCCATCTTCTGCAGCCTCCTCTGTTGTTACCCCTCCCATAGCCATTACGGCATCTAATCCTTTTGCTGTCCTTGGCTCTGACGTCCCGACTACAACTCAGTCTGTTCTCACATCTTCGCGTCCTTCCTCACAAGCCCCAGTATCGACAAGACCTCGTACGACACCTAATACCAATCGCCCCTCTACTCAGAAGTCCAAAAAATCCACATTGCTCAAATCTTCTTTGCCCCTTCCTTCCCTTCTTCCACCTCCACACGTTACCTTTCCAGTCTCTGTACCTAGTTCTTCCCCTCTCTCTGGCTCTATTACAAGTGTGGAGATTCACCCTCCTCCTCGTACTATGCCTTCCACCCCCGTCCCCTCCCAAGTTTCTCCCTCTTCTGTCACCTCCCAGGTTTCTACCTCTTCTGTCCCCCCCCACACTTCATCTCCAGTCCCTTACACTTTTCCCTCCCCCTCTACTTTGGTACAGTCCATTACTGTCCCAATCTTTACTCACCCTCCTCCTCCTATCTCCAATATGGTTTCCCATACATCTTTGAATTCAGAAACACTTGAAGCCATTTCAGAATATATTGCAGAGACTAAACCTTCAATGGACACTGATTCACTTCCTGTTCCTTCTCTTCCCTCTCCTCCATCTTCACAACCCCATTCTTCGCAACGCTCCGTTCCTTCGCTACTTGAACATCTTCCAATGCCACCACACGTTGACTTTTCTAACCCCTCTAGTCCGTAGGTGCCTTTACCTACAGATTCCTGATATTTTCTTCATCGCCAATCATGGCCTATTTACAGTGGAATATCCGCGGCCTCAGGGGTAATCGGGGTGAGCTTCAGATGTTGCTTTCCAGGTTTTCCCCTGTTGGTGCTTGCTTACAAGAACCAAAATTACACTCGGCTGTTTTCCAACCTATCTCAGGCTATAATTTATTGTATTCTTCGGATCCTTTCTCAGATGGGACCTTTAATGAAAGTGCCCTTCTTCTACGCAATGATATTCCGTACTGTCAACTATTTGTCCATACCTCGCTGCATTACACTGCAGCCCGTATCCACTTGAATAAGTGGTTTACAATATGTTCTTTATATCTCTCTCCTTCTCGAGCATTTTCTATCCCAGACTTTGCCTTTCTTGTTTCATCCTTACCACCACCACTTCTGTTACTTGGTGATTTTAATGCCCACCATTTCCTCTGGGGGGGGTCTCATTGTGACTCACGTGGCATTCAGTTGGAGGCTTTTCTTGCCTCTCACCCCCTCCATGTTTTAAATACGGGTACTCCCACCCATTTTGATCCTCGTACTCATACTCTCTCTTGCATCGATCTATCAGTCTGCTCTTCCTCCACTGCACTAGACTTCACCTGGTCTGTTCTACCAGACTTACATGACAGCGATCATTTTCCGATCATTCTTACTTCTCCTTCCTATTCACCACCTTCCCGTAGCCCTCGCTGGCAATTTGATCGGGCAAATTGGGATCTTTACTCACACCTCACTGCTTTTAGTGAGGTTCCTTCTTCATCCTCCATTGATGAGCTCCTACACATCTTCTCGACATCAGTTTATACCGCAGCTTCTCATTCTATACCCCACACCTCAGGCAGGCATTCTCAGAAGTGCGTGCCTTGGTGGTCTCCTGCTTGTGCTCGTGCAGTACGTTTGAAACGTGCTGCATGGGGCAGGTACCGGTACAATAGAACCGCTGAGAGACTTGTTGATTTTAAGCAGAAGCGTGCGATCGCTCGCCGTGTCATCCGTGAAGCTAAACGCACTTGTTGGCGAGACTATGTTTCCACCATCACCTCTGCTTCTTCTATGAGTGCAGTCTGGAAAAAAGTGAGGAAATTGAGTGGTAAATACTCTCCTGACCCGGCTCCTGTTCTACGGGTCACTGGTGTTGATATAGCAAACCCTCTCGACGTTGCCATTGAACTTGGCACACATCTGGTCCGTATTTCCCGAGGGCTCCATCTATGCCCCTCGTTTCTTTCCTCAAAGTCTGCCAGAGAGTTAGTACCCTTGGACTTTTCTTCTCTCGGAGAAGAACAGTATAATGTGCCTTTTACACTTCAAGAACTGGAGGCAACGCTCTCAGCTTGCCGATCATCGGCAGCTGGGCCTGATGACATTCATATTCGTATGTTACAACATTTACATCGGTCAGCCCTTGTAGTCCTCTTACACCTCTTCAATCTTATTTGGGCACAAGGAGTTCTTCCCCAGCTGTGGAAATCTGCCATTGTTCTCCCTTTCCGCAAACCGGGTACTACAGGACATGATGCCTCCCACTATCGCCCCATCGCTCTTACAAGTGCAGTTTGCAAAGTGATGGAACGCCTCGTAAATCGACGTTTAATGTGGTATTTAGAGACTCGCAACAGTCTCTCCGCTAGTCAATATGGCTTTCGTAAGGGTCGTTCTACCATAGACCCCTTACTACGCTTGGATACGTATGTTCGTAATGCCTTTGCGAATAATCACTCAGTTATTGCCATATTTTTTGACCTTGAGAAGGCATATGACACAACTTGGAGGTATAATATTTTGGCCCAGGCCCATTCCTTAGGCCTCCGAGGCAATCTACCATCCTTCCTTAAGAACTTTTTAACTGACAGACATTTCCGTGTTCGAGTCAATAATGTTCTTTCCCCGGACTTCGTCCAAGCTGAAGGTGTCCCTCAGGGATGTGTTCTAAGCACAACACTTTTTCTCCTTGCTATAAATGATTTGGCCTCTGTTCTTCCACCCAATATTTGGTCATCACTCTATGTTGATGACTTTGCTATTGCTTGTGCAGGCGCTGACTGTCACCTTATTGTAGTTTCTCTCCAGCATGCGGTCGACCGTGTTTCCACTTGGGCCACCACACATGGGTTTAAATTTTCAAGTACCAAAACTCACCAAATTACTTTCACTAGACGCTCTGTTATCTCCGATCATCCTTTGTATCTCTATGGCTCCCGTATCCCCGAACGTGATACAGTCAGGTTTCTAGGCCTTCTCTTTGACCGTCGGTTAACCTGGAAACCTCACATTACCTCTCTGAAGGCAACTTGTCACAGCCGGCTAAACCTTCTTAAAACCCTTGCTCATCTTTCCTGGGGAGCTGATCGTCGAACTCTGCTTCGCCTACATTCAGCCCTCGTTTTATCGAAACTCGATTATGGTGACCAGATTTATTCCGCGGCCTCTCCTGCTACTCTCTCTAGCCTTAACTCTATCCATCACCAAGGCTTACGTTTGTGCCTTGGTGCTTTTCGCTCTTCCCCTGTTGAGAGCCTCTATACAGAAGCAAATGTTCCATCCTTGTCTGATCGCCGTGATGCCCATTGCCTTCGTTACTATGTACGCTCTCACGATCTACACAATCCTTCCATTTATAGAATGGTCACCGATATTAGTAGACATTCTTTATTCGTTCGCCGCCCCTGTTTGCTCCGTCCCTTTTCTCTTCGCCTACTTTCACTCTTGTCTTCCCTTCAGTTACCACCTTTATATGTTCATGTAGCATCTCACTTTTCCCTACCCCCCTGGGAAGTTCCAGCTGTTCGGGTCTGTTCTTTCTCACTCCCTTGCTCGAAAGCTCAACTGCCTACGGTGGCTTCCCGCTCTCTTTTTCTTGATCACTTCCACTCTCATTCTCATGCCACCGCTGTGTACACAGATGGCTCTAAGTCTTCAGACGGCGTCGGATTCGCAGCAGTGTTTCCGGACAGCGTCGTACGAGGGCATTTGCTGTCTTCAGCTAGCATTTTTACTGCTGAACTGTATGCCATTCTTGCAGCACTTATTCGTATCGCATCTATGCCTGTGTCATCATTTGTAGTAGTCTCAGACTCCCTTAGTGCTCTACAGGCTATACGAAAATTTGATACATCTCATCCCCTAGTTCTCCGTATCCAACTTTGGCTACGCCGTATCTCTACCAAACATAAAGATATTGTTTTTTGTTGGGTCCCTGGTCATGTCGACGTACAGGGCAATGAACAGGCAGACACTGCTGCGCGGTCAGCAGTATATGACCTGCCAATTTCCTATCGAGGTGTTCCATTTCTGGACTATTTTGCTGCAATAGCTACCCACCTTCGCACCCGTTGGCAACAACGTTGTTCAACTCTGCTCGGTAACAAACTTCATTCTATTAAACCGAGCATAGGTTACTGGCCGTCTTCTTGTCATCAGTGCCGAGGTTGGGAGACCACTCTCTCCCGCCTTCGCATTGGCCACACTCGTCTTACTCATGGGTATCTCATGGAGAGGCACCCTGTTCCTCTCTGTGAGCAGTGTCAAGTTCCAGTATCGATTAGCCACATTCTGTTAGACTGCCCTCTCTATCAACGAGCACGCAGAATTTACCTCCAACGTCGTCTTCGTTCTCCTACTCTCTCTTTACCTTCCCTTCTTGCTGATGGACCCTCCTTTAATCCTGACTCTCTCATTGACTTCTTGACAACGACTGATTTACTCCACAAACTCTGATGATACTTTTCGCACTCCCCTCAGCCCTTTCTGGTTCAGTCTCTTGCTGCCCTTTACCCTTTCACCATCCACTGCCCCGCTGTTATCCGTAACCTGTTGCTCATCCATCTCCCTTTTGCCACCTGATGCCCTCGCTTCCTTCCTGCCCTGCAGCGCTGTATAGTCCTTGTGGCTTAGCGCTTCTTTTTGATTATAATAATAATAATGGAATATTGCTGCACTCTAACAGCACCTTTCAAGGCAGGTGAAATTGCCGACCTAGAAAATGTACAGAGAACTTTCACGGCGCGCATAACGGAGATAAAACACCTCAATTACTGGGAGCGCTTGAGGTTTCTAAACCTGTATTCCCTGGAACGCAGGAGGGAGAGATACATGATTATATACACCTGGAAAATCCTAGAGGGACTAGTACCGAACTTGCACACGAAAATCACTCACTACGAAAGCAAAAGACTTGGCAGACGATGCACCATCCCCCCAATGAAAAGCAGGGGTGTCACTAGCACGTTAAGAGACCATACAATAAGTGTCAGGGGCCCGAGACTGTTCAACTGCCTCCCAGCACACATAAGGGGGATTACCAACAGACCCCTGGCAGTCTTCAAGCTGGCACTGGACAAGCACCTAAAGTCAGTTCCTGATCAGCCGGGCTGTGGCTCGTACGTTGGTTTGCGTGCAGCCAGCAGCAACAGCCTGGTTGATCAGGCGCTGATCCACCAGGAGGCCTGGTCACAGACCGGGCCGCGGGGGCGTTGACCCCCGAAACTCTCTCCAGGTAAACTCCAGGTAAATAGAGGAGCTTACGACGAAGTTTCGGTCCGACTTGTACCGTTCCAGTCACGGTATTGTGCCTTTTTTTGTTATGTGCCAAAGTATCGGTATCACCCATTTTAATTGTATTGATGAAAAAAACGGCCGATACTTTTAAAATATTAATATTATATGTGTGCTTATTAAGCATATCAAAATTAACACTACCTCATGATCGTGAGGGAATGTGTGTGTGTGTGTGTGTGTGTGTACTCACCTAGTTGTGGTTGCAGGGGTAGAGACTCAGCTCCTCTGTGTGTGCGTGCGTGCGTGCGTGCGCGCGCCACTGAACTGCCGTTCATAGCGGTAACATCACAAGGAAGCACCCTGAACTGCATTTCATAGTGATTCCATGTGATGGTGCCACAAATGCTCTCCAGATAATTGCTAAGATCAGAAAAAGTGTTTCTACCATAAACACATCATCTATCAAAAACCTCGCTACGAAACAGCCCCACACTTCTAACTTCCACAGCGGGAGTCTACACCATCCCCAGTGAATATTGTCCCAAGAAATATGCAGGGAAAACAGACAGAAAGCTTTCCGTCCGCCTGAACGAACATCGACACGCCAGTAGCAGAGATAACTAAAGTACGCCTGTGTCCTCCACAGGGATTCCACGGGACGTTTGATGAATTGGGATGAGACGCAACTTGTACTCACTGAACAAGATCTTAGACGCCGACGATATTTGGAAGCCTCGCTAATTGCCGTCACCGACACCATAGAACATACCGGAAACTACACAATTTCTAAAGCATTAGCATATATGATACTCAACCAGGCATTGTAATCCTTATAGAGAATAAACTTTGAATTGAATTGAATTGAAGGCAAAGCTTCACCTAACACAGGAGTCACGTGATCACACCGTCTACCCGTTCTCCCAATACCTGGAGTGTACCTGGAGAGGGTTTTAGGGGTTAGCGCCCCCGCGCCCCGGTCTGTGACCAGCCCTCATGGTGGATCAGGGCCTGATCAACCAGGCTGTTACTGTTGGCCGCACGCAACCCGACGTACGAACCACAGCCCGGCTATATACTGCCTTTTAGCTTCTGTAAGAAGTGATCAAGGTACCAGGACCGAAATGTTTTCTAATATGTTAGTGTTTCTACACCATAAAGGAATGTAAGAGTGGGAACGAGTCACAGTCGGTGTTCCTCAAGGGTCAGTGCTAGTCCCTGTTGTTTTTCACAGAATACATAAACGGCATAGATGAGGGAATAAATAAGAGAAGCAAATTTGCCGATGACACTAAAAGAGTATGTTAGTTAAATTCTGATGACACTAAAGCGCTGCATCTGGATAGGTTGATGCAATAGTCCGAGAAGTGGCAGATGCAGCTTAATTAATGGAGGCAAATGTAAAGTTCTAAGCCTGGGGAAAAAAAAGAATAACCATGGTACAGATAAACTGAATATTGTAAATACAGGAAAGCACTGGTTTGGTAATAGAGTTGTGGATGAGTTAAACTCCCGAGTAGCGTCATTGAGGCAGAAAACCTTTGCAGCTTTAAAAATAGGTTTGACAAGTACATGAGTGGGCGAGTTGTACCTGACTAGCGTGGGCCAGTAGGCCTGCAGCATTTCTCCTCAAGGATGTTGTTAATGTGGTACGTCAGGGCTTTAGTTTTTTTTATTTGTAGCCACCTTTGTGGAGAGATGCAATATTGGTGATTTTTAATGACTGTGGGATGACTCAAGTGACTAGGCTCCTCCATAGAATAGTTAAAGCAGTTCTTAATAAATGTGGAGGTCCACGATTGGCCAGCCTCATAATAGGGTGCTTCAGCTCATGATGGCTTCCCAAGATTGATCCACTCCATAAAAGGTTGAAAAGCATTGATCCAAAGGAACTGGAACAACAACTTGGTAGAAGGTTACGATGGTTCTGTGTCATGGGCCACATAGTGGTTTTTCTCTCAGGGCCACACACTCCTGCTTTTCTCGGGCCATAGAGTGGTTCTGTTCCTCTTAGAGGGCCACAACGTGCTTTTGTTTTTCTCAGGGGTACAGTAGTTTTGCTCCTCTTGGTACTATCACGTACCATCTCAACACCCCTCACCTCTTTTTTTTTTCCTGTTCATGTGTCGTGCCTCCCCGCTTCCAGCCCCTCAAGGAAGGCTCCTTGACGCTGGTGAGGGGCTCTTGATCTAGGGAATTGGATCTGTGCTCCAGTTCCCTGAATTAAGCCTGAATGCCTTCCATCCCCCCATAGGCGCTGTATAATCCTACGGGTTTAGTGCTTCCCCCTTGATTATAATAATAATAATCCCCGCTTCCAGGAGTTATTATTATTATTATTATTATTATTATTATAAAGGGGAAGCGCTAAACCCGTAGGATTATACAGCGCCTGGGGGGGAATGTGGAAGGCATTCAGGCTTAATTCGGGGAACTGGAGCACAGATCCAATTCCCTAAATCAAGAGCCCCTCACCAACATCAAGGAACCTTTCCTGAGGGGTGGCTTCCAGGAAGCCTGAGAGCTTTTCATCCCTGGAAGATCCCCAAGTATTCTAAATTCTCCTTGATGCAGACAAAGGACTCTTGATCCGAGGGAAATACTCTCAGTATAATATTATTTTATTATTTTTATCACACTGGCCGATTCCCACCAAGGCAGGGTGGCCCGAAAAAGAAAAACTTCCACCATCATTCACGGCAACATTAACACCCCTCCTTCAGAGTGCAGGCACTGTACTTCCCATCTCCAGGACTCAAGTCCAGCCTGCCGGTTTCCCTGAACTCCTTCATAAATGTTACTTTGCTCACACTCCAACAGCACGTCAAGTATTAAAAACCATTTGTCTCCATTCACTCCTATCAAACACGCTCACGCATGCCTGCTGGAAGTCCAAGCCCCTCGCACACAAAACCTCCTTTACCCCCTCCCTCCAACTTTTCCTAGGCCGACCCCTACCCCACCTTCCTTCCACTACAGACTGATACACTCTTGAAGTCATTCTGTTTCGCTCCATTCTCTCTACATGTCCGAACCACCTCAACAACCATTCCTCAGCCCTCTGGACAACAGTTTTGGTAATCCTGCACCTCCTCCTAACTTCCAAACTACGAATTCTCTGCATTATATTCACACCACACATTGCCCTCAGACATGACATCTCCACTGCCTCCAGCCTTCTCCTCGCTGCAACATTCATCACCCATGCTTCACACCCATATAAGAGCGTTGGTAAAACTATACTCTCATACATTCCCCTCTTTGCCTCCAAGGACAAAGTTCTTTGTCTCCACAGACTCCTAAGTGCACCACTCACCCTTTTCCCCTCATGAATTCTATGATTCACCTCATCTTTCATAGACCCATCCGCTGACACGTCCACTCCCAAATATCTGAATACATTTACCTCCTCCATACTCTCTCCCTTCAATCTGATATCCAATCTTTCATCACCTAATCTTTTTGTTATCCTCATAACCTTACTCTTTCCTGTATTCACTTTTAATTTTCTTCTTTTGCACACCCTACCAAATTCATCCACCAATCTCTGCAACTTCTCTTCAGAATCTCCCAAGAGCACAGTGTCATCAGCAAAGAGCAACTGTGACAACTCCCACTTTATGTGTGATTCTTTATCTTTTAACTCCACGCCTCTTGCCAAGACCCTCGCATTTACTTCTCTTACAACCCCATCTATAAATATATTAAACAACCACGGTGACATCACACATCCTTGTCTAAGGCCTACTTTTACTGGGAAATAATTTCCCTCTTTCCTACATACTCTAACTTGAGCCTTACTATCCTCGTAAAAACTCTTCACTGCTTTCAGTAACCTACCTCCTACACCATACACCTGCAACATCTGCCACATTGCCCCCCTATCCACCCTGTCATACGCCTTCTCCAAATCCATAAATGCCACAAAGACCTCTTTAGCCTTATCTGAATACTGTTCACTTATATGTTTCACTGTAAACACCTGGTCCACACACCCCCTACCTTTCCTAAAGCCTCCTTGTTCATCTGCTATCCTATTCTCCGTCTTACTCTCAATGCTGCATAAGTGTCTCAATCTTCAACATCTGCCACATTGCCCCCCTATCCACCCTGTCATATGCCTTCTCCAAATCCATAAATGCCACAAAGACCTCTTTAGCCTTATCTGAATACTGTTCACTTATATGTTTCACTGTAAACACCTGGTCCACACACCCCCTACCTTTCCTAAAGCCTCCTTGTTCATCTGCTATCTTATTCTCCGTCTTACTCTTAATTCTTTCAATAATAACTCTACCATACACTTTACCAGGTATACTCAACAGACTTATCCCCCTATAATTTTTGCACTCTCTTTTGTCCCCTTTGCCTTTATTAAATGGAGTTTACCTGGAGAGAGTTCCGGGGGTCAACGCCCCCGCGGCCCGGTCTGAGACCAGGCCTCCTGGTGGATCAGAGCCTGATCAACCAGGCTGTTGCTGCTGGCTGCACGCAAACCAACATACGAGCCACAGCCCGGCTGATCCGGAACTGACTTTAGGTGCTTGTCCAGTGCCAGCTTGAAGACTGCCAGGGGTCTGTTGGTAATCCCCCTTATGTGTGCTGGGAGGCAGTTGAACAGTCTCGGGCCCCTGACACTTATTGTATGGTCTCTTAACGTGCTAGTGACACCCCTGCTTTTCATTGGGGGGATGGTGCATCGTCTGCCAAGTCTTTTGCTTTCGTAATGAGTGATTTTCGTGTGCAAGTTCGGTACTAGTCCCTCTAGGATTTTCCAGGTGTATATAATCATGTATCTCTCCCTCCTGCGTTCCAGGGAATACAGGTTTAGGAACCTCAAGCGCTCCCAATAATTGAGGTGTTTTATCTCCGTTATGCGCGCCGTGAAAGTTCTCTGTACATTTTCTAGGTCGGCAATTTCACCTGCCTTGAAAGGTGCTGTTAGTGTGCAGCAATATTCCAGCCTAGATAGAACAAGTGACCTGAAGAGTGTCATCATGGGCTTGGCCTCCCTAGTTTTGAAGGTTCTCATTATCCATCCTGTCATTTTTCTAGCAGATGCGATTGATACAATGTTATGGTCCTTGAAGGTGAGATCCTCCGACATGATCACTCCCAGGTCTTTGACGTTGGTGTTTCGCTCTATTTTGTGGCCAGAATTTGTTTTGTACTCTGATGAAGATTTAATTTCCTCATGTTTACCATATCTGAGTAATTGAAATTTCTCATCGTTGAACTTCATATTGTTTTCTGCAGCCCACTGAAAGATTTGGTTGATATCTGCCTGGAGCTTTGCAGTGTCTGCAATGGAAGACACTGTCATGCAGATTCGGATGTCATCTGCAAAGGAAGACACGGTGCTGTGGCTGACATCCTTGTCTATGTCGGATATAAGGATGAGGAACAAGATGGGAGCGAGTACTGTGCCTTGTGGAACAGAGCTTTTCACCGTCGCTGCCTCGGACTTTACTCTGTTGACGACTACTCTCTGTGTTCTGTTAGTGAGGAAATTATAGATCCATCGACCGACTTTTCCTGTTATTCCTTTAGCACGCATTTTGTGCGCTATTATGCCATGGTCACACTTGTCGAAAGCTTTTGCAAAGTCTGTATATATTACATCTGCATTCTTTTTGTCTTCTAGTGCATTTAGGACCTTGTCGTAGTGGTCCAATAGTTGAGACAGACAGGAGCGACCTGTTCTAAACCCATGTTGCCCTGGGTTGTGTAACTGATGGGTTTCTAGATGCGTGGTGATCTTGCTTCTTAGGACCCTTTCAAAGATTTTTATGATATGGGATGTTAGTGCTATTGGTCTGTAGTTCTTTGCTGTTGCTTTACTGCCCCCTTTGTGGAGTGGGGCTATGTCTGTTGTTTTTAGTGACTGTGGGACGACCCCCGTGTCCATGCTCCCTCTCCATAGGATGGAAAAGGCTCGTGATAGGGGCTTCTTGCAGTTCTTGATGAACACAGAGTTCCATGAGTCTGGCCCTGGGGCAGAGTGCATGGGCATGTCATTTATCGCCTGTTCGAAGTCATTTGGCGTCAGGATAACATCGGATAGGCTTGTGTTAATCAAATTTTGTGGCTCTCTCATAAAAAATTCATTTTGATCTTCGACTCTCAGTCTGGTTAGCGGCTTGCTAAAAACTGAGTCATATTGGGACTTGAGTAGCTCACTCATTTCCTTGCTGTCATCTGTGTAGGACCCATCTTGTTTAAGTAGGGGCCCAATACTGGACGTTGTTCTCGATTTTGATTTGGCATAGGAGAAGAAATACTTTGGGTTTCTTTCGATTTCATTTATGGCTTTTAGTTCTTCCCGCGATTCCTGACTCCTAAAGGATTCTTTTAGCTTAAGTTCGATGCTTGCTATTTCTCTGACCAGTGTCTCCCTACGCATTTCAGATATATTGACCTCTTTTAGCCGCTCTGTTATTCTTTTCCGTCGCCTGTAAAGGGAGCGCCTGTCTCTTTCTGTTTTACATCTACTCCTCCTTTTTCTTAGAGGAATAAGCCTTGTGCATACATCGAGTGCCACCGAGTTAATCTGTTCTAGGCATAAGTTGGGGTCTGTGTTGCTTAGTATATCTTCCCAGCTTATATCGGTTAGGACTTGGTTTACTTGGTCCCACTTTATGTTTTTGTTATTGAAGTTGAATTTGGTGAATGCTCCCTCGTGACTAATCTCATTATGTCGGTCTGGGGCTCCGCGCATACATGACTGAACCTCAATTATGTTGTGATCTGAGTATATTGTTTTTGATATGGTGATATTTCTTATCAGATCATCATTGTTAGTGAAGATGAGGTCTAGTGTATTCTCCAGTCTAGTAGGCTCTATTATTTGCTGGTTTAAATTGAATTTTGTGCAGAGATTTAAAAGCTCGCGTGAGTGTGAGTTTTCATCAGAGCTGCCTCCTGGTGTTATTACTGCAACAATATTATTTGCTATATTCCTCCATTTTAGGTGCCTTAAGTTGAAATCCCCCAGGAGCAAGATGTTGGGTGCAGGAGCTGGAAGGTTTTCCAGACAGTGGTCAATTTTTAACAGCTGTTCCTGGAATTGCTGGGATGTTGCATCCGGAGGCTTGTAGACTATCACAATGACTAGGTTTTGGTTCTCGACCTTTACTGCTAAAACTTCCACTACATCATTTGAGGCATTTAGCAGTTCTGTGCAAACAAGTGACTCTGCAATGTACAGGCCAACCCCCCCCTTTTGCCTGTTCACTCTGTCACATCTGTATAGGTTGTAACCTGGGATCCATATTTCGTTGTCCAAGTGATCCTTTATGTGGGTCTCAGTGAAAGCCGCGAACATTGCCTTTGCCTCTGCAAGCAGTCCACGGATGAAAGGTATTTTGTTGTTTGTTGCTGGCTTTAGACCCTGTATATTTGCAAAGAAGAATGTTATCGGACTGGTGGTATTGTTGGTACTGGGGGGGGATTTTTTTTCCGGCATTAGTATCTGTATCTGTTGGTTTGGAGTGGAGGCCATCGACTGTGGTTCCACTCCAGGAATGACTGGATTTGGTGTACGATTTCTGCATGCTCTCTGCCAATCCCTAGGTACCTTACCCTCTTCCATACATTTTTAAATAATTGCACCAACCACTCCAAAACAATATCCCCACCTGCTTTTAACATTTCTATCTTTATCCCATCAATCCCGGCTGCCTTACCCCCTTTCATTTTACCTACTGCCTCACAAACTTCCCCCACACTCACAACTGGCTCTTCCTCACTCCTACAAGATGTTATTCCTCCTTGCCCTATACATGAAATCACAGCTACTCTATCTTCATCAACATTTAACAATTCCTCAAAATATTCCCTCCATCTTCCCAATACCTCTAACTCTCCATTTAATAACTCTCCTCTCCTATTTTTAACTGACAAATCCATTTGTTCTCTAGGCTTCCTTAACTTGTTAATCTCACTCCAAAACTTTTTCTTATTTTCATCAAAATTTGTTGATAACATCTCACCCACTCTCTCATTTGCTCTCTTTTTACATTGCTTCACCACTCTCTTAACCTCTCTCTTTTTCTCCATATACTCTTCCCTCCTTGCATCACTTCTACTTTGTAAAAACTTCTCATATGCTAACGTTTTCTCCCTTACTACTCTCTTTACATCATCATTCCACCAATCGCTCCTCTTCCCTCCCGCACCCACTTTCCTGTAACCACAAACTTCTGCTGAACACTCTAACACTACATTTTTAAACCTACCCCATACCTCTTCGACCCCATTGCCTATGCTCTCATTAGCCCATCTATCCACCAATAGCTGTTTATATCTTACCCTAACTGCCTCCTCTTTTAGTTTATAAACCTTCACCTCTCTCTTCCCTGATGCTTCTATTCTCCTTGTATCCCATCTACCTTTTACTCTCAGTGTAGCTACAACTAGAAAGTGATCTGATATATCTGTGGCCCCTCTATAAACATGTACATCCTGAAGTCTACTCAACAGTCTTTTATCTACCAATACATAATCCAACAAACTACTGTCATTTCTCCCTACATCATATCTTGTATACTTATTTATCCTCTTTTTCTTAAAATATGTATTACCTATAACTAAACCCCTTTCTATACAAAGTTCAATCAAAGGGCTCCCATTATCATTTACACCTGGCACCCCAAACTTACCTGCCACACCCTCTCTAAAAGTTTCTCCTACCTTAGCATTCAGGTCCCTACCACAATTACTCTCTCACTTGGTTCAAAGGCTCCTATACATTCACTTAACATCTCCCAAAATCTCTCTCTCTCCTCTACATTCCTCTCTTCTCCAGGTGCATGCATTTACTTTAATTCACATAATTCTTGAATTTGCACATTCATATTCTCTTTTCTCCTTCCATAACTGATCATTCAACATTACTGCTACCCCTTCCTTTGCTCTAACTCTCTCAGATACTCCATATTTAATCCCATTTATTTCCCCCCACCGAAACTCCCCTATCCCCTTCAGCTTTGTTTCACTTAGGGCCAGGACATCCAACTTCTTTTCATTCATAACATCAGCAATCATCTGTTTCTTGTCATCCGCACTACATCCACGCACATTCAAGCATCCCAGTTTTATAAAGTTTTTCTTCTTCTCTTTTTTAGTAAATGTCTACAGGAGAAGGGGTTACTAGCCCATTGCTCCCAGCATTTTAGTTGCTTCATACGACACTCATGGCTTACGGAGGAAAGATTCTTTTCCACTTCCCCATGGACAACAGAAGAAATAAAGAAGAACAAGAGCTATTTAGAAAAAGGAGAAAAACCTAGATGTTTATCTGGAGTTTATCTGGAGAGAGTTCCGGGGGTCAACGCCCCCGCGGCCCGGTCTGTGACCAGGCTTCCTTAGGTCAGTGTCCCAGGATGCGACCCACACCAGTCGACTAACACCCAGGTACCCATTTTACTGATGGGGAACATAGACAACAGGTGGAAAGAAACACGTCCAATGTTTCTACTCTGGCTGGGAATCGAACCCAGGCCCTCACCGTGTGAAGCGAGAGCATTAACCACGCGTGTCTGTGAAGTGTGACCAAAGTGTAAGTAGGAGTAGCAAGATATCCCTGTTATCTAGCGTGTTTATGAGACAGAAAAAGAAACCAGCAATGCTACCATCATGCAAAACAGTTACAGGTTTCTGTTTCACAGTCATCTGGCAGGACGGTAGTACTTCCCTGGGTGGTTGCTGTCTACCAACCTACTACTTATTATTATTATTATTATACTCGGTATAATAATAATAATACAGTGGACCCCCGCATAACGATGGCATCACATAGCGATTATTTCGCATACCGCTTACTTTAATCGCAAAATTTTTGCCGCGCATACCGATTAAAAACCCGCTCACCGATTTTCGTCCGAGACACGTCCAATGTGCGCCCTCAGCCAGCCTCACATGTGCCGCCCGTGCCATTGTTTACCAGCCAGCCTCCGCGGTAACATCCAAGCATACACTCGGAATATTTCGTATTATTACAGTGTTTTCGGTGCTGTTTCTGGAAAATAAGTGACCATGGGCCCCAAGAAAGCTTCTAGTGCCAACCCTACACCAATAAGGGTGAGAATTCCCATTGAAATGAAGAAAGAGATCATTGATAAGTATGAAAGTGGAGTGCGTATCGCCGACCTAGTCAAGTTGTACAAGAAACCCCAATCAACCATCGCTACTATTGTGGGCACCAAAAAGACAATCAAGGAAGCTGTTCTTGCCAAAGGTTTAGCTGTGTTTTCGAAACAAAGATCGCAAGTGATGGAAGATGTTGAGAGACTCTTATTGGTGTGGATAAATGAAAAACAGCTAGCAGGAGATAGCGTCTCTCAAGCGATCATATGTGAAAAGGCTAGGAAGTTGCATGAGGATTTAATTAAAAAAATGCCTGCAACTAGTGATGATGTGAGTGAATTTAAGGCCAGCAAAGGTTGGTTTGAGAGATTTAAGAAGCGTAGTGGCATCCATAGTGTGATAAGGCATGGTGAGGCTGCCAGTTCGGACCACAAAGCGGCTGAAAAATATGTGCAGGAATTCAAGGAGTACATAGAAACTGAAGGACTGAAACCTGAACAAGTGTTTAATTGTGATGAAACAGGCCTGTTCCGGAAGAAAATGCCAAGCAGGACCTACATTACTCAGGAGGAAAAGGCACTCCCAGGACATAAGCCTATGAAAGACAGGCTTACTCTTCTCATGTGTGCCAATGCTACTGGTGATTGCAAAGTGAAGCCTTTATTAGTGTATCACTCTGAAACTCCCAGAGCGTTCAGGCAAAAGAATGTCCTCAAGGATAATTTGTGTGTGCTGTGGAGGGCAAACAGTAAGGCATGGGTCACTAGGGAATTTTTCTATAACTGGTTACACCATGCATTTGCCCCCAATGTGAAAGATTACCTAACTGAAAAGAAATTAGAACTTAAGTGCCTCCTGGTGTTAGACAATGCCCCTGGTCATCCTACAGACGTGGCAGAGCGACTTTATGGGGACATGAGCTTCATTAAGGTGAAGTTTTTGCCTCCTAATACCACTCCTCTCCTGCAGCCCATGGACCAGCAGGTTATTTCCAACTTCAAGAAACTGTACACAAAAGCTCTGTTTGAAAGGTGCTTTGTAATGACCTCAGAAACTCAACTGACTCTAAGAGAGTTTTGGAGAGATCACTTTAATATCCTCAATTGTGTAAACCTTATAGGTAAGGCTTGGGAGGAAGTGACTAAGAGGACCTTGAACTCTGCTTGGAAGAAACTGTGGCCAGAATGTGTAGACAAAAGGGATTTTGAAGGGTTTGAGGCTAACCCTGAGAGGATTATGCCAGTTGAGGAATCCATTGTGGCATTGGGAAAGTCCTTGGGGTTGGAGGTTAGTGGGGAGGATGTGGAAGAGTTGGTGGAGGAGGACAATGAAGAACTAACCACTGATGAGCTGATAGATCAACTTCAAGAGCAAGAGGCCAGACCTGGGGAAACTGGTTCAGAGGAGGGGAGAGAGAAATTGAAGAAGTTGCCTACTACAAAGATAAAGGAAATCTGTGCAAAGTGGCTTGAAGTGCAAACCTTCATGGATGAAAATCACCCTCACACAGCTATTGCAAGCCGTGTTGGCAACCTGTACACTGACAATGTTGTGAAACACTTTAGGGAAGTCATAAAGGAACGAGAGGTACAGGCCACTATGGACAGATATCTTGTGCAAAAGAAGTCCAGTGACTCTGAAGCTGGCCCTAGTGGCATTAAAAGAAGAAGGGAAGTAACCCCAGAAAAGGACTTGCTACCTCAAGTCCTAATGGAAGGGGATTCCCCTTCTAAACAGTAAGAAGATAATGCTCTCCCCTCCTCCCATCCCATCAATCATCACCAGATCTTCAATAAAAGTAAGTGTCATGTAAGTGTGCATGCCTTTTTCAGTTTGTGTGTATTAAAATTAACATTTCATGTGGTAAAAAATTTTTTTTTTCATACTTTTGGGTGTCTTGCACGGATTAATTTTATTTCCATTATTTCTTATGGGGAAAATTCATTCACATAACGATTATTTCGCATAACAATTACCCCTCTTGCACGGATTAAAATCGTTAACCGGGGGTCCACTGTAATAATAATAATACATCTTCCTGTTGTAGTTGTGGAGTAATGGTCGTTGTTATAGCCTCTAATACTATATTTTTTCAACAGAAATAAAGATGTCAGGCTCTTCTGAATGCTCACCTCCAAGACACCTGGAGACTGAGTCTGAATCCTCTCCTTCACCACCTCACGTACCTGCACCATCCTGGCAGACACTGTTTGCGGTAATCACCACCAATCACTTACTCTTTCAGAAAGGGAGGGAAATGATTTTTTATTTTTTTAGCTAACACACGTGTAATTTTACCTTATTCCTAGTAATGACCCTCGTATTGTAGATAGTCTTAATGACCCTCGTGTAGTAGATAGTCTTTTTAGTATAATAATAAGATGTTATTTCCATTATAGAATAATAATAAGATATTATAACTTTTATATAATAATAAGGTAAAGGACCCCAATGGAAATAAGTCACTCTGTCTGACTTTTTTGGGTTATCCCAGGTTCTCTACACATGCTGCTATGTATGATAATCTATGTAACTATATTTGTGTATACCTGAATAAACTTACTTACTTACCTACTTACTTAATTCTCTCTTTCTGTGTATGTGATAATGTCAGAGAATCTCACTTTCAACGGTCAAGATAATGTCTCCACCACATCTGCTAGGAAAATGATAGGAGGAAAAATGATAACCTTCAAAACTAGGGTTGCCAAGCCAATGATGATTCCCTTCAAATCACTTTTTGTCTCTAGGCTGGAATGTTACTGTACACTAACGACCCTTTTCAAAGCAACCAAAATTGCAGACCTGGAGAATATACAGAGAACTTTCACTGCACATAGTATAAATACGTAGAAAAATGCACCTAATTCACTGGGAACAGTTGAAAGTCCCTTGACCTGTACTCCTTGGAACACAGGCGAGACAGATACATTGATAATATACACTTGGAAAATCTTGGAGGAAATAGTCCCAAATCTGCATAAGAAAATCCCTCCATACAAAAGCTAAAGACTCAGCAGGCAGTGCAGGGGCACCACAAGTACTCTAAACCTTTGGCTGTCTTCAAGAAGGAACAAGACAGGCATCTAAAAACAGTACCTGACCAACCGGGCTGTGGTTGTACATCAGTTTACATGTGGCCAGCAGTAACAGCCTGGTAGATCAGGCCCTGATCCACTGTGAGGCTTGGTCATGGAGTGAGTCATGGGGACATTGATCCACAAAACTCCCCTTAAGGTATACTCCAGGTAAGGGCTCTTGGTCCTGGGAATTGTAGCCTTTCTCCTCTTCCCTGGATCAAAATAAAATCCTAAATAAAGTGTCCATTGTTTATAGAGCCTTCATTCTAACTCTTAGCATGGTGGAAGAGACAGCATGTTGACAAAGCAAATGAAAAGGTATGATAAAGCCTAAATCTTTAGTATAGATGTAGAAGGGATATAGGGAAGTGCTGGTTTGGCAGTAGTGTTGTAAATGAGTGGAACAATCTCTTGGGTAGTGTCATTGATGTGATACCTTTGGGAAGCTTTAAATATAGGTTGGTTAGGTATAGAGTGGGAGTGGGTGAGTGTGAGTTGGTCCTGCCAGCATTGGCAAATAGTCCAATTTCAGTGTTCCTTCATTATTATTCTTATAATGTTTTAGTCGAGTAAAACGTTCCTGTAATAGTCTTATATACTTTTATTTGTCATTGCAGTTCACTCTTAGCCTGTAAATTCAATGTAAAAGTTTTAAATCTTTATTTCAGATTGCCAGGCACAATGAAGCAGCACAGCAAGAAAGTGAATATGTGAAGGGGAAAGGAGGATGCCGTATGCTGCAGAATGCCCTCACACAAAGGGCAGGACCTTGTGCTGATAATAGAGGACTGAAAGTAAGCAAGGCTAACTTATCCTTTGTGATAGGGTGTTATGCCCCCAGCTTCCCTTTACTGTATGTAGTTTACTTTTCGTTGATAAATGAGTTACCAAGCAGAGTGAATACAGATGTAAAGTTTACAATGCACTATTAAAATTCTGAGGTTATAATCTTATGGTAAATAGTTCATCATTAGGTTGAAAGCTTATCAACTGCATATCTTTATTTATTTATTTATTTATTTAGTAATTTGAGCATACATACAGAGGTACAAAAAAATACAGGTAAGAGCAGCATGCCAAAGCCACTTATATGCATAGCATTACGGGCTGGCTTAAAATTAACTTAAGATTAACTAAGCAATGATTAAATCAGTGATAAAACATTATTGTAAACAGATAACTATAAAGCACAAATGAGTATTACAAAGACAGGTCATATGGTTGCATGCATTACTGTACATTCAGTCGAATGGAGTATTCTGTTAGGTAGTGTATTTAAAAAATAATAAAGTTAGATTGGGTTTTAGGTTTAACATTTATGTGATATAATTGTGAGAAACATTTAAGATATACAATTTATAAGGTTCAGTTATTCAGTATTTATTTGGTTTTGGGTGAGTAAGTGATCTTTGAGAAGAGACTTGAATTTATAAACAGGTAGTGTTTCTTTTATATTTACAGGTAATGAATTCCAGATTTTAGGGCCTTTTATGTGCATTGAGTTTTTGCATAGTGTGAGATGGACACGAGGAACATCAAAGAGTGATCTGTGCCTTGTGTTATGGTCATGTGTTCTGTTGAGGTTGGTAAGGAGATGTTTGAGGGGAGGATTAATATCACTCCAAGGTTTAAACCCCTTTCAAAATGTAGGTAAGCTTCCTTACTTCTCTTAGTAAGTAAATTGTTGTAAGCCAACAGGTGAATAAAAAAAAACACAAAACAGTGTAAGCTTTTGTTACAGTGATGTTTCACTTACAGCCTTGCCAAGTGAGTGAGTATTGCTCCATCATATTTCCTTGAACCTCACCTGACTACTATATGTTTTCATCCTTGTCGTTGTACCTAAACATCGCAAAATTGAGGAGTTTAGTGGAATCCCCCGTGCAGTTTACCGTTGAGGAAGAGAGATGAGTCTTCCCTTTTTCAAGGTTCTATTAGTAAAATTTCACCTATGCTGGAATGATAGCCTTGAAGTTTTTGTAGCTAGTCAACCTCAATAAAATACGTACTTGAAGACATCCTCATTGCCCTGCTGAAGTCTCTAAGCTCAGGCTAACAGATTTTTATACTGTATATGTGTAACCCATAGTGTGTAATGGAGTACTACAGGGAAACATAGTTGGCTTTTATTCCTATGTAACTTATCATAGAATAGGGTAGCAACATACTGAGAGAGTGTATGACAGTGACATACTTCGAGGCCTACGGTACTACAGAGTAAAACAAGGGTGCATCCCCACTCACAAAATCTCTCATCAGTATTCTGTGCCACCTGCCAGCATGTGGCCTCACCCATACAGCAGCACAAGTTATATTACTCAGGTCCTCACCTATATAAGTAATAGTTTCCTTGTTTTCTGTATAACTTAGTGAAGCTTCCCAGTAAGAAGGTAAATGACTGCAGACAACTTGAGGGAAATGGATATGAATGCATTCATTTAAGACACCTTCACTGAAGATATTTCAGTCCTTGGACCTTGATTTCAAATGTATTTAATGTGATCAATGTTGAAGGACCAAAACATTTTCAAAATAAATGAAATAAGTGAATTCATTCATGTCCATTTCTCCCCTTAAAGCTTCCCATGAGTGAAAACTCGTTACAATAAAAATTATCCCCTATTGTCCCTGACCACCTAGTGGTGAAAATGGGTACCTGTGTGTTAGTCAATTGTTGTAGATAGCATCGAAGGATAAATTTCAATGTGAATGTGTTTGAAACTCCAGAATCTGGTGGAAGTAATGTCTTGGGCATAATGTCATTGGAAAACTTCATATTTGCTGGAAATATTAGTGTTTGTTAAGAGGCATCCGCAAACTGCTGTATTTCTGATAATTTTACTAAAACAATAATCAAGAAGATGTTTATATAAACTTTAGTATGTATGCATGGGAATATATATGCCTTTCAGTGTATATACATGCTATATATAATTATCTAAACATGTAAAATTTTGCCAGTTAACTTTGGGAAGATTATGTACATCGTTTTGTAGTGTGTTTCTAACTGTTTAACTGAATTTAAACTATGATTCACGTATTAATCATTACAGCCTCTCCTCACTTAGTGAAGTACTCGTTTACCAACGCCTCGGGCTTATGATGGGCTCTCTGACCAGTATTTATACCTAAATGATGTGTATTAGAGCTGATTTCCCCTATTCTGTTTATTTCAATATACAGTACACTACTGTATAAACATTTAATTTTTTTTTTTATTAACACTGGCCGATTCCCACCAAGGCAGGGTGGCCCAAAAAAGAAAAACTTTCACCATCATTCACTCTGTCACTGTCTTGCCAGAAGGGTGCTGTACACTACAGTTTTTAAACTGCCACATTAACACCCCTCCTTCAGAGTGCCGGCACTGTACTTCCCATCTCCAAGACTCAAGTCCGGCCTGCCGGTTTCCCTGAATCTCTTCATAAATGTTACTTTGCTAACACTCCAACAGCACATCAAGTATTAAAAACCATTTGTCTCCATTTACTCCTATCAAACACGCTCACGCATGCCCGCTGGAATTCCAAGCCCCTCGCACACAAAACCTCCTTTACCCCCTCCCTCCAACTTTTCCTAGGCCGACCCCTACCCCGCCTTCCTTCCACTACAGACTGATACACTCTTGAAGTCATTCTGTTTCGCTCCATTCTCTCTACATGTCCGAACCACCTCAACAACCCTTCCTCAGCCCTCTGGACAACAGTTTTGGCAATCCCGCACCTCCTTCTAACTTCCAAACTACGAATTCTCTGCATTATATTCACACCACACATTGCCCTCAGACATGATATCTCCACTGCCTCCAGCCTTCTCCTCGCTGCAACATTCATCACCCATGCTTCACACCCATATAAGAGCATTGGTAAAACTATACTCTCATACATTCCCCTCTTTGCCTCCAAGGACAAAGTTCTTTGTCTCCACAGACTCCTAAGTGCACCGCTCACCCTTTTTCCCTCATCATTTCTATGATTCACCTCATCTTTCATAGACCCATCCGCTGACACGTCCACTCCCAAATACTCTGAATACATTCGCCTCCTCCATACTCTCTCCCTCCAATCTGATATCCAATCTTTCATCACCTAATCTTTTTGTTATCCTCATAACCTTACTCTTTCCTGTATTCACTTGTAATTTTCTTCTTTTACATATCCTACCAAATTCATCCGCCAACCTCTGCAACTTCTCTTCAGAATCTCCCAAGAGCACAGTGTCATCAGCAAAGAGCAATTGTGACAACTCCCACTTTATGTGTGATTCTTTATCTTTTAACTCCACGCCTCTTGCCAAGACCCTTGCATTTACTTCTCTTACAACCCCATTTATAAATATATTAACGCTTTCAGGGTCCGTCCCGTAGATCTACGGCTTTTCGGTGAGTGTCCAAACCGTAGATCTACGCCAAAATTCTAGCACCGTCAAATTTAGCGCGAAAGCGCTCATAGGCCTACATGTGAGAGAATGGGTCTGCGCCGTGGGTGTGCGCCGTAAACAAAAAATCTAGGCGCCTGCATAGCATTGTGGGAACGCCGGCTCAGTCACCCTTGTTCACCATGCCTCGTCGCAAGTCAGCTCTCACTCCCCGGAAAATTGGGACTCTCCTCTTCCTGTCTGATAGTTCTGACACTGATGGAAGTGCAAATGAAGACGAATTCTACGGCTTTGATAAGTTAGTGACCGAAAAAAATGACCAGGATATTGATAATAGTGCAGAAAACCCCAACGATCCTCGACCTTCTACCTCTGGTGTGGGCACTCGTGACTCACGGTTGGGTGTTCCTAAACGTAAGAGAAAACTAATATTTTCGCATGGCCAGGCCTCTGACTTCAGTAATGACGATGATTCTGACGTGGATTGTGATTTTATTGCGCTCGACGATCATTCGAGTAGTGATAGTGAGGAATCATATTCACCAGTGAAGCGTCGGTATGTTCGCCGCCGCATGCGCTCGGGTAGTGTACCCTATGCTGTGCCCAGGGGACGGAGTACATCCCGGAGTACATCCCGGAGTACATCCCGTGGCCCTACACCCGTTTTAAGTAGTGATAGTGAGGATGATGTGGCTACACTTGGCATGGATGGGCCACAGGCATCAGTGGATGGTGTTAGTGGTGCTGGTGGTGGTAGTGGCACTGCCATGCGTGACTCACCATGCCACGCGGGGACCCACGCTGCTGACTCGTCATTTCAAGGACAAAGCGGAGCGTCAGCCACAAGCCCGCCACAACCACAACCACCCGTACAACCAGCCTATGATGTCCAGTATCCACCACAAAACCGTATGTGGGATTGGCAGCAAAATCCCAATTTTGTTCCCAAGCCTCACCACTTTGATGACTCTCAAAGTGGAATTCTACCTACCTGTCCCCTTGGAACCACGGCCAATGAACTGGAATTCTTTGAATTATTCTTTGACCAGCCATTGATGGAAATTATTGCCAGGGAAAGTAATAAGTATTTTCAGTACACCATGGCAAATACGATCTTATCACCACAGTCAAGACTACACAGGTGGAAAGAGACGACTGTTGCAGAAATGTATTTGCTTTTTGCAACAATAATGCTTATGCCTCACGTCTATAAGCATAATATAAAAGCATACTGGTCCACAGATCGGCTAATTTCTACCCCATCCTTCAGTGAAATATACCAGTGAACAGGTTTATCTTACTGTTACGTATGTTGCACTTCTCTGACAAAACCAGGCCTGACAGAAGTGACAGGTTATACAAGATTAGAAATGTTTTCATGTATCTCAAACAAAAGTTCAGGATATACTTTTATCCATTCAAGAATCTTGTAATTGACGAGTCTTTGATTTTGTTCAAAGGTAGACTGTCATTCAAGCAGTATATACCGAGCAAGAGGAACCGCTTTGGTATAAAATTGTTTGTACTCTGTGATTGTGACAGTGGCCAGGTGTTGGATATTGTTGTATACACGGGTAGTAAAACATTGAAAGATACCAAGATGTTATTGGGTATCTCAGGTGACATAGTGAGAAACATGATGGCACCTTATCTTGGTAAGGGCCATACATTATATACCGATAACTGGTACACAAGCCCATTACTCAGTGATTTCATGCGAGTGAACAAGACAGATGTGTGTGGCACAGTGCGTTCTAATCGTAAACATATGCCCAGGCTCAACGCAGGTGTTCGTGGTGATGATGTGCATGTGTTTACTGCCAATGACATCATGGCATTACGGTGGCATGACAAACGAGATGTCACATTGTTGACAACCATTCACCGTAATGAAATGCAAGACAGTGGCAAAGTTGATCGAGTGACTAATGAACGTATTCGAAAACCAGTGTCAGTGATTGATTATACACAAAACATGCGCTTGGTTGACAAGTGTGACATGCAGATTGGTTTTGTTGACTGTGTTCGTAAGAGTTACTAGTGGTACATGAAACTTTTCTTCCATCTCATGGACATTTCAATGCTGAATGCATATAATATGTACCAAATAAAGACTGGTAACAGACCACCGTATGGTGAATTTTGTTTGTCTGTTGTCAGACAACTCATAATGAAGTACCAGGTAACAACACCTGCAATACAACATGGTCCTCGAATTCATCACGATATACCCAAGCGTTTGAGGAGAGAAGGTGATCATTTCATAATACAGCTTCCTTCAACTCAAAAGAAATTTGCTCAGAAGAGATGCATTGTCTGTGCACAAACAAAACGACGGCAACAAAGACGCAAAGACACTCGGTTTATGTGTGAGGAATGTAAGGTGCCTCTGTGCATGGTGCCTAGTTTCAAGGAGTTCCACAAGCTCCAGCAGTTCTAAAACCATGTCCAGTGATTGTAAATATGTAAATATATGATAGAACATTAGTATTATACAATATTTGTGCATGTTTATTGTAATAAACAACAGTGGTAAACAATAATATGATAATAACTTTAGGGCGGTTATTGTGTTCAATACAGTGAGTTTATATATATCAATTATATACAGTATTGGTCTCTCAGGCCCCAAATGTTAGTAGGAATAGAAAAAAATTGGAAAAGAAAAGAAAAAACAACTAAAACAACAAAATAATATAATACGCGTATGTGGAATTCGTCGATGTTGTTACCACCACATCATTTTCTATAAACTTCTTGGCACTGTATCTCGGTAAGTACTGATCAGATTCTATTTTTTTTTGTTTTATTACCTTCACAAAAATATGCTCTTTAATTCTGTAAGAAAAAATCATTTTTTTTTTTTTTTCAAAATTTCTTAGACACTGGTGCCTGACTTCAGATTTTGGCCTTGGACCCTGAAAGGGTTAAACAACCACAGTGACATCACACATCCTTGTCAAAGGCCTACTTTTACTGAGAAATAATCTCCCTCTTTCCTACATACTCTAACTTGAGCCTCACTATCCTCGTGAAAACTCTTCACTGCTTTCAGTAACCTACCTCCTATACCATACACCTGCAACATCTGCCACATTGCCCACCCTATCCACCCTGTCATACGCCTTTTCCAAATCCATAAATGCCACAAAATCCTCTTTAGCCTTGTCTAAATACTGTTCACTTATATGTTTCACTGTAAACACCTGGTCCACACACCCCTTACCTTTCCTAAAGCCTCCTTGTTCATCTGCTATCCTATTCTCGGTCTTACTCTTAATTCTTTCAATAATAACTCTACCATACACTTTACCAGGTATACTCAACAGACTTATCCCCCTATAATTTTTGCACTCTTCTTTTGTTCCCTTTGCCTTTATGCAAAGGAATTATGCATGCTCTCTGCCAATCCCTAGGTACCTTACCCTCTTCCATACATTTATTAAATAATAGCACAAACCACTCCAAAACTATATCCCCACCTGCTTTTAACATTTCTATCTTTATCCCATCAATCCCAGCTGCCTTACCCCCTTTCATTTTACCTACTGCCTCATGAACTTCCCCCACACTCACAACTGGCTCTTCCTCACTCCTACAGAAATATTATAAATGGTGCAAACGTGACATTAAAACAATATCAAAGATGGTTGACACAAACTACCATTTTAGTATGCTCCTAACTTAGCGATGAATTCATTTAACGACATGGTCTTAGGGACGGAACTCCGTTGTTAAGTGAGAAGAGGCTGTGTATAGAATGCAGGGTCATAACAGAAGACTGCAGGTTTAGCATTTTGCTTTTATAATAATAAAGGAGAAATCAAGAGTACAGGGTATTACATGGGAATTTAAACAAGAGAAATCCTTTTATATACAAGTTTTGAAGGAAAGATACAGGCACAGAGCAAGCTTTCATTTTGGCAACATTACACTCAGTGATAAAACTACACAGTATGAAATGTTGGCACCATAAAAGTTTGCTGTGTGCCAGCCTTAACCCTTTGACTGTCGCAGGCCCCTTTCTGAAACTGTCATTCTATGTCGCAAAATATTCGAAAAAAAAAGTTATTTTTTCTTATGAAAATGTTAGGAATATTGTTCTGAGTGTTTTAAGCCTAAAAAAAATTTTTTTGCCATCAGTACTTACCGAGATATAGAGCCGCAAAGTTTGCAGAAAGTGACGTGTGTACGGCAACAGCAGCGACTGCTGCCCACCCGGTATTCTTTTATTTACTCTAATTCAAAGGTTTCTTGCATTTTTCAATATTTTTCTTTTCCAAGTAACTTATGTGGCCTGTGAGACCAATGTAAGGTGCATTGTTCAAATATACACTCATTGTTTACAACACAATAACCGAACAAACTTTATCACTATTAGTTTGTGTATACACTATGTTTACACAAACAAACAATACAAAACAATGTTTATTACTATTGTTCCATAATATATATACATATGTACAGTCACTAAACACGTTCCTAGAACTGCTGCAGCTTGTGGAACTCTTTGAAACATGGGTATATGCAGAGGGGCACTTGACACTCCTCACACATAAAACGAGTGTCTCTGCGTGTTTGTGGGCGTGTTGTGGTATGTGTACATACATAACACCTCTTCTGAGCATTTTTCTTGGCAGTAGTAGGAAGCAGTTTTATGGGGTAGTGATCACCAGGCCTGAAACGAGATGACATGTGTTGGTAATTTCGTGGGCGCTGGTCTATAGCAGGTGTTGTTCCTTGGTACTTTGCGATTATTTGTCTGATTACTGACAAACAAAATTCACCATATTTTGGTGTTTTGTTGGTCTTCAACTTGTATATGTTATAAGCATTTAGCATAAGAGATATCAACAAGATGGAAAAAAAGTTTTGTATACCACTTATAACTCCTGCGTACACAGTCTGCAAACCCAATCTGCATGTCACAATTGTCCACTAAGCGCATATTGAGGTTGTAGTCCATGACAGCTGCAGGCTTTAGAATGGGTTCATTGGTGTCTCTGTTATGCCTGCCACAGTGTGCCATTTCGTTTCGGTAAACTGATGTCAACAATGTGACATCACGTTTGTCATGCCACCGAAATGCCATGATGTCATTGGCAGCAAAGGCTTGCACCTCACCTCTGCGAGTGCCAGCGTCGAACCTTGGCATATGTTTACGATTACGACGCACTGTGCCACACACGTCTGTCAAGTTCACTCGCAAGAAATCACTGAGTAAGGGGCTTGTGTACCAGTTATCAGTAAATAACATATGCCCCTTACGAAGATATGGTTCTATCATTGTTTGAACCACATCACCAGAGATACCCAATAACTTCATGGTATCTCTCAAAGTATTACTGCCAGTGTACACAATGATATCCAAAACTAGACCACTTCTGCAATCACACAGTACAAATAGCTTTATACCAAAGCGTTTCCTCTTGCTTGGTATATATTGCTTGAATGAGAGTCTTCCTTTGAATAAAATCAAGGACTCATCAATAACAAGCTTCCTGAAGGGATAAAAATACATGCAGCACTTTTGTTTCAGGTACATAAACACATTTCTGATTTTATATAACCTGTCGGTTCTGTCAGGCCTGGTTTTGTCTGAAAAGTGAAACATACGTAAGAGTATCAGGAAACGATTGACACCTATAATGTCACTAAAACCTGGAGTTGAAATCAGGCGTTCTGTTGCCCAGTATGTGGTGACAGTGTGCTTATACACATGTGGCATAAGCATTATTGTGGCAAAAAACAGGTACATCTCTGCCACAGTTGTCTCCTTCCACTGGTGTAGCCGTGATTTTGGTGAGAGAATTGTATTTGCCATGGTGTAATCATAGTATGTGTTTGTTTCCCTGACAATGATGTCCATCAGGGGTTCATCGAAGAATAACTCAAAGCAGTCCAGTTCACTAGCATTGTTCCCAAGTGGACATGATGGCTTTATTCCACTTTGTGTTTCATCAAAGTCATGGGGACTGGGAACAAACTCGTCACCGTCCTGCCAATCCCAGATGTGGTCTGCTGGTGGGTTCTGGATATTGTACCATGGTTGTGGTTGTGCAGGTTGTGGTTGTGGGAGTGTGGGGTCGGGTGAGGCTGGTTGTTGTGCAGAGTCAGCAGCGTGGGTAGTAGCGTGGCCCACTGATGGTGCCACATGGGCCGTGCCACCATCACTATCACCACCACTGCCTGCTTCCTCGCTCACATCATTCATACCCATCGTAACAACATCGTCATCTTCACTATCAGGTTGTGGTGTAGGGCCACGGGATGTGCTCCCAGAGTTTCTCCTTCCCCTTGGAACAACATATGAAACACTACCAGACCACATGCTACGTCGTACATACTTCCACTTCACTGGGGAATATTCACCCTCACTGTCACTAGAACTGCTTTCAGTGACCTTGAAATCACTATCACATTCACTGCTAACATCTGGGTGTTGTACACTACCAAATAGTTTCCTCTTTCGTCCTGGTACAGGCGAACGTGAACGTGAACAAGCCGGCCCAGCACCAGAGGTGGAAGGTTGTGGGTCATCTGGGTTTTCATCACTAATTACGTTATCCTGGGCACTTTTTCCGGTAACACTCACTTCAAAACCCTGGAATTCACTGTCACTGACATTTTCATCGCTGTTAGAGCTATCACTTGGGAACAAAAGACCTCCAATCCGCCGAGGAGTGAGGAACTTCTTACCGAGAGGCATGGTGAAAATGGACTAACAAGATGGCGTTCCCACAATGCACCGCTGGGTCCCAGATTTTTTTCACAGGGTGCACACCGACCACTGAGACCCATTCTCTACCATGTAGGCCTACCAGGCCTTTCCTGCTTGATTTGAAGCCGCTAGAATTTGTGCGTATAAATACGTCAGAAACATTGGCTCGTAAGATGTATTTATACGGCGTAAACAGTCAAAGGGTTAACTGCAAGACTGTATGTAGGTAGTAAGATTATCGTTGTATAACCTTATAATCAGTGGTGTAATTCATGGATAATAAATTTTTATTTATTTACTTAATTGATTTATTTTATTTATTTATCGTATTCCCAGAAAACTAGTGGTGAGAGGCAAGGAGCATCAGGATACACTGTGCCTTCTGCCAGCCGAAACAGGTAAAACCACTTTGGTGTATCCTTATTTTGTGACTATTGTGCTGTATCTTCATCTGGTTAATACCTAAAGGGTACTCCTTATCTAAGGAATTTTAGCTCTTTTTTTTTTTTTCTTTTTTTTTTCCCCTATTCCTTGGGTCAGATCTCATTACCTCCCATTTCCATTGTGTTGTGGTGTCAAGTGTGTTGCATGGTTGGTTTTTGTGTCTGTTCTTCATGGAATTCAGAAAGAACTTCAGCTGAACATCATAGACTTGAGATAAAACATGATTGACGCCAGTCAATCCATCTATTATCATTCCATCATGATAGAAGAGCCACATATCAGTGACATCCACCTAAATCTTCCATGTCTTCAGCTAGGCTACAGGCACCTGTATCATAAATTGATTTAGACCTAGCTAAATGGAAACTTTGTCAGTAGAACTATTGTCACACCTTATGTGCTTGAATGAAAAAAATATATACAACTCCCTCACAAATGTTCAGGAAATAGCTAAATGATTTATCCACAATGACATTTCCATTAATTATGGTAAAATACCCTAACTTTGCCTACTGTAAATAACTAACAAACACTGCAACCTGCTTAATAAACTGAACACACTGCCAGTTCTTTCAACCAGGGTATCTCTCGAACAGTGAATATTTTACTTCACTGTAATGTTTGTGACCGAATTCACTGCACCTAACTTTTGATAAACCTTTGAGTTCCAAGAGTTTTTCTACTCACAGAGCCCAACTCTTTATTGTTGTTATTAAATAAATAAATTTGTAAATAGGTCATTGTTTTTTAATTTGTTAAACAGAATGTTGGCAGCCCAGTCCCTGAAGTCATTAAGAGCCTTTACAGGCTTTTGACTTCCACTCACAGGATGAGTATGGGATGCGTGCTAAAATTATAAAACAACAATGGCTGATTCCTTATAGTTCTGGTATTTTTGTGTACTTGCCTAATTGTACTCAGTTGATTGTGGTTGCAGGGGTCGAGACTCGGCTCCTGGCCCTGCCTCTTCACTGGTCGCTACTAGGTCCTCTCTCTCTCTGCTCCATGAGCTTTATCATACTTTGTCTTAAAACTATGTATGGTTCCTGCCTTCACTACATCACTTGCCAGACTATTCCACTTCCTGACAACTCTATGACTGAAGAAATACTTCTTAACGTCCCTTTGACTCATCTGAGTCTTCAACTTCCAATTGTGACCCCTTGTTTCTGTGTCCCCTCTCTGGAACATCCTGTCTCTGTCCACCTTATCTATTTCTTGTAGTATTTTGTATGTCGTTATCATGTCTCCTCTAACCCTCCTGTCCTCCAGTGTTGTCAGACAGATTTCCCTTAACCTTTTTTCGTAGGACATTCCCCTTAGCTCTAGAACTAGCCTTATTGCAAACCTTTGCACTTTCTCTAATTTCTTGACATGCTTGACCAGGTGTGGGTTCCAAACTGGTGCTACATACTCCAGTATAGGCCTGACATACACGGTGTACAGAGTCTTAAACGATTCCTTACTGGTGTCATTGTGGTTCTGGTATTGCATTGTATGGTTGTTCCTATGGTTCTGGTATTGTGTTGCATGGCTGGTTTCTATGGTTCTGGTATTGTGTTGCATAGTTGGTTCCTGTGGTTCTGATGTCATTGTGTTGCATGGTTCTTATGGTTCTGGTGTCATTGTGTTGCATGGTTAGTTAACTTTGTAAGGGAGAAGCCTCTGATAGGCATTAATCTTATGTACTTTTGGTATGACTGGAGGTGTGTGACTTTGCTGGCTACATTTTCCAGTCTTGTAACCACCCATTTGGTGGCCTATCCCTTTTCCCATGTGTTCCATCGTATCGTAGGTCTGTCTGATCCCCCGGACATGAGGATGTTATGTCATGTCCAGTTGTGACTGACTGATGCAGAGCAATCATGCTTAATTATTTATTTATCTACCCACTGGATAAGCTAATCCTTGATTATATCAACTAGTCCATCTACATGAGAATCAGCTTCCCCTTATCCTAACAGCAATGTGTTGGATTCACCAACAGCAGCATTACAGTTGAACTAGTCAACTTGTCTCCTATACCCTTCTGTCGTGCATGCAGGTATTACAAGCAAACCTCTAGCTGTCTTATAGAAGGAACCTGAAAGTTACTCAAATCAATTCCTGACCAGCTAGGCTTGGGCTCATATGCTGGATTGCATGCATCCAGCATTAACAGCCTAGCTGATCATGCCTTGATCCAAAAGGAAGTCTGGTCTGGGATAGGGCCAGAGCATCCTTCAGGTACCTGCTTCAGCCAATTGTTGCACCCTTGTCTCAACCACATGGCTGCTTAGCCACCTTCAGCATGTGCTACCCAATTGTCACCGTACTTGCATCTTCTGAATCGTCTACATGTCTATCTTCAGTAGTATTTACATGTGATTTATCTGTTATACTTGATTTCATGTTAGTATTGCATTTGTTTGTCAGTCATTATTATTCATACAGTCGAACCTCAGTTGTTGATTGCATTACTTGTTGAATAAATTATTTTTTGAACGAGGTGTTCAAGAAAAAATGTCCTGGTTTTTGTATGTTCTCTTGATTGTCGACAGAAGTTTTTGCATACACGGAACAGGACAAAGTGGCTCAGGTCACATGCAGGAGTTTTCTGAAAAATGCCATCCAGACAATTGAGTGGCCATCCATGTCTCTAACATGTACAATGAGAGTGTAATGTCTCAATTTAGATAAGTGTTAAAACAGAGCCTGAACCAAACCTAACTGGACAGGTTTTTAGTGAGACAAAGAACCAGTGAGCCAGAAAGAGGTGTTAGTGGTGGAAAGAGACAAAGAAAAACAACACCAGAAGGACAGTTCCCTGACATATTAATAGAAGGTGACTCTCCTTCCAAGCCGTAACATCAGTCCCTCCTCTCCTCCACCTCCTGCTTCCAGTATGCCATTAGCTCTCCTCTGACAGATAAGGGGCAGTTAAATTTCCATTTAGCGTTCAGTATTTCAGTTAAGTTTTCATTTAGTATTCATTGTTACAGTTTTCCTGTGCTCTATAGTTTTAGATATTGTTTTATGTAGTAGTTAGTACACTACTAATTTTTTTTTTTTTTTTTACAAGTCAGCCATCTCCCACCGAGGCAGGGTGACCCAAAAACAAAGAAAATCCCCAAAAAAGAAAATACTTTCATCATCATTCAACACTTTCACCTCACTCACACATAATCACTGTTTTTGCAGAGGTGCTCAAAACAACAGTTTAGAAGCATATACGTATAAAGATACACAACATATCCCTCCAAACTGCTAATATCCTGAACCACTCCTTTAGCGTGCAGGCATTGTACTTCCCATTTCCAGGACTCAAGTCCGGCTATACAAAAATAACCGGTTTCCCTGAATCCCTTCACTAAATATTACCCTGCTCACACTACAACAGATCGTCAGGTCCCAAATACCATTCGTCTCCATTCACTCTTATCGAACACGCTCATGCACGCCTGCTGGAAGTCCAAGCCCCTCGCCCACAAAACCTCCCTTACCCCTTCCTTCCAACCTTTTTGAAGACGACCCCTACCCCACCTTCCTTCCCCTACAGATTTATACGCTCTCCATGTCATTCTACTTTGACCCATTCTCTCTAAATGACCAAACCACCTCAACAACCCTTCTTCAGCCCTCTGACTAATATTTTTATTAACTCCACAAATTCTCCTAATTTCCACACTCTGAATTTTCTGCATAATATTTACATCACACATTGCCCATAGACAGGACATTTCCACTGCCTCCAAGCGCCTCCTTGCTGCTGCATTCACAACCCAAGCTTCACACCCATATAAGAGTGTTGGTACTACTATACTTTCATACATTCCCTTTTTTGCCTCCATAGATAATATTTTTTATCTCCACATATACCTCAATGCACCACTCACCTTTTTTCCCTCATCAATTCTATGATTAACCTCATCCTTCATAAATCCATTCGCCGACATGTCAACTCCCAAGTATCTGAAAATGTTTACTTCTTCCATACTCCTCCTTCCCAGTTTAATCTCCAATTTTTCTTTATCTAAATCATTTGATACCCTCATCACCTTACTCTTTTCTATGTTCACTTTCAACTTTCTACCTTTACACATACTCCCAGACTCATCCAATAACCTTTGCAATTTTTCTTTAGAATCTCCCATAAGCACAGTATCATCAGCAAAAAGCAACTGTGTCAATTCCCATTTTGAATTTGATTCCCCATAATTTAATCCCACCCCTCTCCCAAACACCCTAGCATTTACTTCTTTTACAATCCAATCTATAAATATATTAAACAACCATGGTGACATTACACATCCATGTCTAAGACGTACTTTTACTGGGACGTAGTCTCCCTCTCTTCTACACACCCTAACCTGAGCCTCACTATCCTCATAAAAACTCTTTACAGCTTTTAAGTAACACCACCTATTCCATATACAGTACAGTGGACCCCCAGTTAACGATATTTTTTCACTCCAGAAGTATGTTCAGTTGCCAGTACTGACCGAATTTGTTCCCATAAGGAATATTGTGAAGTAGATTAGTCCATTTCAGACCCCCAAACATACACGTACAAATGCACTTACATAAATACACTTACATAATTGGTCGCATTCGGAGGTGATCGTTATGCGGGGGTCCACTGTACTTGCAACATCTGCCACATTGCTCCCCTATCCACTCTATCATATGCCTTTTCTAAATCCATAAATGCAATAAAAACTTCCCTACCTTTATCTAAATACTGTTCACATATATGCTTCAATGTAAACACTTGATCTACACATCCCCGACCCACTCTGAAACCTCCTTGCTCATCCGCAATCCTACATTCTGTCTTACCTCTAATCCTTTCAGTTATAACCCTACCGTATACATTTCCTGGTATACTCAGTAAACTTATTCCACTATAATTTTTACAATCTCTTTTGTCACCCTTCCCTTTATATAAAGGGACTATACATGCTCTCTGCCAATCCCTAGGTACCTTCCCCTCTTTCATACATTTATTAAACAAAAATACCAATCACTCCAACACTATATATCCCCCTGCTTTTAAGATTTCTGTCATGATCTCGTCAGTTCCAGCTGCTTTACCCCTTTTCATTCTACGTAATGCCTCGCACACCTCCCCCACACTCACATCCTGTTCTTCACTCCTAAAAGATGGTATACCTCCCTGGCCAGTGCATGAAATTACTGCTTCCCTTTCTTTGTCGACATTTAAAAGTTCCTCAAAATATTCTCGCCATCTACCCAATACCTCCATCTCCCCATCTACTAACTCCCCTACTCTGTTTTTAACTGACAAATCCATTTGTTCTCTAGGCTTTCTTAACTTGTTTAACTCACTCCAAAATTTTTTCTTACTTTCATTAAAATTCCTTGACAGTGCCTCTCCCACTCTATCATCTGCTCTCCTTTTGCACTCTCACCACTCTTTTCACCTTTCTTTTACTCTCCATATACTCTGCTCTTCTTATAACATTTCTGCTTTGTAAAAGCCTCTCATAAGGTAACTTTTTCTCTTTTATCACACCCTTTACTTCATGATTCCACCAATTACTCCTCTTTCCTCCTGCACCCACCCTCCTATAACCACAAACTTCTGCCCCACATTCTAATACTGCATTTTTTAAAACTATTGCAACCCTCTTCAACCCCCCCACTACTCATACTTGCACCAGCCCACCTTTCTGCCAATAGTTGCTTATATCTCACCCGAACTTCCTCCTTCCTTAGTTTATACACGTTCACCTCCCTCTTGCTTGTTGTTGCCATTTTCCTCTTTTCCCATCTACCTCTTAATCTACCTGTAGCTACAACTAAATAATGATCTGATATATCAGTTGCCCCTCTATAAAGGTGTACATCCTGGAGCCTACCCCTCAACCTTTTATCCACCAATACATAATCTAACAAACTACAATAGACCCTCGCCTAACGCTATTAATCCGTTCCTGAGAGCTCAACGTTAGGCGAAATTATCGTTAGCCAAATTAATTTTCCCCATAAGAAATAATGGAAATCAAATTAATCCGTTCCTGACACCCCAAAGTATGAACAAAAAAAAATTTTTACCACATGAAATATTAATTTTAATACACACAAACTGAAGAAGACATGCACAGTTACATGACACTTACCTTTATTGAAGATCTGGTGATGACTGATGGGATGGGAGGAGGGGAGACTGTGGATGGTATTAATGTTTAGAAGGGGAATCCCCTTCCATTAGGACTTGAGGTGGCAAGTCCTTTTCCGGGGTTACTTCCCTTCTTCTTTTAATGCCACTGGGACCAGCTTGAGAGTCACTGGACCTCTGTCGCACAACATATATGTCCATAGAGGCCTGTACCTCCCGTTCCTTTATGACATTCTTAAAGTGTTTCACAACGTTGTCAGTGTAATAGTCACCAGCACGGCTTGCAATAGCTGTGTGAGGGTGATTTTCATCAAAAAAGGTTTGCACTTTAAGCCACATTTCCTTAATCTTTGAAGTAGACAACTTCTTCAATTTCTCTATCCCCTCCTCCGGAGCAGTTTCCTCAGGTCTGGCCTCTTGCTGTTGAAGATGATCCAGCAGCTCATCAGTGGTTAGTTCGTCATTGTCCTCCTCCACCAACTCTTCCACATCCTCCCCACTAATCTCCAACCCCAAGGACTTCCCCAATGCCACAATGGATTCCTCAACTGGCATAGGATTCCCAGGGTTAGCCTCAAACCCTTCAAAATCCCTTTTGTCTACACATTCTGGCCACAGTTTCTTTCAAGCAGAGTTCAAGGTCCTCTTAGTCACTTCCTCCCAAGCCTTACCTATAATGTTTACACAATTGAGGATGCTAAAGTGATCTCTCCAAAATTCTCTTAGAGTCAGTTGAGTTTCTGAGGTCACTACAAAGCACCTTTCAAACATAGCTTTTGTGTACAGTTTCTTGAAGTTGGAAATGACCTGCTGGTCCATGGGCTGCAGGAGAGGAGTGGTATTAGGAGGCGAAAGCTTGACCTTAATGAAGCTCATTTCCGCAGAAAGTCGCTCTGCCACGTCTGAAGGATGACCAGGAGCATTGTCTAATACCAGGAGGCACTTAGGGTCTAATTTCTTTTCAATTAGGTAATTTTTCACAGTGGGGGCAAATGCATGGTGTAACCAGTCATAGAAAAAGTCCTTAGTGGCCCATGCCTTACTGTTTGCCCTCCACAGCACACACAAATTAGCCTTGAGGACATTGTTTTTCCTGAACACTCTGGGAGTTTCAGAGTGATACACCAATAAAGGCTTCACTTTGCAATCACCACTAGCATTAGCACACATCAACAGAGTAAGAATGTCTTTCATAGGCTTATGTCCTGGGAGTGCCTTTTCCTCCTGAGTAATTTAGGTCCTGCTTGGCATTTTCTTCCAAAACAGGCCTGTTTCGTCACAATTAAACACTTGTTCAGGTTTCAGTCCTTCACTGTCTATGTACTCCTTGAATTCCTGCACATATTTTTCAGCCGCTTTGTGGTCCGAACTGGCAGCCTCACCATGCCTTATCACACTAAGTATGCCACTACGATTCTTAAATCTCTCAAACCAACCTTTGCTGGCCTTAAATTTACTCACATCATCACTAGTTGCAGGCATTTTTCTAATTAAATCATCATGCAACTTCCTAGCCTTTTCACATATGATCGCTAGAGAGATGCTATCTCCTGCTATCTGTTTTTCGTTTATCCACACCAATAACAGTCTCTCAACATCTTCTATCACTTGCGATCTCTGTTTCGAAAACACAGTTGCACCTTTGGCAAGAACAGCTTCCTTGATTGTCGTTTTCTTGGCCACAATAGTAGCGATGGTTGATTGGGGTTTTGTGTACAACCTGGCCAGCTCGGAGACACACACTCCACTTTCATACTTAGCAGTGATCTCTTTCTTCATATCCATAGTAATTCTCACCCTTTTTGCTGTAGGGTTGGCACTAGAAGCTTTCTTGGGGCTAATGGTGACTTATTTTGCAGGTGCAATCACTAAAAAGGCTGTGATAATATGAAATGTTCTGATTGTATGCTTGGAAGTGACCGCGGTGGCTGGCTTGTAAACACTGGCACCACGGAACAAGTGAGGCGGGCTCGGGCTGCACGTGGACACGTCTCGAACGAATCGCGTTGAGCGAGTTGTTTAGCGCTAGCCGAGGCAAAATTTTTGCGTTAAAATGTATCGCTAGGCGGATTTAACGTTATGTGATGCGTTCGTTAGGCGAGGGTCCACTGTACTTTCATTACGTGCTATATCATACCTTGTATATTTATTTATCCTCTTTTTCATAAAATATGTATTACTTATTACCAAACCTCTTTCTACACATAGCTCGGTTAAAGGCTCCCCATTTTCATTTACCCCTGGCACCCCAAATTTACCTACTACTCCGTCCACAACATTTTTGCCCAACCACCATTACTCTCACACCTGGTTCAAAACTCCCCATGCATTCACTCAACATTTCCCAAAATCTCTCTCTCTCTCTCCTCTACACTTCTCTTCTCCAGGCGCATATACACTTACTATAACCCACTTTTCACATCCAACCTTTATTTTACTCCACATAATCCTTGAATTATTATATTTTTAGTCCCTCTTTTCCTGCCATAACTTATCCTTCAACATTATTGCTACTCCTCCTTTAGCTCTAACTCTATTTGAAACCCCTGACCTAATCCCATTTATTCCTCTCCACTGAAACTCCTACCCCCTTCAGCTTTGTTTCACTTAAAGCCAGGACATCCAGCTTCTTCTCATTCATAACATCCACAATCATCTCTTTCTTATCATCTGCACAACATCCACGCACATTCAGACTTCCTACTTCGACAATTTTCTTCTTATTCTTTTTTATTAATTATTACAGGAAAAGGGGTTACTAGCCCATTGTTCCCGGCATTTTAGTTGACTTAAAACACACATGGCTTATGGAGAAAAGATTCTTATTCCACTTCCCCATGGATATAAAAGGAAAAGTAATAAGACCAAGAACTATTAAGATAAAATCAAAGAAAACTCAGATGAGTGTGTATATATTATTAATATATTCTTATATTGTCATTTGGGGTCTGGAATGGATTATTCTATTTTCATTGTTCTTTATGGGAAAAATTGCTTTGGTTGTCAAATTGACATCTTTTACAAATTAACCCCTTCAGGGTCCAAGGCCAGAATCTGAAGTGGTGCTCCAGTGTTCAAGAAAATTTGAAAAAAAAAAAAGTTATTTTTTCTTACAGAATTAAAGAGTATATTTTTGTGAAGGTAATAAGACAAAAAAAAAAATTCTGATCAGTACTTACTGAGATACAGTGCCGAGAAGTTGACCCCAAATGACGTGGTGGTGGCAACATCGACGATTTCCACATACGCACATTACTTTATTTACCGTTTTTTGTAGTTTTTTCTTTTCCTACTAACATTTGGGGCCTGAGAGACCAATACTGTATATAATGTATATACATGTATATAAACTCACTGTATTGAACACAATAACCGCACTAAAGTTAATATCATATTATTGTTTACCACTTGTTTATTATAATAAACATGCACAAATCTTGTATAATACTAATGTTCTATCATATTTATTTATTTATTTATTTATTTATTTATTTCCAATTTGTGCACACATACAGAGGTACAAAAAAATACAGATAAGAGCAGTATGCCAAAGCCACTTATACTATGCATAGCATTACGGGCTGGCTTAAAATTAACTTAAGATTAACTAAGCAATGATTATTATTATTATTATAATCAAAAAGAAGCGCTAAGCCACAAGGACTATACAGCGCTGCTACTAAGCAATGATGAAATCAGTGATAAAACATTAATGTAAACAGATAACTATAAAGCACAAGTGAGTATTACAAAGACAGGTCATATGGTTGCATTCAGTTAGGTAGTGATTCTGTTAGGTAGTGTATTTAAAAAATAATAAGTTAGATTGGGTTTTAGGTTTAACATTTATGTGATATAATTGTGAGAAACATTTAAGATATACAATTTATAATGTTCAGTTATTCAGTATTTATTTGGTTTTGGGTGAGTAAGTAATCTTTGAGAAGAGACTTGAATTTATAAACAGGTTGTGTTTCTTTTATATTTACAGGTAATGAATTCCAGATTTTAGGGCCTTTTATGTGCATTGAGTTTTTGCATAGTGTGAGATGGACACGAGGAACATCAAAGAGTGATCTGTGCCTTGTGTTATGGTCATGTGTTCTGTTGAGGTTGGCAAGGAGATGTTTGAGGGGAGGGTTAATATCAGAGTTAAGTGTTCTATGTATGTAATAGGTGCAGTAATAAGTATGGATGTTTTGTATGGTGAGTAGGTTTAGTGTATTGAATATTGGTGGAGTGTGCTGCCTGTAGTGAGAATTTGTTATCATTCTAACTGCAGCCTTTTGTTGGGTAATTAGTGGTCTGAGATGGTTAATTGTTGTTGAGCCCCATGCACAAATTCCATAGGTGAGATAGGGGTAAATAAGAGAGTGATATAGGGCCAGGAGGGCTGACTGTGGAACATAGTACCGTATCTTCGATAGTATGCCTACAGTCTTGGAAATTTTCTTAGAAATTTGATGTATATGTGTATGAAATTTGAGTCTATTATCAAGGTGGATTCCTAAGAATTTTCCCTCTGTTAGTTTTGTGATAGGTGATCCATTTATCATTATGTTAAGAGGGACATCTGTAGCTCTGTTACCAAACTGAATGAAGTAGGTTTTGTCAATGTTTAGTGTAAGTTTGTTAGTCCTCATCCAGGTAGATATTTTCTGTAATTCGGTATTTACAGTATTGGCTAGCGTGACTGGGCTCGGGTGAGAGAAGACGTATGTAGTGTCATCTGCAAATAGTGTGGGTTTGAGTAATTGCGAAGCATTTGGAAGGTCATTTATGTATAGGAGAAAGAGAAGAGGGCCAAGGACACTTCCCTGTGGGACACCAACTGTAATTGGTTGTGCAGAAGAGTTTGCCCCATTTGCGTACACATATTGGCTTCTGTTGCTGAGGTAAGACTTGAGGTAGTTGAGGGAGTGCCCTCTTATACCATAGTGTGACAATTTTACGTGGAGCAAGTCATGGTCAACTGTATCAAAGGCTTTACGTAAGTCAATGAAGATCCCCAGTGGGACTTCTTTTTTCTCTATTGCAGTGTATATATGTTCTAGCATGTGTATAATAGCATCATTAGTATTTTTATTAGGCCTGAATCCAAATTGGCAGGGGTTGAGTATGTTTTGGGAGATAAGGTAGGAGTAGATTCGTTTATGAATTAATTTTTCGAAGATTTTTGAGAGAGGGTGTAAGTTGGATATTGGCCTATAGTTATTCAACTCTGTTTGGTCTCCTCCTTTGTGGATCGGGGTGACCCTTGCTATTTTGAGTACTGTAGGGAAGGTGGAGGATTCAATGGATTTGTTAAAGAGTGTTGCAATGATTGGTGATAGCACTTGTGACACTTTTTTGTATATAAGGGGTGGTAAGGTATTTAAATCTCCTGCCTTGTTTTTTAGTGCGTTGATAATAAGGGAGACTTCGTATGGGTTAGTCGGAGCTAGGAACAGTGTGTTCGGGTAGTTGCCGGTGAGGTAGTCATTTGGTGGGGTATCTGAGCTTGGGATTTTATTGGCAAGGTTTTGTCCTATAGTGAAGAAGAAATCATTGAGTCTGTTTGCTGTTTCTGTTGGTGGGATTTGGGGTTCGTCTGTTTTTGCTAATTTTATTTCGCTATTTCGTGATATCTTTTTTGTTCCCAGAATTTCTGATAGGGTTTTCCAGGTCTTTTTTATATCACCTCGTAAGTTGGATAATCTGTTCTCATAATACAATTTTTTTGCCCTTCTTATCAGGCTGGTTAGGATTGACGAGTAACGTTTTGTTTGGTCTCTGGTTATGTGACCCATTCTGTACTGTTTTTCATATTGGTGTTTTGTATTTATGGATTTGAGAATGCTGGGTGTTAGCCAGGGACTGTTCAGTCTCTTTGCTGTCATCTGTTTAGTTTTTTTGGGGCAGTGCTTGTTATAGAGGTATTGGGTTTTTTTTAGAAAATTATTAATACATTCGTCAATATCTGTATAGGTTTCTAGCTCAGTGTGCCAATCAATGTTTGCTATTGCTGTTGTGAAGTTATTAATGGCTGCCTCATTGTGAAGTCTGAAGGTGACTTTAGTAGTGTCTTGGGGTAGTTTACCAAGAGTTGTTATGAGGAAAGTAGGGTAGTGGTCTGTGGTATTATCTGTAATTATGCCTGATTTTAAAGGGGATATGGTGTTGGTCCAGATGTGGGCAAGTAGGGAAACACTAGTCTCTGTAACTCTTGTAGGTTTTGTTACTGTTGGTAGTAACATACAGTTACTCATTGTGTTTGTGAATTCAGTAACGTGTGGGTCCTGGTCTTGCAGGAGATTTATATTGAAGTCACCTGAGAGTAGTAAGTGATCTTTGTTCATGCGTGCATCAGTTATCATACTTCCTAGATTTTGACTAAATTGGCTAATGTTTGACTGTGGAACTCTGTAGATGTTTATCAATGTGAGAGGTTTTTGTAGGTACTTTGATTTGAATTTAGCTATTATATATTCCCCATGTTCATCCCTTGTGCAAGTATTAGTGATACATTCTAGTTGGTCTGAGTAGTATATGGCTGTGCCACCCCCTTGTTGATCTGGCCTACAGTTGTGTATGGCTGTGTAACCAGGAATGGCATAGACATCTGTACTATCAGGCTTTAGCCAGGTTTCAGTTAGTGTAATGATGGACATATTGGCATGTAAGGAATTTAGTAATGCTATGAGGTCATCGTAATGCTTGCTTAAAGATCTGATATTGTAGTTAAATATAGTTATGTTGTTGTTGGCACTGAGAAGTGCCTTTGATTGTTCTGCAGTGTAGTAATTACAGTTACTGTTTGATTCATTTAAGTCATTAAATAAGAGGTTGGTATCAGGATCAATGCTTGTAATCATAAGATTTGTAGTGAATCTATAGTTTGAATTAAGTATAAAACAAAGTAAATAGTCTTAAGCTAAAAAATAGCACCTGGATTATTTAACAAATGTAAAATAATGAGCTAAGGGACTAATACAAATAAAGTGATGATCAAATAGTGGAGCTTGGGAGTATGATAGTAGGTAGTACTATAAAGGTAATTTTTTAAAGTTAGAATTATAGTATAAAATTATAATATAAAAGGGACTAATATACATTTACAATCACTGGACATGGTTTTAGAACTGCTGGAGCTTGTGGAACTCCTTGAAAAAAGGCACCATGCACAGAGGTACCTTACATTCCTCACACATAAACCGAGTGTCTTTGCGTCTTTGTTACCGTCATTTTGTTTGTGCATAGACGATGCATCTCTTCTGAGCAAATTTCTTCTGAGTTGAAGGAAGCTGTATTATGAAATGATCACCTTCCCTCCTCAAATGCTTGGGTATATCCTGAGGAGTTTGAGGACCTTGTTGTATAGCAGGTGTTGTTACCTGGTACTTCATTATGAGTTGTCTGACAACAGATAAACAAAATTCACCATATGGTGGTCTGTTGCCAGTCTTCATTTGGTACATATTATATGCATTGAGCATTGAAATGTCCATGAGATGGAAGAAAAGTTTCATGTACCACTTGTAACTTTTACGACCACAATCAACAAAGCCAATCTGCATGTCACATTTGTCAACCAAGCGCATGTTTTGTGTATAATCAATCACTGTCACTGGTTTTTGAATACTTTCATTAGTCACTCGATCAACTTTGCCACTGTCTTGCATTTCCTTACGTTGAATGGTTGTCAACAATGTGACATCTCGTTTGTCATGCCACCGTAATGCCATGATGTCATTAGCAGTAAAAACCTGCACGTCATCACCACGAGCACCTGCGTTGAGCCTGGGCATATGTTTATGATTAGAATGCACTGTGCCACACACATCTGTCTTGTTCACCCGCAGGAAATCACTGAGTAATGGGCTTGTGTACCAGTTATCGGTATATAATGTATGCTTCTTACCAAGATAAGGTGCCATCATGCTTCTCACTATGTCACCTGAGATACCCAATAACATCTTGGTATCTTTCAGTGTTTTACTTCCCGTGTATACAACAATATCCAATATCAGGCCACTGTCACAGTCACAGAGTACAAACAGTTTTATACCAAAGCGTTTCCTCTTGCACGGAATATACTGCTTGAATGACAGCCTACCTTTGAACAAAATCAAAGACTTGTCAATTACAAGATTCTTGAATGGATAAAAGTACATGCTGAACTTTTGAGATACATAAAAACATTTCTGATCTTGTATAACCTGTCACTTCTGTCAGGCCTGGTTTTGTCAGAGAAGTGCAACATACGTAACAATAAGATAAACCTGTTCACTGGGATGATTTCACTGAAGACCGGGGTAGAAATTAGCCGATCTGTGGACCAGTATGCTTTTATATTATGCTTATAGACATGAGGCATAAGCATTATTGTTGCAAAAAGCAAATACATTTCTGCAACAGTCGTCTCTTTCCACCTGTGTAATCTTGACTGTGGTGATATGATCGTATTTGCTTGTTACTTTCCCTGACAATAGTTTCCATCAATGGCTGGTCAAAGAATAGTTTATTTATTTATTTATTTATTTATTAATTTGAACATGATACAGAGAAGTACAAGGAATACAATTTTTAAAGTGCAGCATGCCAAAGTCCCTTGTATGCAGAGCATTATGGGCAGGCTTAAAATTAACTTAAGATTAACTGAGCAATGATATATTCAGTGGTACAAAAATTATTGTAAAACAGATAACAATTTAGTACAAATGAGTATTACAAAGACAGGTCATAGGGTCATTTACTGTGTTGCTGTGTAATCAGTAAAGTGGAGTATTTTGTTAGGTAATGAAGTTAAATAGTAAAGTTTGATTGGGTCACAGGTTGACATTTATGAGATACAATAATGAGATACATATATGAGATACAATTATTCAGTATTTATTTAGTTGTGGGTGAGTAAGTGATTTTTGAGAAGAGACTTGAATTTATAAACAGACAGTGTTTCTTTTATGTTCACAGGTAATGAATTCCAGATTTTAGGGCCTTTTATGTGCATTGAGTTTTTGCGTAGTGTGAGATGGACATGAGGAATATCAAAGAGTGATCTGTGCCTTGTGTTATGGTCATGTGTTCTGTTGAGGTTGGTAAGGAGATGTTTGAGGGGAGGGTTTATGTCAGAGTTAAGTGTTCTATGTATGTAGTAGGTGCAGTAATAAGTATGGATGTTTTGTATGGTGAGTAGGTTTAGAGTTTTGAATATTGGTGGAGTGTGCTGTCTGTAGTGGGAATTTGTTATCATTCTGACTGCAGCCTTTTGTTGGGTGATTAGTGGTCTGAGATGGTTTATTGTTGTTGAGCCCCATGCACAAATTTCATAGGTGAGATAGGGGTAAATAAGAGAGTGATATAGGGCCAGGAGGGCTGACTGTGGAACATAGTACCGTATCTTCGATAGTATGCCTACGGTCTTGGAAATTTTTTTCGAAATTTGTTGTATATGTGTTTGAAATTTGAGTCTATTATCAAGGTGGAATTCAAAGAATTCCAGTTCATTTGCAGTGTTTCCAAGGGGACAAGTTGGTAGAATTCCACTTTCAGAGTCATCAAAGTGGTGGGGCTTGGGAACAAAATTGGGATTTTGCTGCCAATCCCAGATACAGTTTGCTGGTGGATACTGGACATCATAGGCTGGTTGTGCGGGTAGTTGTGGTTGTGGTGGGCTGGTAGCTGACGCTCCGCTTTGCCCTGGAACTGCGGAGTCAGCAGCGTGGGTCCTAGCCTGGGCTGGCGAGTCACGCATGGCCGTGGCACTACCATCACCACTACCACCATCTACTGATGCCTGTGGTCTATCCATGCCAAGTGTAGCCACATCATCCTCACTATCACTATCTATACCTGGTGTAGGGCCACAGGATGTACTCCGGGATGTACTCCGTCCCCTGGGCACGGCATAGGGTACACTACACAGATAACCTGCACATAAAAGAGAGAAGCTTACGACGACGTTTCGGTCCGACTTGGACCATTTACAAAGTCACACTAACCAGAAGTGGAGCAGGACGGCTATGTATAGGCAGGAAGAGGTGGTGGTAGTAGTAGTAGTACAAGAATGGTATATAATATCGACAAGATGAAATTAAGACACGCGCAACACCCGGGCATCCCTATCGTAGACGTTTTGCCATCCAGCCAGCCACTGGATGGCGAAACGTCCACAACAAAGACACCCAGACGCCGTACATGTGTCTTAATTTCATCAGTAGTAGTAGTAGTACAGTGGACCCCTGGTTCGCGATACTAATCCGTTCCTGAGAGCTCATCGTAAACCAAAAATATCGGAAAGCGAATCAATTTTCCCCATAAGAAATAATGGAAATCAAATTAATCCGTGCAAGACACCCAAAAGTATGAAAAAAAAAACTTTTACCACATGAAATATTAAGTTTAATGCAATAGAATAGTAATTACAATAACAACACTAACAATAAATAACAATAAATAATGAAAGAATAATTGACACTTACCTTTAATGAAGATCTGGTGATGATTGATGGGATGGGAGAAGGGGAGTGTGTGGATGGTGTTAGCATTTAGAAGGGGAATCCCCCTCCATTAGGACTTGAGGTAGCAAGTCCTTTTACGGGGTTACTTCCCTTCTTCTTTTAATGCCACTAGGACCAGCTTGAGAGTCACTGGACTTCTGCCGCACAACATGACTGGCAGCCTCACCATGCCTAATCACACTGTATACCACTACGATTCTTAAATCTTTCAAACCAACCTTTGCTGGCCTTAAATTCACTCACATCACCACTAGTTGCAGGCAATTTTTTTACCAAATCGTCATGCAACTGCCTAGCCTTTTCACAAATAATTGCTTGAGAGATGCTATCTCCTGCTATCTGTTTTTCATTTATCCACATCAATAACAGTCTCTCAACATTTTCTAACACTTGCGGTCGCTGTTTCGTAATCACAGTTGCACCTTTTGCAAGAACAGCTTCCTTGATTGCCGTTTTCTTGCTCACTGTAGTAGAGATGGTTGATTGGGGTTTACTATACAACCTGACCAGCTCCGACACACGCGCTCCACTTTCATACTTTGCAATTATCTTTCTTCATTTCAACAGTCATTAGCACCCTTGGTCTCGAAGGGTTGGCACTGGGAGCTTTCTCGGGGCCCATGGTGACTTATTTTGCAAAAACAGGCGCCAAAAACAGTGATAATATGGATAATATGGAATGTACCGAATGTATCCTTAGATGCGCGCACACTGGCTGGCTTGTAAACACTGGCACACACGGGGCAGTTCAGGCCACACATGGACACGTCTCGTACGAACCACATTGCATACCGGGTTTTGTATCGGGAAGCGAGGCAAATTTTCTGCGATATAATGCATCGGTTACCGGATTTATCGGATACCGATAGCATTGCGAACCAGGGGTCCACTGTAGTAGTAGAAGAGGTAGTAGTAGTGGTAGTGGTAGAAGTGGGGAATAAGGAGGATGAGCCAGTCAAATACAAAGGAAGGGGAGCACTGCAAGAGAGCTAGGTGCCCACAGAGGGAGAGCAAGCACACAGAGGTGCATGAAAGGGGAAGTGGTGAAATAAATGAAGAAGGAACAGGAACACGAGACAGGAGAGAGAAAGACAACCCAGAGGAGAAAAAGGAAAGAGGAAAGGGGATGAGGGAGAAGAAGAAGAAGAAGAAGAAGAAAAAAAATGAGGAGTCAGGTTAAGTCACGGGTGTTCTGAAGTTTGGAGCATTTTACAATGTAGTGGGAGAGGAAGGCATCTACAGAGACGAAGCCAGGGCTAAGATTCATACAAGGAAAGTTGTGTATTAGAGAGGATTCAACTAGACGGCGACTGTTCGAGTTGGAAGTAGGGAAGACAGTTTTAGCAGAAGACCAGTCAATAGGATGGCTGTGATCTCTTGACGTGACAGAAAAGAGCATTGTTAGTGTCGGCAAGCCTAACACTATTTTTGTGCTCCCTAAGTCTGTCAGAAAGAGATCAACCAGTTTCTCCGAAGCATTGAAGAGGACAGGAGGAGCAAGAAATAGAGTAGACACCAGGAACATCTGTAGAGGGAGGAGAGGTATGAACGGGATTAGTGCGAAGAGTGTTAGTCTGGCGGAAGGTAAGCTTGATGTCTAAGGGACGAAGAGAATTGTTGAGATTAGAAAGACCAGAAATGTAGGAAAGGCAGAGGATAGAAGAGTTCCCAACTAGAACAGTCGCCGTCTAGTTGAATCCTCTCTAATACACAACTTTCCTTGTATGAATCTTAGCCCTGGCTTCGTCTCTGTAGATGCTTTCCTCTCCCACTACATTGTAAAATGCTCCAAACTTCAGAACACCCGTGACTTAACCTGGGCACCTAGCTCTCTTGCAGTGCTCCCCTTCCTTTGTATTTGACTGGCTCATCCTCCTTATTCCCCACTTCTACCACTACCACTGCTACTACCTCTTCTACTACTACTACTACTACTGATGAAATTAAGACACATGTGCGGCGTCTGAGTGTCTTTGTTGTGGACGTTTTGCCATCCAGTGGCTGGCTGGATGGCGAAACGTCTACGATAGGGATGCCCAGGTGTTGCGCGTGTGTCTTAATTTCATCTTGTTGATATTATATACCATTCTTGTACTACTACTACTACTACTACTACTACCACCACCTCTTCCTGTCTATATATAGCCATCCTGCTCCACTTCTGGTTAGTGTGACTTTGTAAATGGTCCAAGTCGGACCGAAACGTCGTCGTAAGCTTCTCTCTTTTATGTGCGGGTTATTTGTGTATCGTTCCAGTCACGGTATTGTGCCTTTTTTTTGTTATTTATAGGGTACACTACCCGAGTGCACGCGGCGGCGTATGTACCGACGCTTCACTGGTGAATATGTTTCCTCACTATCACTACTCGAATGATCGTCAAGAGCAATAAAATCACAATCCACGTCACTATCATCATTACTGAAGTCAGAGGCCTGGCCACGCGAAAATAATAGTTTTCTCTTGCGTTGAGGTACAACCGACCATGACTGACGAGTGCCCACACCAGAGGTGGAAGGTTGAGGATTGTCAGGGTTTTCTGCACTATTATCGATATCCTGGTTATTCCTTTCGGTCACTAACTGATCAAAGCCAAAGAATTCGTCTTCATTTCCACTTCCATCACTGTCAGAACTATCAGATAGGAACAGGAGAGTCCCAATTTTCCTTGGAGTGAGAGCTGCCTTGCTACGAGGCATGGTGAACAAGGGTAACTGAGCCGGCGTTCCCACAATGCTATGCGGGCGCCTAGATTTTTTGTTTATGGCGCACACCCACCATGCAGATCTTACATGTAGGCCTATGAGCGTTTTCACGCTAAATTTGACGGCGCTAGAATTTTGGCGTAGATCTACAGTTTGGACACTCAACGTGAAGCCGTAGATCTACGGGACGGACCCTGAAAGGGTTAAATTCAAAAACTGAGGTTCCAACATACTTCATTTTTCTTCCATGTTGTTTTGTACTAAGTTTGTAAATTCATGCTTTATATTTATATTGAAGGATAAGTTATGGCAGGAAAAGAAGGAATATAAATATAAATTTGAGGATTATGTGGAGCAAAATAAGGGTTGGATGTGAAAAGTGGGTTATAGTAAGTGTTTATGCACCTGGAGAAGAGAGAAGTGTAGAGGAGAGAAAGAGATTTTGGGAAATGTTGAGTGAGTGCATGGGGAGTTTTGAACCAAGTGAGAGGGTACTGTACCTGTGGTTGGGGATCTCAATGCTAAAGTGGGTAAAAATGTTGTAGGGGGAGTAGTAGGTAAATTTGGGGTGCCAGGGGTAAATGAAAATGGGGAGCCTTCAGTTGAACTATGTATAGAAAGAGGTTTGGTAATAATTAATACATATTTTATGAAAAAGAGGATAAATAAGTATACAAGATATGACATAGCAATTAATGAAACTAGTTTGTTAGATTATACATTGGTGGATAAAAGGTTGATGGGTAGGCTTCAGGATGTACATGTTTATAGAGGGGCAATGAATATATCGGCTCATTATCTAGTTGTAGCTACAGTTAGAGTAAGAGGTAGATGGGGCAAAAGGAAAATGGCAACAGTAAGTATGAGATAGGTGAAAGTTTATAAAGTAAGGGAGGAGGAAGTTAGAGTGAGATATAAGCAACTTTTGGCAGAAAGGTGGGCTAGTGCAAGTATGGGTAGTGGGGAGGTTGAAGAGGGATGGGATAGTTTTAAAAATGCAGTATTAGAATGTGAGGGCAGAAGTTTGTAGCTATAGGAGGGTGGATGCAGGAGGAAAGAGGAGTGATTGGTGGAATGATGAGGTAAAGGGTGCGATATATGAGAAGTGATATAAGAAGGGCAGAGTACATATATGGAAAGTAAAAGAAAGGTGAAGAGAGTGGTGAGCGAGTACAGAAGGAGAGGAAACGATTGAGTGGGAGAGGCACTGTCAAGAAATTTTGCTGAGAATAAGAAAAAAATTTAGAGTGAGATAAACAGATTAAGAAAAGCTAGGGAACGAATGAATTTGTCAATTAAAAACAGAGTAGGGGAGTTAGTAGATGGGGAGCTGGAGGTATTGGGTAGATGGAAGGAATATTTTGAGGAACTTTTAAATGTTGATGATGCACTGGCCAGGGAAGTATAACATCTTTTAGGAGTGAAGAAGACCAGGATGTGAGTGGGGGGAGGTGCATGAGGCATTACACAGAATGAAAGGGGGTAAAGCAGCTGAAACTGATGGGATCATGACAGAAATGTCAAAAGCAAGGCGATATATAGTGTTGGAGTGGTTGGTATTTTTGTTTAATAAATGTATGAAAGAGGGGATGGTACCTGGGGATTGGCAGAATATAATTCCTTTATGTAAAGGGAAGTGGGACAAAAGAGATTGTAAAAAATATAGGGGAATAAGTTAACTGAGTATACCAGGTAAAATGTAGGGTTATTATTGGAAGAATTTAAGATAAGACAGATAGCAGGATTGCAGATGAGCAAGGAGGCTTTAGAATGGGTAAGGGTTGTGTAGATCAAGTGTTTGCATTGAAGCAAATATGTGAACAGTATTTAGATCAAGGAGAAGTTTTCATTGCATTTATGGATTTAGAAAAGGCATATGATAGAGGGGATAGGGGAGCAATGTGGCAGATGTTGCAAGTGTATGGAATAGGTAGTAAGTTATTAAATGCTGTAAAGAGTTTTTATGAGGATAGTGAGGCTCAGGTTAGGATGTGTAGGAGAGAGGGAGATTACTTCCCAGTAAAAATAGGTCTTAGACAGGGATGTGTAATGTCACCATGGTTAACATATTTATAGATGGAGTAGTAAAAGAAGTAAATGCTAGGGTGTTGGGGAGAGGGGTGGGATTAAATTATCGGGAATCAAATACGAAGTGAGAGTTTATGCAGTTACTTTTTGCTGATGATACTGTGCTCTTGGGGGATTCTAAAAAAAAGTTTCAAAGGTTAGTGGACAAGTTTGGGAGGGTGTGTAAAGGAAGAAAGTTGAAAGTGAACATAGATAAGAGTAAGGTGATGAGGGTATCTAACGATTTAGATAAAGAAAAATTGGAAGAAGTGAATGTTTTCAGGTATTTGGGAGTTGACTTGTCAGTGGATGGGTTTAAGAAGGATGAGGTAGACCATAGAATTGATGAAAGAAAAAAGTTGAGTGGTGCATTGAGGTGTCTGTGGAGACAAAAAAAAAGTTACCCATGGAGGCAAAGAAGGGAATGTACGAGAGTATAGTGGTACCAACACTCTTATATGGGTGTAAAGCATGGGTTGTAAATGCTGCAGCAAGGAAGCAGCTGGATTCAGTGGAGATGTCGTGTCTAAGGGCAATGTGTGGTGTAAATATTATGCAGAGAATTCATATTGTGGAAATTAGGAGGTGTGGAGTTACTAAAAGTATTAGTCAGAGGCTGAAGAGAGACTGTTGAGGTTGTTTGGTCATTTAGAGAGAATGGAACAAAGAAGAGTGACTTGGAGAGCATATAAATTTATTGGGGAAGGAAGGCAGGGTAGGGGCCATCCCCGAAAAGGTTGGTGGGAGGGGGGTAAATGAAGTTTTGTGGGCAAGGGGCTTGGACTTCCAGCAAGCGTGTGTGAGCTTGTTAGATAGGAGTGAATGGAGATGAATGGTGTTTGAGACCTGATGAGCTATTGGAGTGTGACCAGGGTAATATTTTGTGAAGGGATTCAGGGAAACTGGTTAGCAGGACTTGAGTCCTGGAAATGGGAAGTACAATGCCTGCACTTAAAGGAGGGCTTTAGGATATTGGCAGTTTGGAGGGACGTCTAAACTGTCGTATCTGAGCTCCTCTGCAAAGACAGTGATTACGTATGAGTGATGGTGAAAGTGTTGAATGATGATGAAAGTTTTTTATTTCTTTTTGGGTTTTTCTTTCTTTTTGGGTCACCCTGCCTCGGTGAGAAATGGCTGACATGTTAAAAAAAAATTTACCCTGGTTATGTTTATGTACTGTATTTTTTGGGTTTTCTATGTTTTTCTTTTCCTGACCAGGGAAATAACCCATCTCCCTCCTTTTCCTGATACTGGTTCTGCCAGATCGTTTATTGGTGTTTACTCGTTTTATATTAAAAAGAATTGAGAGGAAACCTTGAACTACATTTTCGACTATCTTGACTGTTATGAAATCAAAACCGAGTGAGAAAATGAGAGGAGAGGAAAATTGGAGGACAGGTTAGTGACAGATATACCAGAAACCAGGTCAGGTGGGAGATACATATTCTTGTTTTGGCATACTCTTCATCCCTCTGTCTTATTTTTGCATTTCCCTCAGATATTTGTTTCAAAACTAATGAAAAAATTTTCAGATGATTCTTATTCTTCACTGTATCATTTCTTTTGTTGTGACTCACACTTAGTGATTTTGAGTGAAAGTCCTCATAAATATCTAGTTGTTTTATCTCCAATCCTTGCATTGCTTCATCCATCTTCAGCTCATATATCACTTTCCCTACTTAGCCTCTGTCTTGAGGTGTCCTTGCTTCCCAGGGTTCCTCCCCCCACTCTCTTGCCTTGGTTCTATGATCATCATTATGATGGTCTTGTCCATGTCTGCTTTCTCTTTTGTCATTATTGATGCTGATCTAGTATCCTTAGTTTTGAGTGTCACCCCATTGCTTGTTTAATCTTATCATTATTAGTTTTATAACAGAAATTTGTACATTTGTGTCAGGCCCTGGCTGGAGAGAGGTGTTAGCAGTAAAGAAGCAAAGCTTTATCTGCAGAAACTTGCAGATGTCTGTAAATCCATATCCATTCGCCTTGATTCGGCTAAGGTATGAAACCTGCTGCTGCTCTTCATTATGAATACACTTGTTTAAAATTCCTAAGTAACCTTATACTATGCTTGCCATTATTTGGTGTCAAAATGAGGTACTTTTTTCTTCTTCTTCTTCTTCTTCTTCATGATGTAAACTTGTGTGACTTGCTAATGAAAGCTCCATTTTCCAACAGCTGCTTCTCAGCAATGGAGACATTTCTGTAAAAGAAGCAAGAGAATTAAATCTCAAAATTAATGAACTTGAGAATGAACTCCAACTTCGGAGTGAATACATTAGTGACCTTCAGGCCAACACTGTGGATAATAATGTAGGTATGTGGCAATACTAATTTCCCATTTATGGTAATCAGGAGCAAGTCTTTGGTGTGCTCCTAGTTCTTGTACCCATGATGGGTGTTGCATTGAATTTTGCCCTAGCTGGTAGGGATTGTATAAAGCTAGAGCCAGTCTTCATACACATTTACGGTGCCTCATTAGAGGCAGTTGCCTAAGCAATACTTAGTGGGATGGGCTTACTGGTGGCTTTCTGCTTCGATAAGCTGCATGCTCTACAACTTTTCAGATACTGCAAATGTGCATAAATTTAAAGAGGTTCAGAATTACTTCTACACTGATGTTTAGAAGCAAAAATTGTTACAACACTGAACAACAGATTTCCTTCTGAGGTAAAAGTATGCATTCAAGTCTAATTTGAGTATGTTAATTTTGAAGTCTAAAATCACAGATTAACTAACTACATAAGATTTTTAAGACAAAAAACTATCACTATTTTGAGTTTGGCTGATGTGCTGAGAACAGTTAACTTGTACAATGTGCCAAATTGTTTTAATCCACAATTCCTGTAACTAAAATTTCTGACATAATGGGTAAATTCTGACTTCAGATTTGGAATCAGCATATGTAAATTAATGAAAAACACGCATTTACCTCAGTAGCAGACTAAAAGCCTTTGTATTTCATTATCTGGAGTCGCTGGCAGATGACGGTAGGCTGGGAGCTCTTTGAGGGCAAATGCTCATTTATGTGACAGTTTGGCTCATGGCCTTGCATGTGTTCATCTGCAGCTTAGGCTGATCACTTGGGCCAAACATCTGACAGATTATCAAGGGTAATCAGGTGATGACAGATGAGTAGCCATACAAATCAAGCAGTTTGATACTGCTTCCAGGAGGAACCAGTGGAGTCTTCTTACACACTGCCTCAACCCATTCAGCCCATGTTGGGGACCATAACACCTTATACATGAAAACAAGAAGAATGCCTCCTCAACAAGGATGTGATCATCGTTTGACAAATTTTTTGAAAAGCTGAACAGTGTTCTTGTGAACACCAATTCCTTGGTTCTTACTTGTAACTGACAGGGACTCCCTCGAACCACCAACCTTCAGGAGGAACCTTGATGTGAAATTGTATGTTCCCTTCTTGTACAGTGCTGCCAGTGGTACAGATTTGGGCACCAGAATTAAAAATGTAGTGGAACCTTGGTTTTCATCATTAATTCTTTCCAGAAAGTCTGACGAAAACTGAATTCGACAAAAACTGAAGCAGTATTTCCCATAAGAAATACATGTAATGTAAATCCAATTAATCCATTCCAGAAACCCAAAAGTATTAACAAAAAATACATTTTATAGAGAATACCTGTAGTTTTACATACAGAAAACAATGAGAAATAAATATAAAGGACTTGTGGAAATTTGTCTGGACTGCCTCCTTGTAAGCTGCTCCCCTGGCAGTACTGCTAACACGGACACTCTGAGACTAGTCCTATCAGAGCTCACAAGTGGCTTATAGGACACATTTCCATATAGCTGAACTTGCAAGAAAATTCCCCTCTGCATGCATGCACGACTTGGTGGAGAAGAATATATCACCCAGTCTTCCAACCTCCCTAAGCCTTAGTCCCTCTGGACTCTCCCCTTCTAGTCACAACATGCAGTCAGAGACTTAATTCCTGCAATATTCAGTCAGTATTAGTGACCTGCCTACACCTCAGAAATTCCTGATTCCAAGGGGGTGTGTATCCCCTAGTATAACTATGCAGTAAGAGACACTAGCTTCTAAACTTGTACGTACTTAGAGGGGATGCTAGTACATACTGGTCTACTGGCGTCCGACTGTAGACTCGGCCCACAGTTCAACTCACTCATGATGTCCCCCAGAAAACTGGCCAGAAATACTGAGAAAGAAAGGAAGGTCTTGTCTTACTGTAATGGGCCTGATGGAGAGTATCCCCAGTACTTCGAGGATGCCTACACCAAATTTCCCCAGGTCTAGTATGTGTAGACATGTTGGGGCGCCGCACTGCTGTCACGGCACTTATTATTCCGATGGTGTCTGATCTTAGTAGAACGCTGGAGTGTCCGTGATACCCATACTCCCTCGTTCGAGCATGGCGGTTGCCATTTCTCCTTGGCTAATACGTATAACCTAACGTTTCCCTATACTGAAGGCCTAAACCTACCTACGTGAAGGCTTAGGTCTACATTATAAATATCTACAGTTGCCTCAATAATCCTAATACAGTGGACCTCGACCAACGATATTAATCCGTTCCAGAGAGCTTGTCCTTAGCCAAATTTATCGTTAGCCGAATTAATTTCCCCCATAAGAAATAATGGAAATCCAATTAATCTGTTCCAGACAGCCAAAAGTATTAAAATAAAAATTTTTTTTACATGGAATATACATTTCCTTACAAAGAAAACAATTGAGACATGCACAATAAATACATTAAATAAATACTAAAATGACACTTACTTTTATTGAAGAGTATTGATGAGTGATGAGACACTGTTTTTCTTGAACACTCTGGGATTTTCAGAGTGATGCGTGAGTAAAGACTTCACTTTGCAATCCCCACTAGCATTACAACAGAACATGAGAGCTAGCCTGTCTTTCATAGCCTTGTGTCCTGGGAGTGCCTTTTCCTCCTGAGTAATGTAGGTCCTGTTTGGCAATTTCTTCCAGAACAGGCCTGTTTCGTCACAATTGAACACTTGTTGGGGTTGGAATTTTTCAGCCTCGCCATGCCTTATCACACTGTGTATGCCACTACGATTCTTAAATCTCTCAAACCAACATTTGCTGGCCTTAAATTCACCAATATGAGCACTAGTTCCAGGCATTTTTTCCTGTTCACCTGAGTGTTAGTCGACTGGTGTGGGTCGCTTCATGGGGGACAAGATTAAAGACCCGAATGGAAATAAGTTAGACAGTCCTCGATGACCCACTGACTTTCTTGGGTCATCCTGGGTGGCTAACCCTCTGGAGTTAATTGTTTCTCCGTAATTGATTCTCGTTAAGCCACACCAACAACACACTCTCCACATCTTCAAGTAGTACAGCTGATGGTGGTGCAGCAGCAGCAGCTGACCGTCATACTGCAGCAGCTGACGGTGGTACAGCAGCAGCTGATGGTGGTGCAGCAGCAGCTGACGGTGGTGCAGCAGCAGCTGACCGTGGTACTGCAGCAGCAGCTGACCGTGGTACTGCAGCAGCTGACCGTGGTACTGCAGCAGCTGATGGTACAGCAGCAGCTGATGGTGGTACAGCAGCAGCTGACTGTGGTGCAACAGCAGCTGACTGTGGTGCAGCAGCAGCTGATGGTGGTGCAGCAGCAGCTGATGGTGGTGCAGCAGCAGCTGATGGTGGTGCAGCAGCACCTGATGGTGGTACAGCAGCAGCTGATGGTGGTACAGCACCAGCTGATGGTGGTGCAGCAGCAGCTGACCGTGGTGCAATAGTATTTCTCACCCTTTTTACCACAGGGTTGGCACTAGAAGCTTTCTTTGGGCCCATGGTGGCTTATTTAGCAGTTACAAGCACTAAAAACAATGGAATAATATAAAATGTATCAAATGTATGCGTGGAACCATCTGCCCTGAAGGCAGGACAGCTGAGGCGCTCAGGCCAGACGGACAGGCGGACGCGTTTAGGATGAATGTCCTTACCTGAGTTTTTCATCATTGGTCGAGCCAATATTTTTACGCAAAAACGCATCGTTACCTGATTTTATTATTAGTCGATGCCATCATTGGTCGAGGGTCCACTGTATTAATTTATTTATTTATTTTATGTCTTTGCAAACAGTACATTGAGATTTTATATTTACTATAGTGGGTTGCAATGCAAAGAGAGCCTCTATTATGCCTAGGTATTATGGGCCAACTTAACATTATTGGCTTACAGACTACAGTACTTAACACTAAGGATTTTATCATAGTTCTACAGTAGGACAGTAATTATTTCATAGTTGAACAGTAGATTATTAATTATAAATGAATTAAATTTGTATAAGACAAAGGATATATTCATATAGTCTAAAATGCTTTTTGTGAAAACATTGGTTCAATTATATTCCTGTCAACAATGGATAAAAGGTTCAAAGTGATTGTTGAAGTTATGATGTGGGAGTACATAGGTGGGTATGTGTGTACTGAGTATTTAACATTTAGTCTAGGGTGATTAAGTTGTATAAACTACCTACACTTTCCTTGAAGGGTAAATCTATCAATCTAGATGTACCGTCCAACCACCTCTGCCAACCTGGTGTGTGTGTTTTGGGTAGATGTGAGGCCTGCAAAACTCAGATGCCCCATCCGTGGAATGTTAGGGGTTTCATACAGCTTATATACCTTGTGGAACTTTGGACCGAATAAGTTCCCACAGGACTAATGAAATGGATGAATGAACATTTAACATCACTTTTACCTTTATTGAAGACTCTTGTTGGTGTATGGATGATGGCGAGGAGGGGAGAGGGAGGAGAGGTTATCTCTACCACCATCTCTACCACCATCTCTACCACCATCTCTACCACCATCACTACCACCATCACTACCACCACCACTGCCACCATCACTACCACCATCACTACTACCATCACTACTACCATCACTACTACCAACTACTGCAATCACTACCACCATCACTACCACCCTCTACCACCATCACTACCACCCTCTACCACCATCACTACCACCCTCTACCAACAAGAAACAAAGCCAGGCTGACTCAGAATGTGTGGGATGCTTTGTGTGGGCACTGGTGGACACGATGAAAACCGAGGTGATGAACGATAACTGGGACAAAATTTTTGATGAAAAAAGTCGTTGAAAACCAAATTCAATGAAAACCAGGGCAAACGAAAACCGAGGTTCCACTGTACAATTCACCTCTTTATAAGTGCCTTGCAGAGTGCCTCCTGTACAGAAGTGGTTTATAGCCAAAATACTTCTTCTCTTATGCCAAATCTAAGGAAAAAACAACATCCAGTATTTGGCCCCTGCTTAGGCGAGATGGGACATACACAGATATCAGCCAAGAAATGAGTGAGATACTACAGTCCCAATATGACTCAGTGTTCAGTGAGCCATTACCCAGACTAAGGGTTGACAATCCAGAAGAATTCTTAATGAGCAAGACCTAAAATTTGATCATCTCAAAAATCTCTGATATTATCCTAACACCACAAGACTGAAAAGGCAATAAATGACATTCCCGTGCACTCTGCCTGGGGCAGAGTGCATGAAACTCCATGTTCATCAAGAACTGCAAGAAGCCTGTCGGGTGCCTTCAGCAGTCTATGGAGAGGGAGCATGGACACTGGTCATCCCACACTCACTAATAACAACAGATATAGCCCCACTACAAAGGTAGCAGTAACGCAGTTGCAAGGAACTACAGACTGATAGCACTAATATCCCGTATCATAAAAATCTTTGAAAGGGTTCTAAGAAGCAAGATCACGAACCACCTAGATATCCATCAGTTACACAACCCAGGGCAACATGGGTTTAGAACAGGTTGCTCCTGCCTGTCCCAGCTACTGGACCACTATGACAAGGTCCTGGATGCTATAGAGGATAAACAAAATGCAGATGTAATTTACCCAGACTCTGCAAAACCCTTCGACAAGTGTGACCATGGTGTAATAGCGCACAAAATGTGTGATAAAGGAATAACAGGAAAAGTTGGCAAATGGATCTATAACTTCCAGACAATAGACCACAAAGAGTAATAGTAAACAGAGTAAAGTCCGAGGCAGCTACGGTGAAAAGCTCTGTTCCACAAGGCATAGTACTCGCTCCCATCCTATTCCTCATCCTCATATCTGACATGGACAGAGATGTAAGCCATAGCTTCATGTCTTCCTTTGTGGATGACACCCGAATTGCCATGACAGTGACCTCCATCGAAAACACTGCAAGACTCCAAGCAGACATAAACCAAATCTTCAAATGGGCCACTCAAAACAATATGAAGTTCAGTGAAGAGAAATTTCAACTACAGCCTCTCCTCACTTATGGACATACTGTACTCGTTTACCGATGACTCAGGTTTATGAGAGGCTTTCTGACCAGTATGCATACCTTAATAATGTATATTAGAACTGATTTCCTCTTTTGTTTATTACAATATACAGTACAATACTGTATAAACATTTAAAAATATACCAGAAATGTTATAAATGATGCAAAGGTGACATTAAAGCAATATCAAAGATGGTTGACACAAACCCACAACCATTATAGTATGACTAATTTGTTTACTGACTTGGTCTTAGGAACGGAACTCCGTCATTCAGTGAGAAGAGGTTGTACTCTGATATGGAAAACTTAAGGAAATTAAAACTGTATCAGGGTATACAAAATATTCAAACCATACAATAGAGCAAAAAAGTAATGTGAAGGACTTGAGAGTGATAATGTCAGAGGATCTCACCTTCAAAGACCACAACAATGTATCTACTGCATCTACTAGGAAAATGAAAGGATGGATAATGAGAACCTTCAAAACTAGGGACACCAAACCCATGATGATTCTCTTCAAATTGATTGTTCTCTCTAGGCTGGAATACTGCTGTACACTAACTGCCCCCTTCAAAGCAGGCAAAATTGCTGACCTGGAGTCTGTACAAAGAACTTTCACGGCTCATATGTATAAGTATGATAAGGCACCTAAATTACTGGGAACAGTTGAAGTCCTTTGATTTGTGTTCCTTGGAATGCAGGCAAGAGAGAAACATGATAATATGCACTTGGAAAATCCTAGAGGGATTAGTACCAAACTTGCACACAGAAATCACTCCCTATGAAAGCAAAAGACTCGGCAGGAGATGCGACATTTCCCCAATGAAAAGTAGGGGCACCACGAGTACACTGAGAGACAGCACAATAAGTGTCAGGGGCCCAAGACTGTTCAACTGCCTCCCAGCATACATAAGGGGGATTACCAATAGACCCCTGGCTGTTTTCAAGAAGGCACTGGACAAGCACCTAAAGTCAGTACCTGACCAGCCGGGCTGTGGTTCGTATGTCAATTTGTGTGCAGCCAGCAGTAACAGCCTGGTTGATCAGACCCTGATCCACCACGAGGCCTGATCTCAGACTGAGCCACGGGGGCATTGACTCCCGAAACCCTCTCTAGGTGTACTCCAGGTATCTTTAATACAGTGGACCCCCGGTTTACGATATTATTTCATTCCAGAAGTATGTTCAGGTGCCAGTACTGACCGAATTTGTTCCCATAAGGAATATTGTGAATTAGATTAGTCCATTTCAGACCCCCAAACATACACATACAAACGCACTTACATAAATACACTTACATAATTGGTCGCATTGGGAGCTGATCGTAAACCGGGGGTCCACTGTACTTGTAAGGCCATAGACATGGTTTATAGCCACAAAAAGAAGTGTTTATCACTTTACAAATACAGTAGTTTTATTATGATTATATATGAAGCACGAGCTTGTTTGGGCTATACACCACGAGGAGTAGTTGAGCTTGATCCTCCAGCTGAGAAGTGCGAGGACATACTTTCTGCAAAATTGTAATCGCTTTTTCCAATATCTTATTTTAGTTTGATGTCTTTATTCACCTCATTCCTATCATGTTGTGTAAAATGCACTGGTGGTGGCCTGGTGGTTAACGCTCTCGCTTCACACGGCGAGGGTCTGGGTTCGATTCCCAGCCAGAGTAGAAACATTGGACGTGTTTCTTTCCTGTCTATGTTCCCCATCATGGGTACCTGGGTGTTAGTCGACTGGTGTGGGTCGCATCCTGGGACACTGACCTAATTTGCCCGAAATGCCTCCGGAGCATAACAAGGGACTTTCTATATAGTAATATGTCATTGTAATCAGCTAGGACTGTATACCCTGTACATGTACTTGTAGTAAAATAAAGATATTATGTATACTGTATAAAAGAAATAAAATGTTTGAATTTGATTGGAGGGTAATCAAAGGATTAGAGAGGTTCATAATGGGTCTAGGGATGGCTTCATCTTTTATGTTGCTAAAGAGGTTACTATAGTGGTAATGAACTACAATGTTGATACAAATTATTGAATTAAAAATAAAAGTAATGAATTTAGACAGTCATGAATTAGTCACGATTCACTCAACAGGTTTTGGTAACACTAGGTATTTGCTGTCAATGATGATAATATATACCTGCAATTGTGCTATTCGGAAAGGGTTTCTTGTAGTTTGATGCTCTCATACTAACAATAATAATAATAATAATAATTTTATTTCTGTAAGTACATATCCAAGGTATACAGTCCTAGCTGACATTAGTGACATACTACTATATAGAAAACCCCTTATTATGCAGAGCATTTTGGGCAAATTAGGTTAGTTTTGTCCCAGGATGCAACCCACACCAGTTGACTAACACCCAGGAACCCATTTTTACTGATTGGTGAACATGGATAGCAGGTGTAAGGAAACATGCCCAATGTTTCCACCCTTGCTGGGAATTGAACCCAGACCCTCAGCATGTGAAGTGAGAGCTTTGCCTACCAGGCCATGAGCCTGGTAGGAGGGGATGTGAAGTTTGCTGATAAAGGCTTAATCATTAATGACAAATGCATAGTTGTCCTCATCCTTATGAAGCTTGAGAAAGAGAGAGTATAGTAAATTTTCACTTATGAAAATCCTATTCAAGTTTGTAGGAATAAATGCTGAAAATTATTAGGTGCACTGTAGAGTACTTGATAGAACTTAACTGTACTATATATATATATTGCCTAATAAAATATTTTTCAGGCAAATGGAATTCAGTATGAGTGTTCCTAGAATTTATGAATACTTACCAGTCCTGAGATCCATGTTAACTTCAATCAAGGTAGACACTATATGCCCAGTTTCCATGGATAACATGGCACATTTGTCTCTACATGAAAAAGGATTCATTTGAATTAAGGATTTTATTTGCAGTGGACACAAGTGAAAAAATTGTGATTTAATTGGATTAAAAAAAATTTAATTTTTAATAAAATTACACACTTTTAACCTTAGTTTATGGAAAAAAATTTTGTATCATGCTAACACCTCAAAAGTTTTTTGTGGTTTATTTTAGTTATGGATGTTATTTTATCAATCATTACAAAATAAAATTTCTCTTACTGTAAACCATACCCCCGGCCGGGATTGAACCCGCGGTCATAGAGTCTCAAAACTCCAGCCCGTCACGTTAGCCACTAGACCAGCTAGTGGTCTAGTGGCTAACGCGACGGGCTGGAGTTTTGAGACTCTATGACCGCGGGTTCAATCCCGGCCGGGGGTATGGTTTGTTTGCAATCGTGTCATTACGATTTCTTGAGTCATGTTCTCTTACTGTACTGTGTATTTAGAGTTAGCATTATTTCAGTTTAATGTTTTTTTTTTGTTCAAAAGTCTGTAGTTCATAAACACTTTAAATTGAAATGTTAAGTAAGAAAATGCTATTAAGTCAGTGATAAACATCATTTATTGTTCTGTTTTAAAATACACTTATTTAATTTTCAAAATGAGAAAAGGCTAGTGCAAGACTATGGCTTATAAACCCCATATACAGTATATGGCAAAAATTTAGCCTTATCATAAGATTAATATTTCTACATTTTAAGTTTTTCAATTCATTATGTATTTTTAAGTCATGTCATGCTTTAGTGCATTTTTTAATAAATAAATTTATGTTTTAGCTTCATTTATTCACCTAAATAAACCACCTGGTAAGCATTTAACACCAGATGCGTTTCGTTTGCTGCACGTGGTTCAGTTGCTAGCACACTCAGCTCACACGCTGAGGTCCGTGGGTCAATCCCCGGTATGGGTGTAAACATTTGGGCATGTTTCCATAAGACACCTGCTGTCCATGTTCACTTATCAGTTAAATAGATACCTGGGTGTTAGTCAACTGTTGTGGATCTCATCCTGGGACAAAACTGACCTAATTTGCCCAAAATACTCTGCATAACAAAGGGCTTTTTATATAGTAATATGTCATTGATATCAGCTAGGCCTGGATATCTTGTACATGTACTTGTTGAGATAAAGATTATTATTATATTTTTAACAAACCAGCCATATCCCACCGACACAGGGTGACCTAACAAGAAAAACGAAAGTTTCTCTTTAAATTTAGTAATGTGTACAGGAGAAGGGATTACTAGTCCTTTGCTCCTGGCATTTTAGTTGCCTCTTACGACACACATGGCTTACAGAGGAAGAATTCTGTTCCACTTGCCCATGGAAATTATTGTTATTCTTCAAGGTATGCTCCAAATCCTAGCCCCCTTAACTTAATGCATGCAGACAAAATAGTCCAAAGTGCAGCAAAAGTTTCTGTAGTTAAATATCAGTATTGAATTGTAAACAGGCATTACCTAGAAACTAATATCCCAATTGGCACTTACATAGCTTGAAACTAATTTAAGCCTTCCACTGTGTAAGATACATTAGTTTAGAAAGTTTAAAGCCAGGCTAAGTAGGCAATCTAATTATTGCACAGAAACCAATATCCGAGGTTTAATAAAACTAAAATTAAGGTTTATGCAGTCCAATAACAATTGGAGCCTTTGAGTAAAATGCACCATTATTATTATTATTATAATCATGGGGAGCGCTAAACCTGTAGGATTATACAGCACATGTGGGGGAGGGGAGATGGAAGGTATTCAGACTCAATTCAGAAAACCAGAGCACAGATCAAATTTCCCAGATCAAAAGCCCCTCACCAGCATCAAGGAACCACCTTAAGTTTGAAGTTGCTCAGAAGTTATACCCTCAGTTTAATGCCTGAAGTTTGGAATAAGTTTATTTAGATACAGGTACATACAAGTACAATTATCATATATAGTAACGTGTAAACTACCTAGGATAACCCAAAAAAATTAGTGTCTGGCTTTGCCAGTGCTTAGGCAGGGGTACATCTATCTGACTTGGCGATCTCTATGCTGGCCTTTGTGGACTGAGGACTAATAATAATATTTATTTCTACAAGTATATGATAGAAGGTATATAGGCCTTGCTAATATCAGTGACATACTACTATATAGAAAGCATCTTGTTATGCAGAGCATTTTGGGCAACTTAGGTTAATTTTGTTCCCAGGATGCGATCCACACCAGTCGACTAACACCCAGGTACCGATTTACTGAGGTGAACAGGGACAGTAGGTGTCTTAAACACGTTTCCACCCGTACCTGGGTTTGAACCAGGACCTCACTGTGTGAGCTGAGTGCGCTACCAACCAAACCCTGCCTTGACCATCGGTGAGAAATTTTTAATTTTTGTTTTCTTCCCCAGGACCCAAATGGAATAAGTAAGTTTATTCAGGTATACACAAATACAGTTACATAGATTATCATACATAGCAGTATTTGTGTAAAGTACCTAGGATAACCCAAAAAGTCAGAGAGACTTATTTCCAATAAATCACTTTTTTTTTGGGGGGGGGGGGGGATGAGGTTATCCTAAATAATTTACACATATTACTAAGCAATAAGATCACAGTAAACAGGTGATATCACATTATGCAAAATTACCACAGTGAAGAAATAAGTTAAATTCCATACGCTTTTGTGATTTCTCACATTATCAAGGCAAGTATTGTTATTATTGTAATCAAGGGGAAGCGCTAAACCCGTAGGATTATACAGCACCTGGGGGGGGATGTGGAAGGCATTCAGGCTTAATTCGGGGAACTGGAGCACAGATCCAATTCCCTAAATCAAGAGCCCCTCACCAACATCAAGGAACCTTCCCTGAGGGGATCAAGGCAAGTAATGATGCGAGAAATCACGAAAGCTTGGATTTTTTTTCACTGTGGTAATTTTGCATACATGTTGCTTTCTAAGACCATTGTAATCACCAGAAATTTGAGTAATTGTAGTTATGTGAAACTGTACCTAAATAAAGTTGCTAATCATGCTTTCTAAGCGGTTTGTTGGGACATCTGCCCTTCCTAGGTCTCATGAAAGCCTGTTGTTGTTGACTCTTGTTGGGATATAAGCGAGTATTCACTGTTATCGGTAAGTCAGTTCATTTAGGCCCGGTGGTCTGGTGGCTAAAGCTCCCGCTTCACACACGGAGGGCCCGGGTTCGATTCCCGGCGGGTGGAAACATTTGACACGTTTCCTTACACCTGTTGTCCTGTTCACCTAGCAGCAAATAGGTACCTGGGTGTTAGTCGACTGGTGTGGGTCGCATCCTGGGGGACAAGATTAAGGACCCCAATGGAAATAAGTTAGACAGTCCTCGATGACGCACTGACTTTCTTGGGTTATCCTGGGTGGCTAACCCTCCGGGGTTAAAAATCCGAACGAAATCTTATCTTATCACCTACCTACAATTATTATAGTGTAAATTACCTGGGATAACCCCCCTCTCGAAAAAGTCAGTGACTTATTTCCATTGGGGTCTACCTTGCCCTTCCCTGATTTACATAAATTTGCATTTGCTGGAGTTAAGTTCTAACAGCATTTTGTCAGATCACTCCTGCAGCTTGTCCAGATCCATTTGTAGTCTTTCCTTGTCTGCTCATGTTTGTATTCTCATTACTTATGTCATCCACAACCAGGGACACTTCTGACTATTTCTTCATTGTCTAGCTCTGCCAGGGTTTAGGTAATGGGATCTACCTAACCTAATTGGAAATATAGTTCCCATTTCTGTTTTTGGAGGAAAATTTATTTCCTCCTCAATTCCAGTTCAGATCTGGGTAACGTATTTTTCCCCAGACTTGGGAGACAGGACTCAATAAGGCGTAACCTTGATGGTACCAACAATAATAGTTTCTGCTTCAGCCTTGGTGTGAGAATATCTCCCCGTCACCTCATCATAGTTGGCAAATTTTCCCCATTTCCCCTGGGAAGTTTTTTTTTCTCATCGTATTCTACCCACTGGGCACATTAATGGCTGGGGCACCATTTATCAGCTTTATTTTTACACATATAATACTTCACGGTTTTGGTGGGAAGCCGGTTACTGAAGCCCCGCTCTACCAGGGCTAAAATTTACGCTAAAACAGGTGTTCCATCTGACCTAACTGGGGACACTTTGCTCCTGTTTCTAATTGCAAGGAGGACTTTTGCTCTATTTCTTTTCATTCCGCAGCATAGGACAATACTTTTCCCAGACAGGAAAACGGTTCTCGATAAGGTGGAGGCCGTCAGTAGCCTTTAAAACTCAACAACAACAACACCTGGAGTTTTGTGGGGTCGAGACTCAGCTCCTGGCCCCAACGATTACTCTCAAAAATCAATGTCCACTATGAGTAGTGCTGGTCACCATGACACTGTCTTGGCTCACATCCTCACCCAGGAACACAATTCTCTTCCATCTTTTTTAAATGCTGTGTTTGGATTTTTGTCGCGACATTGCCCGTAAGTTAAAGTAAAGGTTCATTGACTAAGATTTTGCTTTTTCATATATTACAGTATGATTTTACCCAGTGTAAAATATAGTAATTATAGTTTAAACATTATATTGTCACTATTTGAGTTTAGGTCCAGGTCTGAACTCGGTCTTTTACCAGTTTGAATCGGAAATAAAATTATTATTAAATAAATAAGTTTATTTAGGCACAGATACACGTAAGTACAATTATCATACACAGTGTAATTACCAAGAATAATCCAGAAATGTCAGACAAAGTGACTTATTATCATTGGTCTCTAACAGATAGTAAAACATTGCGTTTTGGAATTTTATATCAGATTAAGCATACCTGGAGTATACCTGGAGAGGGTTTCGGGGGTCAACGCCCCCGCAGCCCGGTCTGAGACCAGGCCTCGTGGTGGATCGGGATCTGATCAACCAGGTTGTTACTGCTGGCCACACGCAAACTGACGTACGAACCACAGCCCGGTTGGTCAGGTACTGGCTTTAGGTGCCTGTCCAGTGTCTTCTTAAGACAGCCAGGGGTCTATTGGAAATCCTTTTTATGTATGCTGGGAGGCAGTTGAACAGTCTTGGGCTCCTGATACTTATTGTTCTGTCTCTGTGTACTCCTGGCGCCCCTACTTTTCATTGGGGAAATGTTGTATCTCCTGCCAAGTCTTTTGCTTTCATGGGGAGTGATTTTCGTGTGCAAGTTTGGTACTAATCCCTCTAGGATTTTCCAAGTGTATATTATCATGTATCTCTCTCTTCTGTATTCCAGGGAATACAGATCAAGGGACTTCAACTGTTCCCTGTAAATTAGGTGCCTTATCGTACTTACGTGTACCGTGAAAGTTCTTTGTACACTCTCAAGGTCAGCAGTTTCGCCTGCCTTGAAGGGGGCAGTTAGTGTACACCAATATTCCAGCCTAGAGAAATCAAGTGATTTGAAGAGAATCATCATGGGCTTGGCATCCCTAGTTTTGAAGGTTCTCATTATCCATCCTATCATTTTCCTAGCAGATGCGGTAGATACACTGTTGTGGTCTTTGAAGACGAGATCCTCTGACATTATTACTCTCAGGTCTTTCACATTACTTTTTTGCTCTATTATATGGTTAGAAAGCCCCTTGTATACCTTGATAAAGTTTTAATTTCCTCACGTTTTCCATATCTGAGTACAGTGGACTCCCGCATAACGATTACCTCCGAATGCGACCAATTATGTAAGTGTATTTATGTAAGTGCGTTTGTACGTGTATGTTTGGGGGTCTGAAATGGACTAATCTACTTCACAATATTTCTTATGGGAACAAATTCGGTCAGTACTGGCACCTGAACATACTTCTGGAGTGAAAAAATATCGTTAACCGGGGGTCCACTGTAGTTGAAATTTCTCTTCATTGAACTTTATATTGTTTTGAGGGGCCCATTTGAAGGTTTGGTTGATGTCTGCCTGGAGTCTTGCGGTGTCTTCGATGGAGATCATTGTCATGGCAATTCAGGTGTCATCCACAAAGGAAGACACGGAGCCATGGCTTACATCTCTGTCTGTCAGATATGAGGATGAGGAATAGAATGGGAGCGAGTACTGTGTCTTATGGAACAGAGCTTTTCATCGTAGCTGCCTCAGACTTTACTCTGTTTACTATTACTCTTTGTGTTCTATTTGTCTGGAAGTTATAGATCCATCTACCAACTTTTCCTGGTGTTCCTTTATCATGCATTTTGTGCACTATTACACCATGGTCACACTTGTCAAAGGATTTTGCAAAGTCTGTGTATACTCCATCTGCAGGTGAAATTGCCGACCTAGAAAATGTACAGAGAACTTTCACGGCACGCATAACGGAGATAAAACACCTCAATTACTGGGAGCGCTTGAGGTTTCTAAACCTGTATTCCCTGGAACGCAGGAGGGAGAGATACATGATTATATACACCTGGAAAATCCTAGAGGGACTAGTACCGAACTTGCACACGAAAATCACTCACTACGAAAGCAAAAGACTTGGCAGACGATGCACCATCCCCCCAAGGAAAAGCAGGGGTGTCACTAGCACGTTAAGAGACCATACAATAAGTGTCAGGGGCCCGAGACTGTTCAACTGCCTCCCAGCACACATAAGGGGGATTACCAACAGACCCCTGGCAGTCTTCAAGCTGGCACTGGACAAGCACCTAAAGTCAGTTCCTGATCAGCCGGGCTGTGGCTCGTACGTTGGTTTGCGTGCAGCCAGCAGCAACAGCCTGGTTGATCAGGCGCTGATCCACCAGGAGGCCTGGTCACAGACCGGGCCGCGGGGGCGTTGACCCCCGAAACTCTCTCCAGGTAAACTCCAGGTATAGTGGCATAATCATATTCATATTTGATTTTTAAATAATTTAATGAAAATAGCTTTTTAATAGTAAAACCAAATTGTGAAGACAATAACAAATCTTTACATTTTTTATTCTTTGAATACTATTTATACTATATACATAATTTTTGCAGTTTAATACCTTTCAGAGAAGAAATGTATGGCAGTGCTCACATCTCTGGAGAACACCTCATCAGTCAGTCATATTGTAAGTGGCGGCAGAAATACTTGGATGATAAAGCCTCACAGTCTCTGTTGCCTGAGCGATGGTAAGCTTTCAAGAGAAAAACACATAGAGTGCAAAGTAAAAGGATAGATTAAGGAAATACATACGTATATAGTTTAATGTTACCCTTGCAGTGTCTTTGCAAATGGCTATTGGCAGTACTTTTAAACAAACTTGGATAAACTAATCTGCAAAGCTTATTGAATACAATGTAGATATTGACTGAATGTCGTTGCCTTAAATATCTTGAGTAAAATATTTCTTGCAAAATTTCTGTCAGTGTATGTTTGGTAAGCTTATGTCTTAACAAATTACAACCCCACAAAGTTAAATCTAAGACTGAACATTATTTCATCCATCATGGGCCATCATCAGGTCAGGAGTGAGGGGAACACTGGTAAAAAGATAAGTGCAATGTGAGATGGTAAACGATCAGGTTAAGTTGTGTGTTATGAATATTAAGAGCATCTACCACTATTGGGAGTAGCTAAAATCTAGGGGGGAGGGGAAATTATGACTAACACTAATCTTGTTCTGCTTCCTTGCTGATATTGTACAAACAGCAGCTTTTTTCCATCATTTTAGTGACTATTATTACGTATTATTATAATCATAACTAAGTGCTAAACCCACAAGGGTAATTTTAGTTACTTAAACCCTTCCACAAGCTGATCATCATTTAAAATTTCTTTCCTTTGAAACTGTCTTATTATGTAGATTCTACTACACATCACTCTTGAATCTTATTCCTGGCTTAGTTCCAGTTGATGTTTGCCTCTCCCAATACACTGTTAAATGGTTTAACTTTAAGAGTGTAAGTAACTTGACCTGATCCTTGCTATTCTGCCACCACTTTGACATTTCTACTTGCTTTAATGTATTCCCCCACATTTATGATTAGATAATATCGGAAGACATTGAAATGTACAGTTCTCATGTCCAATTTGTGGACTTATGATTTGTCCAAGCGAGGGTACAGTACTGCATTGTCAATTATTTCTTTGTGCTTAACATACCTCTAACTCTGCCCATTTCCAAATCCTCTAAACAGCTCTGCAGTATGGAGACAAATAGCAAAATGCCAACAAGTGATAAAAAAAGACACAGTTGCAGAGAGGAATGTTACTGAGATATTTCTCCTGTGGAACAGGCTTCCTCAGTCAATACACAGGGATGCACAAGTTCCTTTCTGCAAGTGTCTTCTTTACCAGTTCTTTTATATACTATTCATGATATAACTAGGTTTTTATATTTTATTTTCGAAATACATATGTAATAGTATTTCCTGCAAATTGTATTTTGTAGTGTAACCATTTCATGATCCACATACATATTGTGTATTTCCTTAGCAAGGAGGAGGATGTGCCAGTAGCACTTTCCGAGGAAGTTGTTATATCCCATAATAGATTGAATGGCAGTCATGCAGTAAGTACGGGCACAGCAGACACTGCTTCTGGTGGTTCTACAGCATCATATCCAAATTCTTCTGGGTATGTTGCATTAAATGATTTGTTTTTAAGCAGGACCATATCTAGGTGACAAAAAGATACAAAAATTTTACACCTGCAATTTGAAATAGCTTAAAAATTATTCTAAAAATTGTAAATTAATGTTGTTAATCAATATATCTATAAATATGATAATTTAAAGAATGTCTCAAATACTTAATAATAAAATCATAAAAGATTATGATAATCTTAAAAGAAATTTAAATAAGAAAGAAAATAAGATGACAATAAGGGAATATGCTAGCAAAGGTGATAATAAAAATTAAATGGTTACATTTACCAGTATAAAACGTGCCGAAAGATTGAATACTGTATTAACAATGTAAATATGAAAGGCTAGTGGCAAGGATTGTCATTTGTGCATCCAGGAGGCATGTGAGATCATGTTATGGGTGGAGACAAATGATTTTTAGAATTTGATGTGCTCTTGGAGTGTGATGAAGTTCACACCCAAGAGATTCACTGAAACCGGTTAGCTGAACTTGAGATGGAAGGTACAGTGCCAACTCTGAAGAATGGGTGGGAATGCTGCAGTTCAGTGGGACATTTTAGTTGTGATGTGTTTTCTTCTTTGGGTCATTGTTGGTGGAAACTGCCATTGTTAAAAAATGTATATAGCAGTAAACCCTCGATTTAATGAACCTTAATATATTAGACTTCAAAAATAAAGGACAAAATAATGGACAGAGTTTCTTGGTTACAGAATTGTCCATTACTGTTAAGATCATTTTTTAAAGTCATCTAAATTAGGTTAACACTTATCTGTATCTAGATTTATCTTTTAGTCCTTTCATCTCTCTGCATAATGTCTAGTTATTTCACAGGCCATACAGTAAATCCAGAAAACATGATAGCAACTTTGATACAACAAATGGTGCTGTGAGGGACTCTTATGCCTGGACACAGACTATAGAAGATATGGAAGTGAGAGTTACTGTACCAGATAATGTTTTAAGAGGAAAGCAGGTAATGCACACAATATTGTACATTACTATCACTTTCATCTGTTGCTTCATGATGAAACCAATTTAATGTATCATTGTACAAGATGATAAGACTGCATTGCTGTACATGAAAAAAAGTTTTAAGATAATACTACATTTTAATGTGCTAATTTAGACTGTCTTCACAGGTTAGAGTGATCTTACAAGCGTCGTTTATTGAAGTGGGGGTGCAGGAACCAGGTCTGGTGTGGCACACCCTTCTTAAAGGCAAATTAATCCACAATATCAAAGCTGAGGAGTCTTTGTGGTCTCTGCTTCCTGGTGAACATATATCAGTAAGAGAGTCATAATTGTTTTGAGCCTTAGAATAATAAATTGTTGTTGATTATTCTATATTTCCTCTCTATACAGTAATCTTGGTTCCCTATCAAAAATTTTAATAATTTAGTCACTTAACACAGTTTGGTAAATGTAATAACACAGTTCTAGCAGCTTTACATCCAGCAGGCTTTGAGCAGAGACAAGTGGTTTTTATTTTTTGACTTGCTGTTCGCATTTGAGCAGCATTTGTGAAGGGATTCGGGGAAACTGGTTAGGCATACTTGAATCTTGGAAGTGGTAAACAAAATTCCTGTACTCTGAAGGAGGGGTGGGGATTCCATAGTTCAGAGTTTTGCTTGAACTGTGATTTCTGGTCACTTGTGGCAAGATAGGGTTTGAATGAATGATAAATATTTTTTCTTTTGGGTTGGGGAAGACAGCTGGTGTTTTAAAAATTAATAATAATACATGTTCTTTCAACACACTGCCTGTATCCCACTGAAGCAGGGTGGCCCAAAAAGAAAAATGAAAGTTTTTCTCTTTAACTTTAGTAATATATACAGGAATAGAGAGTTACTAGCCCCTTGCTCCCGGCATGTTAGTTGCCTCTTACGACATGCATGGCTTACGGAGGATATGGTTTGTTTGCAATCGTGTCATTACGATTTCTTGAGTCAAGAATTCTGTTCCATTTCCCCATGGAGATAAGAGGAATTAAACAAGAATAAGAACTAGTAAGAAAATAGAAAACTCAGAGGGGTGTGTGTGTATATATATATGCTTGTACAAACAAAAAAAAAAGTTATCCATGGAGGCAAAGAAGGGAATGTATGAAAGTATAGTGGTACCAACACTTATTTGGGGGTGAAGCTTAGGTTGCATATGCTGCAGCAAGGAGGCAGCTGGAGGCAGTGAAGATGTCCTGTCTAAGGGCAATAAGAAGGGAGGAACACTGCAGTAGGCCTGTTGGCCCATACTAGGCAGGTCCTTCACAAATCCAACCCACTAACAGAATAAACACTGCCCAAGCATTTATGGGTAGGTAAGTAAGTAAGTTTATTCAGGTATACACAAATACAGTTACATAGAATTATCATACATAGCAGCATATGTGTAGAGAACCTAGGATAACCCAAAAAAGTCAGACAGAGTGACTTATTTCCATTGGGGTCCTTTTACCTTATTATTATAATATGAAGGTTATAATATTTTCTTATTATTCTACAATGGAGATAATATCTTATTATCATACTAAAAAGACTATCTACTACACCAAGGTCATTAAGACTATCTACAATACGAGGGTCATTACTAGGAATATGGTAAAATTTACACGTATGTTAGCTAAAAAATAGAAAATCATTCCCCTCCCTTTCTGTAGCTACATTCATCAGACACCTTTTGGCACTCTTCTTGAACTGGTTCATGCTATGACTGGCTTTGACATGTGCGGGCAGTCTGTTCCATTCCTTTATTGCTGTACAATAAAAGGTGTTTGAAGCCTGGCCACTGACTGTGGGTTGTGCTCTCTTCCCCTAGTACTATGATTACTTTGGTTCCCAACCTTGACAAAATTGACAGCAAGATATTCTGGACACTGTTTGTGAGCAATTTTATAAACATGATTTAGCTTCAGTTGTTTTACTCTGTCTTCAACATTCAGCATATCCAACTGCTGTAATTCATCCTGGCCTACATGTTCTCTTTGTCCCAGCCCCAGGATGAATCTTACGATTTTGTTCTGGGTGATTTGCAGTCTATCTTTCAGTTTTTTTGTCAAGGCAGAGTACCAAGAAGAGCATGCGTAATCCATATGGCATTGTATAAGGGCTAGACATAGGGTCCTGCGAGCCTCAGTAGGTAGACACTGTGCTTGTCTATACAGGAACTTCAGTCTGGCATTCGCTTTCTTTACTACACTGTTCCCTATCAATTCTCCTGACATGCATGGGTCAAAGGGGATTCCCAAATATTTTACTGATGAAACCAAAGTGATGGGCTCCCCATTACACTGAACATGAAAATTATTTACCCTTCTCAGTTTATGTTTCGTGCCAAAGAGAATGGCTTCAGTTTTCCCTAGGTGTAATGATAGTTTGTTGTCTACTAACCATTTGCTGCAGGACTCCAGTTCCAGTGTTAAAACATTAGCAATACCTTGTGGGTCTTTACCTGACACTAACAGAGCACTGTCATCTGCATACAGTAGGAGTTTGCACTTGACACTGATAGGCATATCATTGACATAACATAAGAATAATAAGGGACCCAGAATACTATCTTGGGGAACTCCACATGTTATCGGCAGGGGTTCTGATTCTGTTTTGTTGATAGCTTGAAGTTTATTACATAATATATTGTGGTTGACAGTATCGAAGGCCTTTTGCAAGTCTAAGGTTACCATACCTATGAGGTTCCCCTTTGACATTTCAGTTCTCAGGTAATCCATCAGATTAATAAGGGAGGTGTCGGTTGAGTAGGATCTTCTAAAGCCCGATTGATAGCTATGGAGAATGTTGTTGTCATTAAGGTACTTAACTACTTGAGAATACACCGCCCTCTCTAGAATTTTAGATATTATACTGAGTATACTAACAGGCCTATAGTTGCTTACATCAGACCTACTATTTTTCTTGAAGATAGGAGTAACTCTGGCCTCCTTGAACCCCTCTGGTACGGTATTAGTGGTGATTGATAGATTTATTATGTGAGCAATAGGGATTGACAGTTCAGAAGCACCATCTTTTAGGAACTTAGATGGGATGTTATCAGGGCCTGTGCTCTTAGTTGGGTTTAACCTGCTTAGTTCTTTTTGAATAAAGTCATGAGATACACTTACTAGTTGACAACTGTTTGGGGTTACCCCTTTATTGGTATAGTATGTTTGAAACTTATCAGAGTCTGTGTTATAGGTATTTGATGCAGCTGGTAGTTTACTATTTACTCACATGCAAGTCCCACTCAAATCTAACCCCTCTCCCCCATGTACTTTCCCAACCTAAATTTGAAACTGCCCAAGGTTTTAGCTTCGATAACCCTACTAGGCAGACCATTCCACTCCTCAACTACCCTATTACCAAGCCAGTACTTTCCTATATCCTTTCCAAATCTAAACTTATCTAATTTGAATCAATTTTTGCGGGTTCTCTATTTGGGGGATATCCTCAAAACCTTATTTATATCCCCTTTGTTAATACCCATGTTTCACTTGTACACTTCGACCATGTCTCCCCTCATTCTTCATCTTACGAGTGAGTGTAGTTAAGGAAATGTGATATCAGCACACTTTTGGTAAGACAGCGATTGAATGAATAATGGTGAATGTGTTTTCTTTTCTAGGTCTCCCTGAATTGGTGCGAGAAAGCCTTTGAGATATTATTAAAATTATGATTTTTTTATTAAAAATTAGCCGTCCATTGTTATTAAATTCTAGATTCACTTAGAGAAGAGCGAAGAATGCTGGTGGGATAGGCTCATGTCATCTGAAGACCCAATAGACCTAAAGAAGATCAGTGCAGAACGTGACTACGCTACACTTCCTCAAGAAGAGAGGCAGAAAATTCAGCAACTTGTATGGAATAAACAACAGCAAGACCAAGGAAAACCAACTACTGATCAACTCGTAAGATATTTTGTACTTGGTATTGTTAGCTTTGCTTACATGCAACATAATATTCATAGTAACACATTTTTTTTTATTAACACATCGGCCATTTCTCACCAAGGCAGGGTGGCCTGAAAAAGAAAAACTTTCATCATCACTCACTCCATCACTGTCTTGCCAGAGGTATGCTTACACTACAGTTATAAAACTGCAATATTAACACCCCTCCTTCAGAGTGCCGGCACTGCTCTTCACATCTCCAGGAATCAAGTCCGGCCTGCCGATTTCCCTGAATCCCTTCATGAGTGTTACCTTGCTCACACTCAAACAGCATGTCAAGTCCTAAAACCCATTTGTCTTCATTCACTCCTATCTAACATGCCCACGCACGCTTGATGAAAGTTCAAGCCCCTCGCACACAAAACCTCCTTTACCCCCTCCCTCCAACCTTTCCTAGGCTGACCCCTACCCCGCCTTCTCTCCACTACAGATTTATATACTCTCGAAGTCATTCTGTGTCATTCCAGCCTCTCTACATGTCTAAACCATCTCATTAACCCCTCCTCAGCCCTCTGGATAATAGTTTTGGTAATCCACACACCTCTACATTATATTTATGCCACACATAATCACAAGCTATCTTTGTTATATGATTGCTTTTTATTTTACTGTTCAAAATTACAACATTGTACTGTATGGCTATAGTTAAACCTCATTAATCTGTATTTGTAGGGACTCAGTTTCTCTCAGACACACTACCCAAATTCTATTTATAATAACCATCTAGAGCATTTAAAAATGATAAATACTTGTATATCATTTTATATGCTATGCTATAACACACAGCCTCTCCTCACTTAACGACGGGGTTCTGTTCGTAAGACCACATCATTAAACGAATTCTTTGCTAAGTGAGGAGCATACTATAATGGTAGTGGTTTTGTGTCAACCATCTTATAATATTTATAATATTTCTGGTATATTTTTAAATGTTTGTACAGAAATGTACTGTATATTGAAATAAACAGAATAGAGGAAATCAGCTCTAATATACATTATTTAGGTATAAATACTGGTCAGAGAGCCCGTCGTAAGTCTGAGGCATCAGTAAACGAGTACATCGTTGTATATACTTCTGGCCTCTAGGCCAGAGGTAGTCATGGGAGCTGCAAAATTAGTGTATTTTGTGCAAGGATATCTTTCAGAGCTTTTTACAATAATGATAATTCTATATAGCATTAATTTTTTTTCAAATGTACATAGGTATTACAATGAGTGAGTTTATAGTTAGTGCACAGATTAAAAAAGCCCATAGTTACATGCAGCATTTTTAGGCAGTTCATGAGCAGTGCAGGAAAATATCAAAGATGATTTAAGCATCATCTAAGTGTAGAAGTAATTATGAAAGCTACATAAATAGTACAAATTCAGAGCAGGTGAAGCCCTGGGACAACACACACATTTTTCAATATATTTATATTTTAGACTTGAAAATCTATTCATGCTTATTACTGCTCAAAATAATCATAATAAAATTACACTTTAATTCATTTAAAAATATGAATGATATTTCTTTTGTTCCATTAATGAAATTTTATGTACACAAAATGGAGCCTTGGGGGGGGGGGGCCTTCTCACATTTAATTAAAGCCCTGGGGCATCTGCCTCATTTTTTCCTATGTTAATCCGTCAATGAATGTATATAAGGCTGCCACTCAAAGCTACTTGCAAGCAACACAAGCAAATGTTGCCTCTTTTACTCTCAGATAATCATTTCTTACAATGGGATTTTTTTTATACCTTTTTTATATTAAGCCAAACCTGTTAAAGCTAATGTATTTATTGTAAATCTGCACTTTAAACCAAGGTATATTTTTATTTTGAAGAAAAATTCGGATTTTGCAACATTATTTGTTGCTTCCCTGTGCCATCTGTGAATACCCATGCTTTGAGCAGTTGGCAGTGGCATGTTGTATTCTGTGTAAAAATGGGTAAAAATCTGAAAGTTAACACTTCCAGCACTTGTATAACTAGAACTAAGTCAGAATGATGAACTGCCACAATGGGAACCTCACTGGGCATGAAAGCAAAAGCAAAAATTAGTACAGGTCATCCATCACTAATCTGGCATCATTGGGACCTGTAGGGTGCCAGATTAATGATTTTGCTAGATCACAAAGTGGTTAGGTTAGAATACACTTAACCCAACAGTTAAACACCTCATTCTACCTTTAAAATCCTCCATAAATTAGTACAAGTTGGTTAATAAAGTTAACCAACTTGACTTACACAAGAAAGTTCATCACTGCTGCTTCCAAAGTGAAGAGCTGAAATTTACAACTAAACGTATTCACATGTCTTGAAGTGAAGAGCTGTCAGGATTGCCATCTTCTTGAGGTGAAGGACTGTCAGAATTGCCATCTTCTTGAGGTGAAGGACTGTCAGAATTGCCACCTTCTTGAGGTGAAGGACTGTCAGGATTGCCATCTTCTTAAGGTGAAGGGCTGTCAAGATTCCCATCTTCTTCATCTTGGATGGTGACTGAAATATCAGGAACTGATGATAACGGTGGCATCACATTTGGGTGAGCAGATGTTGAAGGTACTAGATTTTCAAATGGTGACTCTGTTAAATGCTTTTTTAGCTATTTTTTTTAACATATTTTGCAAGCTGTTGCATATATTTTGGCCTTTCTTTAATTAGTTTATCTTGCAGCATATACATAAACGTTCATTATTTCTTGTTCAGTAGAGAGACTTCCTACTACATCTTCCTCATTTTCATCACTGCTTTCTCCTCAACTGGCTTTTAGCTGCATCTTCATCTACATTCATCCATTTTCCAACATTATCTTCATCCATCCTCAATGCAAAATCACAGCAGGATTAGTCCGATCACCAAAACAGTAGTGGCAGGTTGTTGCAGTGACCTGGGAAATTTGAAATTAGTGCCAGATTGGTGATGGAACCAGATTACTGATTATCAGATAAGTGATAGTCGACCTATACTATTATTATCACCTCACCTCCCTATAGACCACACGTTTGAATTAAAGGCAAAATTAGGGAATTTAATATAGCATGAGTGTATGAAATAAACTAGTTCAGATTAATGAGGTCTGACTGTACATCTGTATGGAATTAATTTTATACATTAATCTTCAATTCTTTATTGGCAGAAAATGGAATCAGTGCTCCGTAAGGCATGGAACATAGAGGGCTCTCCATTCCAGGGTAAACCTTATGATCCTTCATTAATCAACTTTACTGCTGGAGGAAGTTTTGGAAAAGGATAGCTGGACTCAGAAAATAGTATGCTTAGAAAATTTTCTCTCTATATCTGCCTGTAAAGTATCTGAGGACTTACCTTATAGCTGTTTTAAAGTACGTACATAATTAACACTGATTCCAAATAAAATTTTAATCATATTATGCTTATAATTTAATCATCTTGGTTATTAAGTACAGTATTGCATATTTATGTTCATAAAACTGACAGTTTTCCTTCTACAGGAGGTATCTCGTATGACATATTTATAAGATAAGCTTTAGTAGGAAAAGCTGTAAATATTACAGAAAGTATAAAAGTAGTATAAATTTGTATGATGGTTCTGAGGATATATAGATATTATATATAGGCATATATAAATGGTACATTATGTATATTTAATGAAGAATGACCCAATAAAGTCAGTGTAACTTACTTTCATTGGGGGGTCCTTGTATAATTATACATACTCTGATGTACATAAGCACACAGTAATAAGTGATTTAGTACGAGATTAGATTTCATTGCCAGACCATCTTGTTTATGCACCCCATATCCATCCTGTGGACAGTAGCACATAACTATACTGCAAATAAATTAAAACTATCAATAACTCATACTATTTAATATTTGGGAATAAATCTTAAAAATATACACCCAGGCACAAAGATAAATACCAGTGTGCACATTTTGCAATACAAGATGAGGGAATAAATCCTTGTGTATTTAGCTTGACAGCAAACTTAAATTTAACATGTGTATGCAGTGCATACCTAAGAAATTTTTTAAAACGTGCACATTCTTTCCAGAATATGCTACACACTATGTACCACAACCATCACTACTTACTCTATACTACCATTTAATCTACCATTACCTCTCCTAATGTATATAGAGGTCTGTAACAGGTAATAGAATCTCTATCAGAGCAACTGGATTGACCATGTGTTGCAGTATATGGATGCATCATTATGAGTGGCTTTGCAAAAAATACTCATCACAACAGGAAGAGAATAAACTGAAACAAACAATATAGAGTAAAACTCTGGTTTTCGTCTGGTCCAAATATCGTACAATTTGGATTTCAGCCACTTTTTTGGTGAATTTTTACTCCAGGTTTCGTACATCGACTCGGAAATTGTCCGTATCAGACGCATCCGCCCTCCTGGGACACCGCCACCTGACTCAGTGTGCCTCTGTCACTTGTCGAGTGAACAATACTCCGTATGTTCATCCATTGTTTTTGGTGCTTGTTTATTAAGTGCGACTGTAAAATAAGCCACCATGGGGCCAAAGAAAGTTCAGAGTGCCAGCACTTTGGTAAAGAAGGTGAGAAACACGATAGAATTCAAGAAAGAGCTTGTATCAAAATATGAAAGTGGTGTATGTGTGGCCGAGCTCGCCAGAAAGTATGGGAAGTCCAAATCAACAATCACTTCAATCCTGGTGAGAATGTGCCTTCTTCAGTGATTAAGGACATGTGTGCAAAGTGGAGCGAGTTGCAGAGTTTTGCGGAGAATTATCACCCTAACAAAGCTGTTGCAGGCTGTGTCTGCAACATGTTCAAAGACAATGTCTTGTCCCATTTTAGGCAAATCTTAAAGAGATGCCAGAAACAGGCCTCTCTGGACAGATTTTTTTTGTGTGACAGGGGTGCACTGATTCAAAATGGTGCCTGTAAAAGACAAAGTTGGGAAGTAACCCTGGATAGGGCTTTGATACCTGAAGGCCTTATGTAGGGGGATTTTCCTTCCAAACAATAACCTGTCCTCTTCTCTCCCCTCCTCACCTTCCATACGCCAGCAAGAGTCTTCAATAAAGGTATGTAATAGTGATTTAAATGTTCATTTATCCATTAAAATTAGGGCTTTATATTTATTTCTCATTGTTTTCTGTATATAAAATTATAGTTATTCTCTGTAAAATGTATTTTTTGTCAATATTTTTGGTTGTCTGGAAAGGATTAATTGGATTTACATTATTTCTTATGGGAAATATTACTTTGGTTTTTGCCCTTTTCGGATTTCAACTGACCTGGAACAGATTAAGGACGAAAACCAGGGTGCCACTGTATGTGATGTTTAGTCATCATATATATATTTCTTTCTTTCAACACACCGGCCGTATCCCACCGAGGCAGGGTGACCCAAAAAGAAAAACGAAAGTTTTTCTTTTTAAATTTAGTAATTTATACAGGAGAAGGGGTTACTAGCCCCTTGCTCCTGGCATTTTAGTCGCCTCTTACAACACGCATAGCTTACGGAGGAAGAATTCTGTTCCACTTCCCCATGGAGATAAGAGGAAATAAACAAGAACAAGAACTAGAAATAAAATAGCAGAAAACCCAGAGGGGTGTGTGTATATATATGCTTGTACATGTATGTGTAGTGTGACCTAAGTGTAAGTAGAAGTAGCAAGACGTACCTGAAATCTTGCATGTTTATGAGACAGAAAAAAGGACACCAGCAATCCTACCATCGTTTTACACTCACTTGGCAGGACGGTAGTACCTCCCTGGGCGGTTGCTGTCTACCAACCTATTACCTAGAACAACTACAAATATGAATGTACTGTATATGTATTTTATAGCTCTGGGGCGTTTTAAATGTCATATATTACGTGTGTGTGTGGGGTGGGGTGGGCTGCCTTGGCTGACTACCATACTTCCCACACCTGACTTCCTACAAATAAATACAACTCGCCTCACACCTTACATTAAGACTACAAATAGAGTATTTTAAGGTAAATAATGGGTGTACTATGTGTATTTTACTTTTTATTGTATTTTTTAATGCCTAGTTCTATCAAAAGATTAGGTGATGAAAGATTGAATATCAGATTGGAGGGAGAGAGTATGGAGGAGGTGAACGTATTCAGATATTTGGGAGTGGACGTGTCAGCGGATGGGTCTATGAAAGATGAGGTGAATCATAGAATTGATGAGGGGAAAAGGGTGAGTGGTGCACTTAGGAGTCTGTGGAGACAAAGAACTTTGTCCTTGGAGGCAAAGAGGGGAATGTATGAGAGTATAGTTTTACCAACGCTCTTATATGGGTGTGAAGCGTGGGTGATGAATGTTGCAGCGAGGAGAAGGCTGGAGGCAGTGGAGATGTCATGTCTGAGGGCAATGTGTGGTGTGAATATAATGCAGAGAATTCGTAGTTTGGAAGTTAGGAGGAGGTGCGGGATTACCAAAACTGTTGTCCAGAGGGCTGAGGAAGGGTTGTTGAGGTGGTTCGGACATGTAGAGAGAATGGAGCGAAACAGAATGACTTCAAGAGTGTATCAGTCTGTAGTGGAAGGAAGGCGGGGTAGGGGTCGGCCTAGGAAAGGTTGGAGGGAGGGGGTAAAGGAGGTTTTGTGTGCGAGGGGCTTGGACTTCCAGCAGGCATGCATGAGCGTGTTTGATAGGAGTGAATGGAGACAAATGGTTTTTAATACTTGACGTGCTGTTGGAGTGTGAGCAAAGTAACATTTATGAAGGGATTCAGGGAAACCGGCAGGCCGGACTTGAGTCCTGGAGATGGGAAGTACAGTGCCTGCACTCTGAAGGAGGGGTGTTAATGTTGCAGTTTAAAAACTGTAGTGTAAAGCACCCTTCTGGCAAGACAGTGATGGAGTGAATGATGGTGAAAGTTTTTCTTTTTCGGGCCACCCTGCCTTGGTGGGAATCGGCCAGTGTGATAATAATAAAAATAAAAATTCTATTACTAACTGAATGTAAGTTAGTGTCAACTTGTTGTCAGGCATTTATAAGTGGAAAAATGATATTCTGTTCTAAAGCAGTAGCCTGGAATCTAACCAGCCATATAAGCGGGGCTCTACTGTCTATAATTTTTTTTTTTTTAGAAACTTCATATGTTAATATTGTACTACTATATTTTTGAATAGAAAATTATTCTTTCATAAACTAAAGCAACATTATAGTCCAAAATGTGTTTAGAACCTAAGTTAGGTCAGGCAGGCTAACCAGCAAAGGCAGCTGGACAAGAATCAATGAGGTTCAATCACACAAGCTTGCCACTAAGGGTTGGAAAATCGCACCCAACTGGACCTCTTGACATCACACAGTTAGTTATTCAGTGGAGCCAAGACATTCATGTCATGATCAGGTGTATAATATTTAAAATTCCTTAATATATTGATTACAGGAAGGAAGTTTTTACATAAGTATGAAATACATTCTATCCTCGAATAAATATGTATTTAAGCCAAATTGTTTATAAACGCCAAAGTCAATACCACATGGTTTAGTTATTATTTCTGCTGAATCAGCAATAGTCTCATATAAAAGAAATCTTTGGGTTTGAATCAGTTAGCCCAAGAGATACTACATGGGGCCAAGTTCTGTCCAAATATGCTAAGATAATGGCAGCCAGTCAGTCACAGTGTATTCAGAGACTATTCAGTGTCAAAGTATTGCACTATTTACTGGCATAATTCAAAGGACGCTTGGATGTAATTTGCACATTGTATTACTAATATTTACTATTTTATGATTGGGTCTGTAGGTCTGTCTAATCACTCTTAGATTGATTGACACATTAATGTGAAACAGTCTTTGTATAAGCAACATGGAATAATAGACTGGAGGAAAATTCATTATAGTTTAGATTCATTATATACCATGAGACAAAATATAGCTGTGAAAACAAACATTATGAATCAAGTGGTCAACAAGATTGGAAAATTGAGCCATCAAAGGCATGTGAATAAAGGATAACATCTGTACACTGGAGCAGATAAGTGTCATGTAGGACTGTGTAGAGAGCTTTTTATTTATACATACAATACTGCATGATGAGCTAGTGTTGGTGATGTAAGAGAAAGCTGTAGCCAAGGTATGCTTTAATCAGTTGATCAAGTTTGAAGCCTATCAACTGCATGAGAGTCATTAAGGCTGCACGTCACTTGTTCACTACCAATCAAAAATATCTGTACCTTAACCTCTAAAATGGGATGAAAGCAAATACTCAGCATATATACCCTGAGAGATACATGCCTTTTGGTGTATATAGCCTTGTGAATGTTCTAATGGACTTAGTAATTTCATGTTAGGTTTAACAGTGTATATTTAATGATTCTATAATTCTATGTAATTATACCACATACAATCCACTAAATTTAAGTACTGTTTAATATTTACTATTGTTCTTCATTGGTTGTCTCCACTTGCCCTTTTCCCCTCCCTGGCTGTTTAATGGTTTTCCACTAGGTTGGCTTCAATTATTGGGATGGACTAATCCATGATCAAACATTCTAGGTCGTGGTTTATTTGCAAATAGGTAAAACATTGATTTTTGGTGTGTGGTGATGGATTCTCAATGGAGGGCAAGTGTTATATAGGAGTGGCCTGAGGATGTGATTAATGAACAGAGGGGAAAGTTGCTTTAGTGGCTGGAATGCCTTCGGTTTTTGTTTTGAGCTCTGTTTTTAAATTGAAAATTGTGTAATATTAGCCAAATTACCAACTTCTCAGCATTTAATAGGGTAGTCCTGAAGAGTGACTGGGCACTGTGTAAACATGCTAGCAAAATAATTAGGAACTGGGTCAGTTTGAGCACTGGAATAGTCCTAAAATGAGCCTCAAAATGAGTGAAATAACTGTTGCATGAAGTGTTCCATGAGCTCCAACTTCTCATCTGTATAATTTCATAAGTATTGCATCAGATTTTGCATTTTTGATGACATTACCTTTAGAAAAAGATTCTCTATTATTTTAGAGATATTTTTTTAATTGTGATACAGAAGAAGCATTTAATTTAGGGGCTTTTGAAAGCTGAAGGGTTAAACTTAACACTTATCAAATAATCTTTGTAGGTTTCTTCATGTTCTGGAGACAGTTGGTTTTCCTTATTCTTACCATATCTAAATCCCACATTTTATGGACTGGCTCTTCACCACCACCAGAATTCTTTGTCTAAATGATCCATGTGCACCAATTTTGATCACTAACAGACTGTTGCTCATATTGACTTCCCTTTCTTCTGGAATTCCTGTACGTTCTAACAGTATTTTACAGGTTATGACAGAACCAGTGGGGCACCTATACAGACATATGTTGTGCCCATCTTTTCCACTAGTCTTGGTGACACAGTCTCTAAATTAATCAAATCCCAACAAAATACCAAGGTTCCTCATTGTGTCTGAGATGATTTTGTTATTTGGTAACTTTACACCCAATTCATTCAATCACTTTGCCACTGCTGCTGCTGCTGCAATATCATAAGTAGTTATCTCCCTAGGTATGGAATCTACCATTACAGCTGTGGTTTTTCTGCAGTGTTCACTTAATTTCATTGAGGCATCAACTAGGTCATGTAACAGGAAGGACATAAATTGTTCGATTCTTCACAAAAGACACTTCAGAGTCAGCCTCTCAAATGTTTTCCCCAAGCAGCTAGTAAGACATATTGGGTGAAATGTATTTTGCTGATTGGGTTTTGAAATGGAAATGATGAGACTACTAGTCCATAATTTAGGGAGCATCTCAGTCACATAGCTTATGCTGTATAATTCATGTAAAGGATTTCCTAGTATTAACAGAGCAATCTGAGTATGGTATAATGATACAACTTTCCCAGGTGACAGGGTTTTTGTCTTTAGCTAGTGAAGCGTTAACCTCAAACTTAGTGAAAGGAATTTTAAGGTCATCTTCCTTGGTGACCATAAACAACCCAGTCTCTGTCTGGCATCATGTTTCGTCTTTAATTTTGTCAGACGTATTGAATAGATTATCATAACTTAATATAGCAGCCCAAGCACTGACTAGCTCATTCACTCTGTATAAAGGATGTAGCCTGCCAGTCCTGTCCTAATTATACCCCACAATGCCTGGCAACTGGGGTGTCAGCAATAAGACCATCGGCCAATGTTTCCCGGTCTGTCGAAGCTCAGTCATATGCTCCCTGGTGGCAGTGAGATCAGTTTGTAAGGGCTTCATTATTTCAGAGGTGTTACTTTTTTTGTATTGGCTAGGCCTATTCTCCTAGCAGTATGTGTCAGTACTCAGAATTTAGAATCATTATAGTAGTAAAACTCCATATAATGGAATAATTGGGGGTAGCAGATGGCTGATAATGACAGTTGTGTTTTGACCTAATTGTAACAGTAATAGACAATTCTGTAACCAACAAACTATGTCCATTATTTCCAAATTGATTAACCTGGTAGATTATGTTCCATATTTCCAAAGTCTATTATCAAGATGTCTGTTCTGTGGAGGATTTACTGTATAATTATCATAGTAGTTAGATGAGTTTGAGGTACAGGAGGGGAGAGTCTGAGTGAATGTACAAGTGGTTCTAAATAGTTCTGAATATTATTTACAAGATCGTTGATGAAAGTCTTGAAAGAGGAACAGTCATAGGTATTATACTAATCTGTAACATGAGTGATAAAATTATTATGCTGTTAAGAGGAAACATTCAAGCATTTTCATTTGAATACGCTACCAGAGAGGATAGTACTGTAATACCAAATATTAATCCTTTCAGGGTCCGTGCCGTAGATCTACGCCATGAGCTCAGCTCACTCTGGTAAGCTGTGAGTGGTAAATTTGGGCCTAGATATGAGAGAATACATCTATGCGGTATGTGTGCACCACATAAAACAAATCCTGCAGCACACAGTGCATAATGAGAGAAAAAAAAATTGAGACCGTAATTTTTTATTAAAACAGCGACTTTACAATGTTTTTTCGTATGTTTTTATAGTTTTATTTGCGATTTCTTGGTCTCATTTGATAGAATGGAAGATATATTACAGAAATTGAGATGATATTGATTGGTTTTAATACTGGAAATGGCTTGAAACTGAGCTCAGAGTAGCGGAAATGTTAAATTTTTGCCGATGTTCGAGAGTAAACAAATGACCTCACACATCTAATACACGCCAGCTGGTGCGTATATTATGGTGATATTATTTATACAATTATATTACAATATTGCATAAGAGTAAATCTTCTATTTTTGGTTTGAATAAAAATTCATTATGTGAATAAAAAATAAAAATGGAATTCATTTGTAAAGCCTTAAAATGTAACTAATGAACAGAGGAAATGTTAGTTTGGTGCCAGGAATGCCTGCATTGTTTATTCTGGACCCTATTTTGAATTTGGAATATTTTGAACTTTGTGTTAAACTGGCCATATTACCAATTTCCGATCACTTTATTTTGTAGTTGAAACAGTTGACTTGATTTCTTGTGCTCAATTGATAGAATAGAAGTAATACTAGTGAAATAGCTAAGAATTTGGTCGACTGGAATAATGTAATTGACCTAAAATGGGAGTCAAAGTTGGTAAAATCGCCAATGCGTAAATATCACACACATCAAAATTCGCGAGAGCATAATTTCGTCAGTTTTCCATCAAATTTCGTACTTTTTGTTTTATTACTTTCAGAAAAAGATTCTCTATCATTTCATAAGAAAAAAAATTTTTTTTTTTAATTCTTGGACCCTGGTGCACACTTTGAAATTTGGCCTCTGGACCCTGAAAGGGTTAATAGTGGTTTTATTTATTTATTTATTTTTTTATTAATTTGAACATGATACAGAGAAGTACAAGGAATACAATTTTTAAAGTGCAGCATGCCAAAGCCCCTTGTATGTAGAGCATTGTGGGCAGGCTTAAAATTAACTTAAGATTAACTAAGCAATGATATATTCAGTGGTACAAAAATTATTGTAAAACAGACAACAATTTAGTACAAATGAGTATTACAAAGACAGGTCATATGGTCATTTACTGTGTTGCTCTGTAATCAGTAGAATGGAGTATTCTGTTAGGTAATGAAGTTAAATAGTAACAAAGTTTGATTGGGTCACAGGTTGACATTTATGAGATACAATAATGAGATACATATATGAGATACAATTTATGAGATACAATTATTCAGTATTTATTTAATTGTGGGTGAGTAAGTGATTTTTGAGAAGAAACTTGAATTTATAATATCAGAAGGTGATCTGATGCCATATCTATTACAATGTGTTCATCACAAAGATTCATCTCTAAGGTAACACCTTTGTTTCATATTGCCAACTCAGTACCTGGATGTGCAATGAGTCTATCAAAGCTGAATTTTATGAATATCATGTGTTGTTGCAGTGCAACACGAGGGTTTTTCTCTTAGGCATAACATCCTAATATGAGTAATAATGCGCAAAGGACTATGAATAGACTCTATGTAGAAAGCATTGGACATGAGTAAAAATAAATCACTCTTGTCCTATGTAAATCTCCTTCTACATGTTATGTCACAGTGGAAGATACAAAGGCACACTTGTCTGGAACCAAAGCTACATGTTACCTAACAGGGAAGGATACAGAGGTACACTTGTCTGGAACCAAAGCTACATGTTACCTAACAGGGAAAGATATAAAGGCACACTTGTCTGGAACCAAAGCTTCTACATATAACTTTGCTGGGTCCCTGGACCTGATGTTTGGGGTAGTGAACAAGTAGACTCAGCCACTTGATTAGCCATTCATGACCTTCCAGTTTCCAACAGGGATACTGTATTCCTTACTTGATCTGAGTTGGTCCACAACAAATTGTTTTTTTGTCAAGCTGCATTTCTTCAAACCATTGTTGTGTTTGGGAGACCGCAATCTCCCACCTAAGTATCAGCTACACACACTCCACTCTCAGACACCACATGGAAAAATCACCTGGCACCACTCTGCAAGGACTATCAGGTTGCACTGTCAGTTCACCATATGTTTATATATTGGCCAGCCTATCAGCAGGTACTCAGAATTCACTTTCATGATCTCTGCAACCCCATCACATTAACTGACCTCCGTGCTGAAAGTCCCACCTTTGATGCAGACTCTGACTTTTTAACAGAAATAAATATATTGCACCAACAGTGATGTTACTTTTACTTTTGTACCCTGCTCTTCCCTTGCACACTCCTGCCCTTCACTCTCTCGACACCTTTGCACATTCCTCCTTTCATACATACGTGCAGCACTGTATGACCCTTTTGGATTTAGTGCTTAATTTGATGATATTGTTATTTCACATGTTACCTCACTGGGATACAAAGGCTTATTTGTCAGGAACCAAAAACTACAAACTCTCACATGATGCTTCTCAGTACTGTGCCTCTCAGTGTTATACGAAGGTATACCTGCCTGTAGTAGGTTGGTAGACAGCAACCACCCAGGGAGGTACTTCCGTCCTGCCAAGTGAATGTAAAACAAAAGCCTGTAATTGTTTTACATGATGGTAGGATTGCTGGTGTTTTTTGCATGTCTCATAAATATGCAAGATTACAGGTATGTCTTGCTACTTCTACTTAAACTTAGGTCACACTACACATACATGTACACGTTTATTTATAAACACTCATCTGAGTTTTCTTTGATTTTATCTTAATAGTTTTTGGTCTTATTACTTTTCCTTTTATATCCATGGAGAAGTGGAATAAGAATCTTTCCTCCGTAAGCCATGCGTGTTCTAAAAGTCAACTAAAATGCCAGGAACAATGGGCTAGTAACCCCTTTTCCTGTAAAGATTACTAAAAAGAATAAGAAGAAGAAAATTGTCAAAGTGGGAAGTCTGAATGTCAGTAGATGTTGTGTAAATGATAAGAAAGAGATGATTGTGGATGTTATGAATGAGAAGAAGCTGGATGTCCTGGCTTTAAGTGAAACAAAGCTGAAGGGGGTAGGAGTTTCAGTGGAGAGGAATAAATGGGATTAGGTCAGGGGTTTCAAATAGAGTTAGAGCTAAAGAAGGAGTAGCAATAATGTTGAAGGATAAGATATGGCAGGAAAAGAGGGACTATAAATGTATTAATTCAAGGATTATGTGGAGTAAAATAAAGGTTGGATGTGAAAAGTGGGTTATAGTAAGTGTATATGCACCTGGAGAAGAGAGAAGTGTAGAGGAGAGAGAGAGATTTTGGGAAATGTTGAGTGAATGCATGGGGAGTTTTGAACCAAGTGTGAGAGTACTTTGGGTTGGGGATTTCAATGCTAAAGTGGGTAAAAATGTTGTGGAGGGAGTAATATGTAAATTTGGGGTGCCAGGGGTAAATGTAAATGGGGAGCCTTTAATTGAGCTATGTGTAGAAAGAGATTTGGTAATAAGTAATACATATTTTATGAAAAAGAGGATAAATAAATATACAAGGTATGATGTAGCACGTAATGAAAGCAGTTTGTTAGATTATGTATTGGTGGATAAAAGGTTAATGGGTAGGCTCCAGGATGTACACCTTTATAGAGGGGCAACTGATATATCGGATCATTATTTAGTTGTAGATACAGTTAGAGTAAGAGGTAGATGGGACAAGAAGAAGGTGGCAACAACAAGTAGGAGGGAAGTGAAAGTGTATAAACTAAGGGAGGAGGAAGTTCGGGTGAGATATAAGCGACTATTGGCAGAAAGGTGAGCTAGTGCAAAGATGAGTAGTGGGGGGTTGAAGAGGGTTGGAATAGTTTTAAAAATGCAGTATTAGAATGTGGGGCAGAAGTTTGTGGTTATAGGAGTGTGGGGGCAGGAGGAAAGAGGAGTGATTGGTGGAATGATGAAGTAAAGGGTGTGATAAAAGAGAAAAAGTTAGCTTATGAGAGGTTTTTACAAAGCAGAAGTGTTATAAGAAGAGCAGAGTATATGGAGAGTAAAAGAAAGGTGAAGAGAGTGGTGAGAGAGTGCAAAAGGAAAGCAGATGATAGAGTGGGAGAGGCACTCAAGAAATTTTAATTTTGGAGTGATTTAAACAAGTTAAGAAAGCCTAGGAAACGTATGGATTTGTCAGTTAAAAACAGAGTAGGGGAGTTAGTAGATGGGGAGAGGGAGGTATTAGGTAGATGGCGAGAATATTTTGAGGAACTTTTAAATGTTGAGGAAGAAAGGGAGGCGGTAATTTCATGCACTGGCTAGGGAGGTATACCATCATTTAGGAGTGAAGAAGAGCAGAATGTAAGTGTGGGGGAGGTACGTGAGGCATTACATAGAATGAAAGGGGGTAAAGCAGCTGGAACTGATGGGATCATGACAGAAATGTTAAAAGCAGGGGGGGATATAGTGTTGGAGTGGTTGGTACTTTTGTTTAATAAATGTATGAAAGAGGGGAAGGTACCTAGGGATTGACGGAGAGCATGTATAGTCCCTTTATATAAAGGGAAGGGGTACAAAAGAGACTGTAAAAATTATAGAGGAATAAGTTTATTGAGTATACCAGGAAATGTGTACGGTAGGGTTATTATTGAAAGAATTAGAGGTAAGACAGAATGTAGAATTGCAGATGAGCAAGGAGGTTTCAGAGTGGGTAGGGGATGCGTAGATCAAGTGTTTACATTGAAGCATATATGTGAACATTATTTAGATAAAGGTAGGGAAGTTTTTATTGCATTTATGGATTTAGAAAAGGCATATGATAGAGTGGTTAGGGGAGCAATGTGGCAGATGTTGCAAGTATATGGAATAGGTGGTAAATTATTAAATGCTGTAAAGAGTTTTTATGAGGATAGGGTGTGTAGAAGAGAGGGAGACTACTTCCTGGTAAAAGTAGGTCTTAGACAGGGATGTGTAATGTCACCATGGTTGTTTAATGTATTTATAGATGGGGTTGTAAAAGAAGTAAATGCTATTGTGTTTCGGGAGAAGGGTGGGATTAAATTATGGGTAATCAAATACAAAATGGGAATTGACAAAGTTACTTTTTGCTGATGATACTGTGCTTATGGGAGATTCTAAAGAAAAATTGCAAAGGTTAGTGGATGAGTTTGGGAGTGTGTGTAAAGGTAGAAAGTTGAAAGTGAACATAGGAAAGAGTAAGGTGATGTGGGTATCAAATGATTTAGATAAAAAAAAATTGGATATCAAATTGGGGAGGAGGAGTATGGAAGAAGTGAATGTTTTCAGATACTTGGGAGTTGACATGTCGGCAGATGGATTTATGAAAGATGAGGTTAATCATAGACTTGATGAAGGAAAAAAGGTGAGTGGTGCATTGGGGTATATGCGGAGTCAAAAAACGTTATCTATGGAGGCAAAGAAGGGATTGTATGAAAGTATAGTAGTACCAACACTTATATGGGTGTGAAGCTTGGGTTGTGAATGCAGCAGCGAGGAGGCGGTTGGAGGCAGTGGAAATGTCCTGTCTAAGGGCAGTGTGTGGTGTAAATATTATGCAGAAAATTCGGAGTGTGGAAATTAGGAGAAGGTGTGGAGTTAATAAAAGTATTAGTGGGCTGAAGAGGGGTTGTTGAGGTGGTTTGGTCATTTAGAGAGAATGGATCAAAGTAGAATGACATGGAGAGCATTTAAATCTGTAGGAGAAGGAAGGCTGGGTAGGGGTCGTCCTCGAAAAGGTTGGAAGGAAGGGGTAAGGGAGGTTTTGTAGGCGAGGGACTTGGACTTCCAGCAGGCATGCATGAGCGTGTTCGATAGGAGTGAATGGAGACGAATACTATTTGGGACCTGACGATCTGTTGGAGTGTGACCAGGGTAATATTTAGTGAAGGGATTCAGGGAAACCAGTTATTTTTATATAGCCAGACTTGAGTCCTGGAAATGAGAAGTACAATGCCTGCACTCTAAAGGAGGGGTTTTGGGATATTAGTTTGGAGGGATATGTTGTGTATCTTTATACGTATATGCTTCTAAACTGTTGTGTTCTGAGCACCTCTGCAAAAACAGTGATCATGTGTGAGTGAGGTGAAAGTGTTGAATGATGATGAAAGTATTTTCTTTCTTTTTGGGTCACCCTGCCTCGGTGGGAGATGGCCGACTTGTTGAAAAAAAAAAAAAAATACCTGCCTGTGCCGAGAGCTACAACACGCATTACCACTTTGGCAAAATGGTGACAATTTGCCTATCCAGATTAAAAGTTACTGGGGCTGCAGGGCTTGTAACTTGTGACAGTCCCAGAACAAGCAACTTGTTATAGGGGGACCCAGGACAAGCAACTTGTTATAAGGGGACCTAGGGCAAGCAACTTGTTGAGGCCCGAAAACTCTGGGGCCCAATCCCAGGACCCATAACGTGCCTCTGAAATCTTTTGACTACCACCCACAAGATGGGTACGGGGTGCATAATTAAGCTCTTAAACTTAGAGCGTATAGAGGAACAAGCCACCATTGCTCCATAAGCTGAATAAGTCACACTGGTTTAGCACTTCTTCGTGAGTATAATAATTCTTTTCCTATATGTCCTTCACTTTGTATCCTAATGAGTGTATCCTTCTTAATGTGTATACATTGAAAGCAACAATATATGTATACTTGGAGGGCTGTGTACCTCAGTATATAAATATACGTATACAGCCTCTCCTCGCTTAACAACAGAGTTCCATTCCTAACCACATCGTTAAACGAATTCGTCGCTAAGTGAGGAGCATACTATAATGGTAGTGAGTTTGTGTCAACCATCTTTGATATTGTTTTAATGTCTCCTTTGCACCATTCATAACAGATCTGGTATATTTTTAAATATTTATACAATAGTGTACTGTATATTGAAATAAACAGAATAGAGGAAATCAGCTCTAATATACATTATTTAGGTATGGATACTGGTCAGAGAGCCCATTGTAAGTCCGAAGCATCAGTAAACGAGTACGTCGCTAAGAGAGGAGAGCCTGTATATATGTATAATGTTGTGCTGAATAGATAAAACTGGTCAATTAGCAAGAACTCGTTTAAAATTAAGTCCTTTCTAAAATTTTCTCTTATACGTTTAAAGATATATTTTTTTATTTATGTTAATGTAAAAATTAATAATTTTGTACCAAAAGAACCTTTAGAAAACTTACATAACCTTATTATAACAAACGCAATTTAATTTAGCCTAATCCTACTAAATACAGTGGTACCTCGGGATATGAACTTAGTTCGCTCCAGAAGGCTGTTAGAGCGCCGATACCAATCGAATTTGTTCCCATAAGGAACAATGTAAATTAGATTAATCCATTTCAGACCCAAAAATACACTTACAAAAGCACTTACATAAATACACTTACATAATTGTTCGAGTTTTGAGCTGTTTGTATCCCGAGGTACCACTGTATATTTTAGACAAGTTTACAATAATTTGATAATAAACAAACACAGTGAAATATTTTTTTTCGTTACGGTCAGATTGAGTGTTACAAAATTATTGCATGCACAAATTTTTGTTTGCTTTATTCGGCAAGAAGAGAGTTGCTATATAAGCCAAAATCGCAAGTTTTACCTATTCAGCACAACATTATACGTATACCAACCCCCCATAGTTCCTCGTCAGGTCTCCCGCTTCCCCAACCCCCAATGTACCCCAGATCACAGTTTTAGAAAAGAAGTTGAAGGTTTGGTATACAGATGCAGATGGAATAACAAATAAATATGAGGAGTGGCATGAAAGAATCAAGGAGGCATCCCAAGATATAATACCACTCACAGAAACAAAACTCACCAGGATGATAACAGATGCAATCTTCCCACCCAGATATTAGATCCTGAGGGAAGATAGAGGGAGCAGAGGGGGAGGAGGTGTTGCACTGCTCATTAAAAACCAGTGAGATTTGAGGAAATGGAATGGATGAAAGGGGCTACATAGTAGGAACAATCCAGTCTGGGGACCCCTAAGGTGGTAATTGCAGTGATGTACAACCAGCCACAGAACTGCAGGAGGGCAAGAGAAGAATATGAAGAGAGCAACAGGGCAATGGTAGACAGACTAGCTGAGGTGGCCAGAAGAACTCACACAGGTAAAGCAAAGTTACTAGTTATGGGTGATATCAATTACAAGAAGATTGACTGGGAAAACCTGGAGTCCCATGGGAGGTCCCGAAACATGGAGAGCCAAGATGATGTGGTACTGGAAAACATCATGCATCAACATGTTAGGGACACTACCAGAGAGAGAGGTAAGGATTAACCAGCAAGACTGGAGCACCTAGAAAGAAACAAGCTTATAAATGACAACCAGCATGGTTTCAGGGAAGGGAAAACCTGTGTCACAAACCTGGAGTTTTGTGACAAAGTAACAGAAGTAAGACGAGAGAGAGGGGCATAGATAGATTACATTTTCTTGGAATGCAAGAAGACATTCAACACAGTTCCTCACAAGAGGTTAATGCAAAAGCTAGAGGATCAGGCTTGCATAACAGTTAAAGTACTGCAAGGGCTCTGGTGGCCTGGTGGTTAAATAATAATAATAATATCTTTATTTTACTACAAGTATATCGTATCCAACTCTGGCTACGCCGCATCTTTACCAAGCATAAAGATATTGTTTTTTGTTGGGTCCCTGGTCATGTTGACGTACAGGGCAATGAACAGGCAGACACTGCTGCGCGGTCAGCAGTACATGACCTACCAGTTTCATGTAGAGGTATTCCATTTACGGACTATTTTGCTGCAATATCTTCCCAACTTCACACCCGTTGGCAACAACGTTGGTCTACTATGCTCGGCAACAAACTTCAATCTATTAAACCGAGTATAGGTTACTGGCCGTCTTCTTATCACCAGTGTCGAGGTTGGGAGACTACTCTCTCCCGTCTTCGCATTGGCCATACTCGTCTTACTCATGGATATCTCATGGAGAGGCGCCCTGCTCCTCTCTGTGAGAATTGCCAAGTTCCATTATCAGTCAGCCACATTCTGTTGGACTGCCTACTTTATCAACGAGCACTCAGAATTTACCTCCGTCGTTGTCTTCGCTCTGCTGCTCTCTCTTTACCTTCCCTTCTCGCTGATGGACCCACCTTTCATCCAGACTCTCTCATTGACTTTTTGACAACAACTGACTTCACAAATTCTGATACCTTCAGCCCTTTCTACTTCAATCTCTTGCTACCCCCTACCCCCGTACTATCCCCTGCCCCGCTGTTTTCTGTAACCTACTGATCATCCCTCCTCCCTTCTGCCATCCAATACCCTCGCTTCCTTCCCTACCCTGCAGCGCTGTATAGCCCTTGTGGCTTAGCGCTTCTTTTTGATTATAATAATAATAATAATAACTACAAGTATATGTATATGGTATACAGGCCTAGCTGACATCAGTGACATACTACTATATAGAAAGCCCCTTATGCTCAGCATTTCGGGCAAATGAGGTCAGTGTCCCAGGATGCGACCCGTTTTTTATGAGAGAGCCACAAAATTTGATTAACACAAGCCTATCCGATGTTATCCTGACGCCAAATGACTTCAAACAGGCGATAAATGACATGCCCATGCACTCTGCCCCAGGGCCAGACTCATGGAACTCTGTGTTCATCAAGAACTGCAAGAAGCCCCTATCACGAGCCTTTTCCATCCTATGGAGAGGGAGCATGGACACGGGGGTCGTCCCACAGTTACTAAAAACAACAGACATAGCCCCACTCCACAAAGGGGGCAGTAAAGCAACAGCAAAGAACTACAGACCAATAACACTAACATCCCATATCATAAAAATCTTTGAAAGGGTCCTAAGAAGCAAGATCACCACCCATCTAGAAACCCATCAGTTACACAACCCAGGGCAACATGGGTTTAGAACAGGTCGCTCCTGTCTGTCTCAACTATTGGATCACTACGACAAGGTCCTAAATGCACTAGAAGACAAAAAGAATGCAGATGTAATATATACAGACTTTGCAAAAGCCTTCGACAAGTGTGACCATGGCGTAATAGCGCAGAAAATGCGTGCTAAAGGAATAACAGGAAAAGTCGGTCGATGGATCTATAATTTCCTCACTAACAGAACACAGAGAGTAGTCGTCAACAGAGTAAAGTCCGAGGCAGCTACGGTGAAAAGCTCTGTTCCACAAGGCACAGTACTCGCTCCCATCTTGTTCCTCATCCTCATATCCGACATAGACAAGGATGTCAGCCACAGCACCGTGTCTTCCTTTGCAGATGACACCCGAATCTGCATGACAGTGTCTTCCATTGCAGACACTGCAAGGCTCCAGGCGGACATCAACCAAATCTTTCAGTGGGCTGCAGAAAACATTATGAAGTTCAACGATGAGAAATTTCAATTACTCAGATATGGTAAACATGAGGAAATTAAATCTTCATCAGAGTACAAAACAAATTCTGGCCACAAAATAGAGCGAAACACCAATGTCAAAGACCTGGGAGTGATCATGTCGGAGGATCTCACCTTCAAGGACCATAACATTGTATCAATCGCATCTGCTAGAAAAATGACAGGATGGATAATGAGAACCTTCAAAACTAGGGAGGCCAAGCCCATGATGACACTCTTCAGGTCACTTGTTCTATCTAGGCTGGAATATTGCTGCACACTAACAGCACCTTTCAAGGCAGGTGAAATTGCCGACCTAGAAAATGTACAGAGAACTTTCACGGCGCGCATAACGGAGATAAAACACCTCAATTATTGGGAGCGCTTGAGGTTCCTAAACCTGTATTCCCTGGAACGCAGGAGGGAGAGATACATGATTATATACACCTGGAAAATCCTAGAGGGACTAGTACCGAACTTGCACACGAAAATCACTCACTACGAAAGCAAAAGACTTGGCAGACGATGCAACATCCCCTCAATGAAAAGCAGGGGTGTCACTAGCACGTTAAGAGACCATACAATAAGTGTCAGGGGCCTGAGACTGTTCAACTGCCTCCCAGCACACATAAGGGGGATTACCAACAGACCCCTGGCAGTCTTCAAGCTGGCACTGGACAAGCACCTAAAGTCAGTTCCTGATCAGCCGGGCTGTGGCTTGTACGTTGGTTTGCGTGCAGCCAGCAGCAACAGCCTGGTTGATCAGGCTCTGATCCACCACCCCTCAAGGAAGGTTCCTTGATGTTGGTGAGGGGCTCTTGATTTAGGGAATTGGATCTGTGCTCCAGTTCCCCAAATTAAGCCTGAATGCCTTCCACATCCCCCCCCCCCCCAGGCGCTGTATAATCCTCCGGGTTTAGCGCTTCCCCCTTGATTGTAATAATAATCTGATCCACCAGGAGGCCTGGTCACAGACCGGGCCGCGGGGGCGTTGACCCCCGGAACTCTCTCCAGGTAAACACCAGTCAACTAACACCCAGGTACCCATTTTACTGATGGGGAACACAGACAACAGGTGGAAAGAAACACGCCCAGTGTTTCTACTCTGGCTGTGAATTGAACCCAGACCCTCGCCGTGTGAAGCGAGAGCGTTAGCCACCAGGCCGTGTGAAGCTCTCGCTTCACACAGTGAGGGCCTGGGTTTGATTCCCAGCCAGAGTAGAAACACTGGGCATGTTTCTTTCCACCTGTTGTCAATGTTCCCCATCAGTAAAATGGGTACCTGGGTGTTAGTTGACTGGTGTGGGTCGCATCCTGGGACACTGACCTAATTTGCCCAAAATGTTCAGCATAACAAGGGGCTTTCTATATAGTAGTATGTCATTGATGTCAGAAGTGTCCCTGTTTACAGATGATGTGAAGTTAATGAGGAGAATTAAATCGGATGAGGATCAGGCAGGAATACAAAGAGACCTGGACAGGCTACAAGCCTGGTCCAGCAACTGGCTCCTTAAATTTAAACCCACCAAATGCAAAGTCATGAAGATCGTGGAAGGGCAAAGAAGACCACAGACAGAGTATAGTCTAGGTGGCCAAAGACTGCAAACCTCACTCAAGGAAAAAGATCTTGGGGTGAGCATAATACCGAACACCTCCCGAGGCGCACATCAACCAGATAACCAGACGCCTGGCAAACCCAAAAATAGCATTCCGATACCTCAGTGAGGAATCGTTCAAGACTGTACACCGTGTACGTCAGGCCCATACTGGAGTATGCAGCACCAGTTTGGAATCAACACCTGGTCAAGCACGTCAAGAAATTAGAGAAAGTGCAAAGGTTTGCAACAAGACTAGTCCCAGAGCTAAGGGGATTGTCCTACAATGAAAGGTTGAGGGAAATTGGCCTGATGACGCTGGAGGACAGGAGGGTTAGGGGAGACATGATAACGACATATAAAATACTGCGAGGAATTGACAAGGTGGACAGAGACAGGATGTTCCAGAGATGGGACACAGAAACAAGGGTCACAATTGGAAGTTGAAGACTCCGATGAGTCGAAGGGATGTTAGGAAGTATTTCTTCAATCATAGAGGTCAGGAAGTGGAATAACCTAGAAAATGACGTAGTGGAGGCAGGTTTGACAAAGCTCGTGGAGCAGGGAGAGAGAGGTCCTAGTAGCGATCAATGAAGAGACAGGGCCAAGAGCTATGACTCGACCCCTGCAACCACAAATAGGTGAGAACACACACACTGAGTTTAATCCCTGTGTTAGAAATTAAATTATTATTATAACTAAGCGCTGTATAGCCCTTGTGGCTTAGCGTTTCTTTTTGATTATAATAATAATAATATTATAACTAAGCTCTAAATCTATTAGTTATTATTATAACTAAGCTCTAAATCCAAATTCTTGATTGGTGGTGTACAGGTGCCATGAAGCCTTAAGACCTTCGTGTAGCCGACAAGCTTTAAGCTAAATGAACTAACCGACTATACCGTTTCATCCTGTCCCAATCCTTTACCTTCATTCTTGCCAGTTCTGTGGTCATACAAAGTGCTTGATTCTATGTCTATGCAATCCAATCATCATATGATTAGCTTAGCTTATGTAATGAGCCATATCATAAAATATGCCAGCACTCCAAACAACTTTACTCATGTACATGATTCGTGTCAGAACCTAGGATTAATCATCTCTACTAAGAAAACGAAACTAAATATGCGCCCTGCCCGACGAAAAAGCGCACTCCACAAGTTTCAGCGGCACAATGGGTCTCATTTCCATTATGTGGTTAGGAATTTGAGCTCCCACTATTGGGTTTGTTGTATCCACTTGGTTACCAGCACAATGAGAAATTAAGAGTACTTGAAGCTATGGCAGGAGTCAAATTCATATATAGAAAAAATCGGGATTATGATGTACAGTGTGTTTGAGTTTAAAAAATATATATATTGTACAATAATATGGAAAATATATATGAAAATGCAGTTTTGTGTATACGATGAAGTAATTTATAAAATGATGTTACCTGGCAGATGATTTGGGGGTCAATGGCTTGTCAAATGTCCCCCTCCCCTCAACGTTTCCCTGATATATACTTTTTGTGGGAGTTTGTGAACAATGATGTTTTCCACACACCAGTAGCTGATATTAAAACAGTACTAGAATAAACAATGCAGTCGGGAAAGTAGCTGGAATACGTGGAATGAACTGGAGTGTCAATTAGATGTGTTACGGGTCACTAGAAGTTAATATGTTCAATTTACATAGATTAAACAAATGCGAAGCTGCATAAAAAAATACTTGTTCAGCTATCATACACAGAAATTTGTATTTTCGTATCTTATAATTTCGTTGTAGAAGAAAGTGTTTTAAATCAGAAATGTACTTTGTGGACACTGAATACATCACAACCCTGCTTATTCTAGTCTCTGTCAGAATACAAGGATAATAAAAAAAATGATTTGTTTTAATCGTTGCACGATCCGAGAAAGACTTCCTTGCATCCCATAAACCAAGCTCCCTCTACCTCAGTGCATGCAAAAGGAAAAATAGAGTACGAAATAAGTGATGCTGTTAAATATTAGCCACCATAGCCTTAGTATTTAAACAGATCAAACAGGGTAGCTGTTGACTAAATGCAATACACCATTTATACGTTAAACATTTATACATACACATATTGTAGCAAAGAATTAACTGCAGTTTAGCCTCCTGCATTGTAAAGATTTCTAGCCGAAGTTAAATTAATCATAAACTGAGAACCATAATAGGTTAACAGTGACTATTTATGAGTAACTGTATATAATATTTTAAAACGTCGTAATAGGTTTAGCTTTAATAAAACATTTATATCATGATTTCAATTTGTGCGTTCATGTTGCACTGATACTGTTTAACATTATACTTTACTTATGCCAATTAGCAAAGTAGGCATCACGTGATAACTCAGCTAGTTCTAATGTATTGTGAAGATTAAGATGCTTAGTAGGAGCTTTAAAATGTCAGCTAATCAGAGCTAGAAGCAAGTGCAGAGATACTTGTAAAAGTGATGATGCAGAGTGTGATGACATGGAAACAGTACTTTCAGAGAACATACGTAAGTCTCAATTGTAGAACATAATTACAAATGTAAGACACTAATGAAGTTATTAAGGCTGGCGCAGCTCATACATATAACGCATTTAGCTGCCGCAATGCATCAATATTCTTCAAATAATTTGCTGCCTAAATTGTTACAATTAAATTTACTAATGTTTGAAGGAACACTAACGAGCTAAATTACATTTTGGGATCGGTTTGACGCACAAATTGACGACAGAACTGGGTTACCTACAGAAGTGCTACTGTACTACAGTAATTTCAGTCCCAACTAGGAAGCAAGGCATTACTTCTTAAGATATACAAAATTACCGACAACAACAATGTATATGCTGAAGACCATTTAGAAGAGGCGTTCGAGGACACGGATAAAATAAAGCAGGATATCATGGTTAATATAGTGAACTTGGCCTTGGAGTTTAGGATAGAGGTCATGAATCTGAGAAGCAGCCTCAAAAATTTGCGTGACTGGAGAGATCAAAAATGAATCATAGGAACTACGATCCAAAGGAAACTAGCCACTACTGCTGCAAATGAACTTGATCTTACTTCTTATTTGGATTTGTTAGTAGAGAGGTCAACGCCTGAAGTTAAACTGGAATGTGACTCAAAAGCCTCGTTTGATAAATTTAAATCATCATACTAATGAGATACTGTCACTATTGAAGACATTCAATCGAAAGACCCCCAAAATTGATAAGAAAGGTTCTGCGTAAAGTATTTTAGAGACCATTGTGCATGAGAGTGCAAAAACCATTATCAGAGTATGCAGTGCCATAGTGACAGTCATCATGCTGCAATGTGTTGCAAATAACCCATGAGAAAACCAGACCAGTGGAAATATGGCTCAGAGTAAAAGTGAGCATGCATTTGTTCATGATTGTAGCCATGTATAAACGTAAGTAACCATTCTTAAAGGATTCATTACCTTTGTAACTTGTGAGTTCATTGCCTTTGTACCTAGTTCAGCTATCAAAACTTTGGGGGCCCAGTCCCTGGACCCATTACGTACCTCTGTAATCTGTAAATACCTTTGTAACTTGTCATGATTGTGACCAGACCTGCCTGGAGTTCATTACCTTTGTAAATTGTGAGTTCATTACCTTTGTAAATTGTGAGTTCATTACCTTTGTAAATTGTGAGTTCATTACCTTTGTAAATTGTGAGTTCATTACCTCTGTAACTTGCTCAGCTATCAAAACTTTGGAGTCCGGTCCCTGGACCATTTATGTACCTCTGTAATCTTTTGACTACCGCCCACAGGATGGGTATGGGGTGCATAATAAACATATTAAACTAACTGGAGTGTGCCCGTTCTGAGCGGCATCAATCTTTAATGGCTTTAATGACTTTTCGATGATTTTAGGGATCATCGCTCCCACCGCCCGTCCCGGGCCAGACCTTCCGGTTGCTGGCCTGATCGACTAGGCTGTTGGCATTGACAGCACACAGTTCAACGCATACACCACAGCCTGGTTGATCCGGAACTGGTTTGAGGAACTCATCAAATGTCCTCTGGAAGGCAGCCAGAGATTTACTGTTAATTCCCCTAATGCACGAAGGGAGGACGTTGGAAAAGTCGAAGACCACTTACACTTATCGAGTTCTTAGTGCACTCATTGTGCTCCTACTTCGTATTGGAGGTATTTTTCACTCTGCCAAGGTTCTTGCTTTCAATGGGGTGAGTTTAGTGTAGAGGTTTGGTATGAGTCCCCCCAGGATTTTCCAGATGTAAATTGTGATGTACTTTTCTCACCTACGTTACAGGGAATACAATTCAAGGAACTTCAAGCATTCCTGATAGTTCAGATGTTTGAATTTACATGAGCAGTGCCCCTCAAGGAAGGTTCCTTTATGTTGGTGAGGGGCTCTTGATTTAGGGAATTGGATCTGTGCTCCAGTTCCCCGAATTAAGCCTGAATGCCTTCCACATCCCCCCCCCAGGCGCTGTATAATCCTCCGGGTTTAGCGCTTCCCCCTTGATTATAATAATAATAATACATGAGCAGTGAGGTTTTTTCTCTGCGTTTTGTAGCTCTGCAATCTCATCTGCCTTGAAAGGGGCCAGTGTAAATGCGGGTCTGAACATCGATTATGTTGTGGTCTGAGATTGCTCTTTGACACCATTATGTCCCAAACAAGATCCTTATTGCTCGTGAATATAAAGTCTACGGGGGATTTCCAAATTTGGTTGGTTCTGCTGATCCCACCACTGGGTTTATTTCTAGTCCTACATAACTCCTGGATGGTGATGTGACTTGTGACACGAGTTGTGTCTTCAGGTCGGAAATAAATATTGTTTGATAACTGGGTTATCCTAGAGTAACTGAATAATTCTACAGGAAGTACTTCTTATGTAACCATTATGTGTGTCCTCAAGGCAACTGTAAAGAATTTGTGGCCAAAAACTAAATAAAGCTTACCTAAATCATAAACTCTGGTCAATATTAGCAAAGGAGAAAACAGAATTGATTTTGCCCTGCTTTATGGAAAAAAAAAACTTCAGCGCTGATAACTTAATGCAACTTTAGGGCAGCTCCTAACTTAATGTATTAGTGTATTTTTGGATATTGGTCTCTATGATAACAAGAGAATACCTCTTCAGTTTAGCTTCAAAACTGTTGTTCTTAGTGGAACGTTTTAATTAGTTTTGTATTATATGTATCCTAATATGCCATTTTACTGACGAAACTGGTATATTAGTTTTCATATGATAACTTTAGAATACCTCTTCAACTGCTTTACAAATAATAATAATAATAATATCTTTATTTACTACAAGTACATGTACATGGTATACAGGCATAGCTGCAACATGCTGCACTCTGCACTATTCCTGTCGCGTGCATTGAAGTGCAGGGGAGTGTGGTCAGGGATACCTTTCTCAGATCGCTCAGCAACTTAAATATATCTACTAATCACTGTTATTGTCAACGTGAGTGTCACTTAGCTGCAGCTGTCAAATGCCATCTTGATATGCAGTACTTCTATTTATATGATACCAGGAGTATTACACAACTTAACCACTTATTCTCCACTTTACCTGAAATTACGTATTTTGTTTTATGCTGAACATTATTATTATTATTATTATTATTATTATTATTATTATTATTATTATTATTATTATTATTATTATTATTATTGCTCTTGTCATTATTATTATTATTATTATTATTATTATTATTATTATTATTATATAACGCCTAACTAATGGTGAGCAATCAGGTTCGATAATAGGAAGAGGAGGATAGTACCAGTTCCCTGGATCAAGAGCCGCTCACTGGCATCGAGCTACCATTCATGAAGACTATAGTGAATATAAGTGTTAACGACCTACCTGTCCCAGGCATAATGTCTGCTAGACGAGCGAATATGGTAGTAGTAATGATATATAAAACCGACAGGCTGATGAATAAGACATGTGCACCACCCGAGTATCTTTACTCTGAATAAAGGTACCCAGGTATTGGTCATGTGTCTTATTTATCACCCAGTTCGTCAAACACCTGAGCAGCCCGGCTGTAGTTCGTACGTCGGTTCGCGTGCGGTCAGCAGTAGCAACAGCCTGGTTGATCAGGCCCTGATCCACCACGAGGCCTGGTCATGAACGGGCCGTGGTGGCAGTGACCTTCGGAACATCCTACAGGTACTCGCTTACCCGGACTCTTTCTCGACGGGAATGGTATAAAAACAGACTTGACACTCCCTTCTGCCACCTGTTGGGACAACCCACAACGCATCAGTCTCATGCATATCAAAATTCTTCAAAGTTGACATTATGCACCCCATGGCCATCCTGTGGAGGGTAGTCAAGAGATTACAGAGGCACATAATGGGTTCACAATTCATTAAATAAACACTGTTTCGCCCCGACTCGCAAAAAGTGAACACAGCATCTCTGGCATACACATGACCGGCAATATGGCGGAAATATAACCTGTGATATCACGTGTGCAAACACGCTATATGTATTGTAGGAACAGGGCTCAGCTCATGGTTTCTTGTCTTTTGCGTGTAAGCTTTCATTTTTTTTTTTTTTAGTTTCGAGTGGTTATAGCACATACACCGATTTAAAAAATTCTGTTGTTATATGACTTTGAAAAATAGCTTGCCATTATCCTTTATTCAGGTTATTAACCAGAGGGTTAATAACCCATGATAACACAAGAAAGCATTCTTTGGAAACATGTTCAACGTCTCCACCTGCACCAGTATCGAATCCGGATACTTCAATTGCAATCCGAAGACACTTTCGGAAAGCCACAAGTTTATAATCTTGTACGCTGTTATCGCGCCTCTTTAATTCAATCAAAGATGGAATATCCAGTGCCTTCAGCCTTTCTTTGTACTCATTTTCTTTTGTAGCCCTGAGATTATGTACGTCGTCTTCAGACGTTCATTTTTTGTTTTAAGGTACGGATACTAGACCGGCATCACGTATTTCAAGTATGGTCTAGCAAATGTTGTGAACAGCTTTTCCAGCATTTGTCATCCATGTTCGTAAATGATGTTGTTTAAAGTTAATCAGTGTCCCATAGGAGTTTCTCACTATTTATATAATTTTCTGTTTACAATTTTTTTAATATGTGGCTCTCTTTGAATCTTGTAGTGTTTTTATCATACAACTCTGTGACCTGTTTCACTTTTTTTTTATTACGTGGCATTTTTCGGCCTTAAATTCCATCGTCCATCTATTAGTCTGTGCTAGAGAGATACACAATATTTTTTTTTGTGGTTTATCTTACAAATGATTTATGCGTCTGTTAAAATGTTTATATAACTGTAATTCGTTCTGGCGAGTTATTTATAGAAGCTTTTTTTTTATAGCAAGTGTCGATCCTTGTGGCACACTGCTTGTGACATGACACCGTGAGGACTGCTTGTGACATGACACCGTGAGGACTGCTTGTGACATGACACCGTGAGGACTGCTTGTGACATGACACCGTGAGGACTGCTTGTGACATGACACCGTGAGGACTGCTTGTGACATGACACCGTGAGGACTGCTTGTGACATGACACCGTGAGGACTGCTTGTGACATGACACTGTGAGGACTGCTTGTGACACCGTGAGGACTGCTTGTGACATGACACCGTGAGGACTACTTGTGACACCGTGAGGACTGCTTGTGACATGACACCGTGAGGACTGCTTGTGACATGACACCGTGAGGACTGCTTGTGACATGACACCGTGAGGACTGCTTGTGACACCGTGAGGACTGCTTGTGACATGAGACCGTGAGGACTGCTTGTGACATGACACCGTGAGGACTGCTTGTGACATGACACCGTGAGGACTGCTTGTGACATGACACCGTGAGGACTGCTTGTGACATGACACCGTGAGGACTGCTAGTGACATGACACCGTGAGGACTGCCAGTGACATGACACCGTGAGGACTGCTAGTGACATGACACCGTGAGGACTGCTTGTGACATGACACCGTGAGGACTGCTAGTGACATGGCACCGTGAGGACTGCCAGTGACATGACACCGTGAGGACTGCCAGTGACATGACACCGTGAGGACTGCTAGTGACATGATACCGTGAGGACTGCTAGTAACATGACACCGTGAGGACTGCTAGTGACATGACACCGTGAGGACTGCTAGTAACATGACACCGTGAGGACTGTTAGTGACATGACACCGTGAGGACTGCTAGTAACATGACATCGTGAGGACTGCTAGTAACATGACACCGTGAGGACTGCTAGTAACATGACACCGTGAGGACTGCTAGTGACATGACACCGTGAGGACTGCCAGTGACATGACACCGTGAGGACTGCTAGTGACATGACACCGTGAAGACTGCTAGTAACATGACACCGTGAGGACTGTTAGTGACATGACACCGTGAGGACTGCCAGTGACATGACACCGTGAGGACTGCCAGCGACATGACACCGTGAGGATTGCTAGTGACATGACACCGTGAGGACTGCTAGTGACATGACACCGTGAGGACTGCTAATGACATGACACCGTGAGGACTTCTAGTGACATGACACCGTGAGGACTGCCAGTGACATGACACCGTGAGAACTGCCAGTGACATGACACCGTGAGGACTGCCAGTGACATGACACCGTGAGGAATGCTAGTGACATGACACCGTGAGGACTGCCAGTGACATGACACCGTGAGGACTGCCAGTGACATGACACCGTGAGGACTGCCAGTGACATGACACCGTGAGGACTACAGTGACATGACACCGTGAGGACTGCTAGTGACATGACACCGTGAGGACTGCAGTGACATGACACCGTGAGGACTGCCAGTGACATGACACCGTGAGGACTGCCAGTGACTTGACACCGTGAGGACTGCCAGTGACATGACACCGTGAGGACTGCAGTGACATGACACCGTGAGGACTGCCAGTGACATGACACCGTGAGGGCTGCTAGTGACAACACCGTGTGGACTGCTAGTGACATGACACCGTGAGGACTGCTAGTGACATGACACCGTGAGGACTGCTAATGACATGACACCGTGAGAACTTCTAGTGACATGACGCCGTGAGGCCTTCTAGTGACATGACACCGTGAGGACTGCCAGTGACATGACACCGTGAGAACTGCCAGTGACATGACACCGTGAGGACTGCCAGTGACATGACACCGTGAGGAATGCTAGTGACATGACACCGTGAGGACTGCTAGTGACATGACACCTTGAGGACTGCCAGTGACATGATACCGTGAGGACTGCCAGTGACATGACACCGTGAGAACTGCCAGTGACATGACACCGTGAGGACTGCCAGTGACATGACACCGTGAGGAATGCTAGTGACATGACACCGTGAGGACTACTAGTGACATGACACCTTGAGGACTGCCAGTGACATGATACCGTGAGGACTGCCAGTGACATGACACCGTGAGGGCTGCTAGTGACATGACACCGTGAGGACTGCCAGTGACATGACACCGTGAGGACTGCCAGTGACATGACACCGTGAGGGCTGCTAGTGACATGACACCGTGAGGACTGCCAGTGACATGACACCGTGAGGACTGCCAGTGACATGACACCGTGAGGGCTGCTAGTGACATGACACCGTGAGGACATTTTTCACTCTAATCATTTTTCGCATTTTCATTTCATATAGGAAATTTCTTATCCATTGTAGAAGTTTTACCTCATATTCCTCATTTTTTGCAGTTTACTAATTCGACTTCCATGAGAAATAAAAATCACAAACTTGTTTAAAATATGAATTAATTCTATCTGCGAATTCGCTTTGTTAAGCATCTTATTTTCTCTTATATATCTCTGAATATATTAATAAAAAACACTTAAAAAAAAGTTTTCTAGGCTTCCTGGAGTTTACCTGGAGAGAGTTCCGGGGGTCAACGCCTCCGCGGCCCGGTCTGTGACCAGGCCTCCTGGTGGATCAGAGCCTGATCAATCAGGCTGTTACTGTTGGCTGCACGCAAACCAACGTACGAGCCACAGCCCGGCTGGTCAGGAACCGACTTTAGGTGCTTGTCCAGTGCCAGCTTGAAGACTGCCAGGGGTCTGTTTGTAATCCCCCTTATGTATGCTGGGAGGCAGTTGAACAGTCTCGGGCCCCTGACACTTATTGTATGGTCTCTTAACGTGCTAGTGACACCCCTGCTTTTCATTGGGGGGATGTTGCATCGTCTGCCAAGTCTTTTGCTTTCGTAGTGAGTGATTTTCGTGTGCAAGTTCGGTACTAGTCCCTCTAGGATTTTCCAGGTGTATAAGATTTTCGTTGGGATTTTTAACCCCGGAGGGTTAGCCACCCAGGATAACCCAAGAAAGTCAGTGCGTCATCGAGGACTGTCTAACTTATTTCCATTGGGGTCCTTAATCTTGTCCCCCAGGATGCGACCCACACCAGTCGACTAACACCCAGGTACCTATTTGCTGCTAGGTGAACAGGACAACAGGTGTAAGGAAACGTGCCGAATGTTTCCACCCGCCGGGAATCGAACCCGGGCCCTCCGTGTGTGAAGCGGGAGCTATAGCCACCAGGCCACCGGGCCTGTATCTCTCCCGCCTGCGTTCCAGGGAATACAGGTTCAGGAACCTCAAGCGCTCCCAGTAACTGAGATGTTTTATCTCTGTTATGCGCGCCGTGAAGGTTCTCTGTACATTTTCTAGGTCAGCAATTTCACCTGCCTTGAAAGGTGCTGTTAGTGTGCAGCAATATTCCAGCCTAGATAGAACAAGTGACCTGAAGAGTGTCATCATGGGCTTGGCATCCCTAGTTTTGAAGGTTCTCATTATCCATCCTGTCATTTTTCTAGCAGATGCGATTGATACAATATTATGGTCCTTGAAGGTGAGATCCTCCGACATGATCACTCCCAGGTCTTTGACGTTGGTGTTTCGCTCTATTTTGTGGCCAGAATTTGTTTTGTACTCTGATGAAGATTTAATTTCCTCGTGTTTGCCATATCTGAGTAATTGAAATTTCTCATCGTTAAACTTCATATTGTTTTCTGCAGCCCACTGAAAGATTTGGTTGATGTCCGCCTGGAGCCTTGCAGTGTCTGCAATGGAAGACACTGTCATGCTTACATAATGTACAGAGGCCTTGAGGACAGAGATACTATGGGCATATTATGCCTGTATTGTACTCACCTATTTGTACTCATTTACACTCACCTATTTTTGGTTGTAGGGGTCGAGTCTCAACTCCTGGGCCTGCCTTTCCGCTGGCCGCTATACCTATGTCTTTAACTGTCTTTATATATCAAATAAAGGTCAATAAATAGATGTGGTTGGCGTGATATAGAAGTATTTATTATAATGGTTTTCTGTACGAGAGATTTACCAAATTAATAAAGTTCTGCTTTAGAGAGATGCAGTGGCAAGCAGGTGGAAGCTAGGGTGGCAGTCAGAAGGTTCCAGTTAGGGTGGCAGTCAGAAGGTTCCAGCTAGGGTGGCAGCCAGAAGGTAGCAGCCAAAAGGTGACAGCAGGGATGGTAGCCAAGGATGGCAGGAGGCAGGGATATAAATTTTTTAAAGCTCTGCTGTAGAGAAATACGGTGGCAGCCAGAGGGTGGCAGCTAGGGTGAAAGCTAGGGTGGCAGGCAGACTGTGGCAACTAGAGTGGAAGTCAGAAGGTTGCAGCTAGGGTGAAAGCTAAGGTGGTGACTAGAGTGGCAGCTAGGGTGGCAGGCAGAAGGTGGAAGCTAGGGTGGCAGTCAGAAGGTTGCAGCTAGGGTGGCAGGCAGAAGGTTGCAGCTAGGGTGTCAGTCAGAAGGTTGCAGCTAGGGTGGCAGGCAATAGGTGGAAGCTAGAGTGGCAGGCAGAAGGTTGCAGCTAGGGTGGCAGGCAGAAGGTGGAAGCTAGGGTGGCAGTCAGAAGGTTGCAGCTAGGGTGGCAGACAGAAGGTAGCAGCTAGGGTGGCAGACAGAAGGGTAGCAAGCAGGGCTGGCAGTAGGCATGGATATAAGTGTTTTAAAAGAGGCGGGTGATGGCGTGGTAGTGACGTGAGGCGGCGCCGCGCATGCGCACCTCAGTGTTGGGGTGAAGCTGCTACCACTAAGATGGCGACCAGTAAGAGCCTGGACCAGGTGTTGTGTACAGACTCAGATCACAGTCCTCTCGCTGCCACTGTTGGCTCTCTACACACTCACTTAGCTGCGTCGCCCAAAACCGCAGCAAATGAACCAGCTAATGCTAGTGTTAATGGAGGGATAAACAACAAGGCCACAGTAGTAGGGGAAGGCAGAAGTAACTGCGGTAAAATAGAGCTGAGAGGCCCGGCGGTGAATAGTGGTGCAGTGTTCGCTGGGAAGGTTGTGTCGGGCGTGGGGTGTGGGCAGGGTGTTGGGCAGGTGGTGGAGATCACAGGAGGAGCTCTGGTGGTACACGGAGAGGCGGGTGTTGGCGCCGCCATCCACGGCGGTGCTCAGCTCTCCAGCAGCAGCAGCAAGGGCGCCGCCGCCGCCCTCAAGCCGGTCTATGGGGTGGCCCTGACGCCCATGACAGGCGCCCAGGGCACGCAGGTGGTGAACGGGGGCGTGACAGGGGCGGGCACAGGAGGCGCCCCCCAAGTTAGCCTGCAGGCCCAGCTGGCGCTGAAGGCACTGAGCAAGGTGGTGACAGCGGCGGCCACAGCGGGCCAGACGGCAGTCATCATGTCGAAGCCTGGCACTGTGACTGCCGTGCCCTCCACCGCCACCCCGGGCACTGTGCCCATACCCCAGGGCATGCAGATCATCAACATGCGCCCCGGGCAAGCCATCAAGACCACGCAGGGTGCCACCATCGCCCCCAGGATGATCCTCAACCAGGCACAGGTCCTGCCAGCGGGCATGAGGGCTGGACAACCTGGGGTGAGTGCCCCCCTCACCTGCCAGAGTACATCTCCGACAACCCTGTACACCCCTACACATCCCTGTCAGGTACCCTGCACACCCTTGTGTGTACTCTACACACCCTTGTGTGTGCTCTACACACCCTTGTGTATATTCTACACGCCCTTGTGTGTACTCTACACGCCCTTGTGTGTACTCTACACGCCCTTGTGTACCCTACACATTATTCTGTGTACTATACACCCTTTTGTGTATTCTGCACACCCTTCTGTGTACTCTGTACACCCTTGTGTACCATACACATTATTGTGTGTAAGTTACACGCCCTTGTGTACTCTTCATACCTGTGTGTGTCCCCCACACACCTGTGTACCCAATACACACCAGTGTGTACCCTATACACCTGTGTGCCTACACACACCTTTGTGCACCCTACACACACACAACCTGTGTATACCCTACACACACAACCTGTGTATACCCTACACACACCTGTGTGTACCCTACACACACCTGTGTGCACCCTACACACACCTGTGTACCCTACACACACCTGTGTGTACCCTACACACACCTGTGTGTACCCTACATACACCTGTGTGTACCCTAGACTCCCTTGGGAGTACTGTACACAATCATGGGTATGGTGCACACAATTGTGCATGTGCAAAACATCCTTATGTGTTACATACACAGCCTTGTGTGTGCCATACATATCCTTGTGTGTGCCATACACATCCTTGTGTGTGCCATACACATCCTTGTGTGCCATACACATCCTTGTGTGTGCCATACACATCCTTGTGTGTGCCATACACATCCTTGTGTGTGCCATACACATCCTTGTGTGTGCCATACACATCCTTGTGTGTGCCATACACCTCCTTGTGTGCCATACACATCCTTGTGTACCATACACATTCTTGTGTGTGCCATACACATTCTTGTGTGTGCCATACACATCCTTGTGTACCATACACATTCTTGTGTGTGCCATACACATTCTTGTGTGTGCCATACACATTCTTGTGTGTGCCATACACATTCTTGTGTGTGCCATACACATTCTTGTGTGTGCTATACACATCCTTGTGTGTGCCATACACATCCATGTGTGTGCCATACACATCCTTGTGTGTGCCATACACATCCTTGTGTGTGCCATACACCTCCTTGTGTGTGCCATACACCTCCTTGTGTGCCATACACATCCTTGTGTACCATACACATTCTTGTGTGTGCCATACACATTCTTGTGTGTGCCATACACATTCTTGTGTGTGCCATACACATCCTTGTGTGTGCCATACACATCCTTGTGTGTGCCATACACATCCTTGTGTGTGCCATACACATCCTTATGTATGCCATACACCTCTTGTGTACCATACACGCCCTTCGTGTGCTGTATGCACCTTTGTGTGTACCATTCACACCCTCGTGTGTGTTGTTCGCACCCTTTTGTGTACTGTTTATGCCATTGCGTGCCAGACACTACCCTGTGTGCTGTGCACATGCTAGTGTGTGCCATACACACCCTTGTGTGCTGTGCACATGCTAGTGTGTGCCATACACGCCCTTGTGTGTGCCGTACATGCCCTTGTGTGTGCTGTACGCACCCTCGTGTGTGCCATACACACCTTCGTGTGCCATCTGTACCCTTTTGTGTGCTGTACATACCCTCTTGGGTGCCTTACACACCCTTGTTTGTACCATACATACCCTCAGATGATTGTACACACCCTTCTGTGTGCTGTACACTTCCTTTTGTGTGCTGTAAGCTCCCCAAACACCTTTGTGTGTGCCTGCAAGCTCATGTGGATGCCTACAAGCCCATATGGGTGACCTTCACAACCTCGTGGGTGACCTTCACAACCTTGTGGGTGACCTTCACATCCTTGTGGGTGGTGACCTTCACAGTCTTGTGGGTGCTCTGTATACATTGTTTTGGGTGCTCTGTGCACACCCTTGTGGGTGCCCTTTGCATCCCTTTGTGCACCATACACACACATTTCTTGTGTGTGGCATACACACCCTTGTGTGTGGCGTACACGCTTTTGTGTGTGACGTACAGGCTTTTGTGTGTGGCATACACACTTTGTGTGTGATGTACACACTTTTGTGTGTGGCATACACACACTTGTGTGTGTGGCATACACACCCTTATGTGTGCCATACTTGCCCTTGTGTGTGCTGTACATCCTTGTGTGTGCTGTACATCCTTGTGTGCTGTACACACTCTTATTTGTACCCTTCACCCATGTTTGGACCCTACACACCCATGTTTGGATCCTATACACCCATGTTTGGACCCAACACACCCTTGTTTGGGCTCTACTCACCCTTGTTTGGACCCTACACACCCTTGTTTGGACCCTACACCCCCTTTTTTGCACTCTACACAGCCTTGTTTGTACCCTGTACACCTTTGTTCCTTACACACTGTTGTTTTCACCCAACACTTCCTGGTTTATATTTTACACATACCTCTGTGCACCAAACGCCCCTTGTTTGTACCCAACATCACCTCGTTTGTACCCAACACTCCCTTGTTTGTACCCAACACTCCCTTGTTTGTACCCAACACCCCCTCATTTGTACCCAACACTCCCTCGTTTGTACCCAACACCCCCTCGTTTGTACCCAACACCCCCTCGTTTGTACCCAACACCCCCTCGTTTGTACCCAACACCCCCTCGTTTGTACCCAACACCCCTCGTTTGTACCCAACACCCCCTCATTTGTACCCAACACTCCCTCGTTTGTACCCAACACCCCCTCGTTTGTACCCAACACCCCCTCGTTTGTACCCAACACCCCCTCGTTTGTACCCAACACTCCCTCTTTTGTACCCAACACCCCCTTGTTTGTATTCAACACCTCCTCGTTTGTACCCAACACCCCCTTGTTTGTACTCCACACACTGCACTCTAAACACCCTTGTGTTTACAGTACTCTGCTCATTCTAGTGTGTATCTGCAAACTTTTATGTATATCTAGACACCCTTGTGTGTAGATACTTTCATCTCAAGTGCATCTACACCCTCTAGTATACATGTATTTACACACCGTCTAGTATATCTACACACCCTCTAGAATATCTACACACCTTCTAGTATATCTACATACATTCTAATATTTCTACACACACTCTTGTGTATCTATACACCTTATGTGTGTGCACACTTACATGTATATTTTTTAATCTTTTTTTATTTTTTTTATATAAAACTATTACAGACCTAGCAGATGTCATTGGCATGCTATACAGAAAACCCCAGTTTATGCAAAGGATTTTGGGCAACTTAGGTTAATCTTTTCCCCCAGAATGCAACCCACAACAATCGGCTAACACCTAGGTACCTGCTTACTACTAAGTGAGCTGGGGCAGCAGGTGTAAGGAAAGATGCCCAACTTTTCTAATGTGCCTAGATCAATTCTGGACCCCTCAGTGTGCAAGCTGAGGATGCTGTCAACCAAGCACACCCTCATGTATATCTTCACATCCTCATGTATATCTGTACTCTGTAGTGTATCTGTATATCCTCGTGTGTATCTGCTCACCATAGTGTGCATCCGCACACCCTCGTGTGTATCTGCACACCCTTGTGTGTATCTGCACACCCTTGTGTGTATTCACACACGCTCTTGTGTATCCGCGCACCCTCTTGTGTATCCGCATACCCTCATGTGTATCCACGCACCCTCCTGTGTATCCACACACCCTCGTGTGTGTGTGTCTGCCACACACCCTCGTGTATGTCTGCTGTACACCCTCGTGTGTATCTGCATTGTGTATTTGCTCTCATTTGTGTTCACCCTACACTTCCTAGTGTTTTCCCTACAAACACACTCGCGTTCACCCTACACATCCTCGTATTCACCCTACATACCCTCATGTTCACCCTACATACCCTAGTGTTCACTCTATGCACCCTTGTGTTTACCCTTCACACACTGATGTTCACCCTACATGTCCTCACATGTACCTACATGCTATTGTTTGTACCTTGCGTGCCCTCGTTTGTATCCTACAAGCCCTTTTGTGTATCCTATATTCCCTCGTGTGTATCTTAAACTGTATACAGTATCCTACGTGCCCTTACGTATATTTGTATATTCCTTTGCGTATCCTACACATCCTCGTGTCTATCCTATACTCCCTTGTGTGTATTCTACACATCCTGCCCACACATTTTAGCCATACACTTGGTCTGTGTATAGGGGTGCTACTGTTCTTTCTGTGTATTTTGTGTCAGTTGATCAGTACTAATCACTTGTATAGTATGTATGGCTTAAGTACTCCTTTTGAATCTGCAATACTGTATTTCCTTATATTCTGCATACTACAAATTGCCATGATGGTTACTTGAGCTACAGTAACTTTTCTTATATATTAATTAAAATTATGTATGGTCATCAGTTGGAGTTTGTTTACTTCTGTAAACTTTTGATATAATCTTTACAACTAATGACCACCATTTGTTCTTGGGACATTTAAAATATAGTATGTATATGTAGGTTATTGTTGCAAACACTTTTTATACAGTACAGTATTTACAGTCATACTTATGGCTGTTGAGTTGTGTTTACATTGTATTATTATTTTAATCATTTGTTTATTTAATTTTTACATTCATTGCCTTTGGTTTTCGTTGCTAGTTATTTGTGCTTTATATATTTTAACTCTCCAACCTAAGTGGTCATTTACAAATCATTATTGACATTGCTGGTATGCATGCTGTGTGTCATACGGGTCTTCACGTTTTGTATGAACAGTAATTTTGAAATAAAGAATTGTATTTAGTTAATGCCCACAGGTGTCTTAACTTACACTAGGAGAGGACGTTCAGAAAGCTGTTTAGAGCTTCTTTATTATTTAGCTGATAACTGAGTGATGAATAAATTTAAGAAATACTGTCAGTGTTTTGACACAGCATTGACAGTTCAGTTGTGGTTGACAGTAAACTCATTGACAGAATGCTAGTGATTAATTTGTTATTGGTAACATTTACAAGTATTTTGTTCGCCACATGCTTGCTTCTCTTAGGTGATCAACAGTGAGTCCCCTGTATTACTATATTCTCAAAGCTACTCGTTAGTCTTATATAGCCTTGTGCTTGAGCCTAACTTAATACTGATCGGTATTTTATTATGAAGACGTTTTGCCACCCATTTTCAACCCTGTGCAGCATTTATTTGTGGGAGACAGTTGAAATTAAGGTGCATTAATCAGCCCCTCAGCTCGATTAAAGTGGACCCTCGAATTTCAGCATCCTTTTTCTGTATGTAAAACTATAGTTATTCTCTATAAAATGTATTTTTTGTTAATATTTCCCATAAGAAATAATTTAAATCCAATTAATCCATTCCAGACACCCAAAAATATTAACAAAAAATACATTTTATAGAAAATAACTATAGTTTTACATACAGAAAAGGGATGATGAAATTTGAGGGTCCACTATACTTTAAAGACTTAATTGCCTCACCTTCTACTGTCTCCAGTATTTGAACTCTGTATTGAAATGAAAAAGCCCCCGGATTCAAATTAAATTTGTACGTTTTTCTTTATTTCTATGGTATAGATTATTAATTGATATTAGAGTTTTGTATGAATAACTAACAAAGTAAATGGTATGAACTGCTAGCAGTCACTCAAGAAAACTATTCATTGTAAATTTACAGATATTGTTACAGGCTTTTATAGACATAGAGTGGTGATAAATTTTGAAAATTTAATCTGAGATAACCCAGCAAAGTCGAATACAGTAGACGAAGAGGAAGCGTGTCTATCTCGCACTCATATGGAGGGCCAAGCTGCCACCATGTTTTGCATTGAATGACCCAAATGGGTTTAGCTCTTAATGTGAATTAAACAAACAAAACAGTATGTGTGAGTTATGTTCCAGAAAATTGGAGCCATACTTGAAAATGTGACAGATGGAGTGAATAACTTACAGGAAAAATAGATTACATTCTTAGCTACATCTAAAATAGTAAAAAAAAAAAAAAATAGTCTTGAAGTACAAAATTCATTTAAAATAATAATCTATGTATTGTACAATGATTTTAAAAGGGAAGCAGATTTTATGGGCACATTGAAGCATGTTAGTATAGTATAATGCAGGATGATATAGCTTTTCGTCTTTAGGATCATATTTTTTTTTCTCAGTACCAATTGTCAGTCAAATATTTGTTAGCAGTATCTTTACCCATTTTGCTTTCATCACATAGAAAACATACATCATTGAGGCCATGGTCCCCTGACATAGCTCCGTTACGAGCTTATCTCGGTCATAAACTGTGAGCAGTAAATTTTGGCTTAGATGTGAAAGAATGGATCTATGTGGTGAGTGTTAAGTGTACAAAAAAAAAAAAAATTCTTGCTTCACGCAGTGCATGATGGGGAAAACAAAACTGTGACCCTGTGTACGGCCTAAAATAGTCACTGAGGTATTTTCTCAGATGGTTTTTGTGGTTTTATTGGCAGTTTCTTAGTATCATTTGACAGAATGAAAGATATACTACTGAAATAGAGAGGATTTTGTTTAGTTTCAGGACAGAAAGTAGCTTGAAACTGAGCTCAAAGTATCGGAAATGGTCAATTTTTGCCAATATTCCAGAGTACACAGCTGTCCAGTATGTGTCCAACTGACCAGTCTGATATGCACTTAGGCATACACTGACATTATTTGTATAATTATTACAGTAATTCAGTAAACTGCATAAAAGTAAATTTTATATTTTTTGTGTGTACAAAAATTCAAAATGAAAAGCAAGTGTAATATAAGAGGGGCCTGGAGACATGAGTGAGGAGCAGAGGAAATGTTTATTTAGTGCCATGAATGTCTACATTGTTTATTCTGGACCCTATTTTCAAATTGGCAAATGTTGAATTTTGTGTGAAATGGGCCAAATTACCAATTTCTGATCACTTTATTGGGAAGCTGAAATAGGTAAATGGGTGGTTTTTCTTGTACTCATTTGATAGAATAGAAGGAATACTAGCAAAACAGCTATGAGTTTGGTTGACTGGAACAATGTAATTGGCCAAAAATAGAGCATAAAGTGAGCAGAATTGCTGATGCATAAATATTGCTGAGATTGCTAACTTTGCAAGAGCATAATTCTGTAAGCTTTCCATCAATTTCCATACTTTGGACAAAGATAATCATTTCATAAGATATTTTATTTTTTTTTAAATTTTTAACCCTAGGAACAAGTTTGTGAGTAGGGGTCACAACACTGAAAGGGTTAATTTTGGGGGTCTGGACAGCAAAAGGGTTAAAGGTGAAAATGCTGATTTATTTGGTAACGTTGAGTGGCCTAAGTTGGCATCATAATGTTTGATGATAAGTTCTTTCAAATACCTGTCAGAAAGATGTAAAATGAGAGGAGGATATGAATGAAGTGTACAAATGGAAGATGGGGAATAAATAAGGGGGATATAAATAATATGTTGAAAATATGTTAATCAAAATAGGACTTGCAGAAATGGGTTCAGGTTGGAAAAATTTTAAACTTAGAAAGGATATAGGACAGCACTTGTTTGGTAATAGTTGTGGATAAGTGGAACAAACTCCTGAATAGCATCATTGAGGTGAGAACCTTGGCTGGCTTTAAACATAGGTTGGACAGATACATAAGTGGGTGGGAGTTGGACCTGCCTTGCATTGAACTGTAGGCCCACTTCATTGTCCCCTCTTATAAATAGATATTCTCCTCACCTCCAGAGATCTTTCTCATGATGGTCTTGATATTTTCATTTGTCATTTCCTTAAAAGGAAAAATGGAGACAGACTAGCACAACCCTCTGCCTTTGGTTGACCTATTGCTTCCCTTCTTGTGCTAGTCCTAAATGAAGTCAGTCATAATGATAGTGAGCTTCAGCAGTAGTTAACCCTTTGAGGGTCGACAGGCCCTCTCCGAGACTTGTTCTCAGGGTTGGCTAAATTTAAAAAAAAAAAAAAAAAAATTCTTTTGAAAAGATTGAGAATCTTTTCCCGATCATAATGACACCAAAAGTATGAAATTTGATGGAAAACTTACGGAATTATGCTCTCGCGAAGTTAGCGGTCTCGACGATGTTTACACATCGGCGATTTTGCCTACTTTGAGCCCTATTTTCGGCCAATTCCAGTGTACTACTCGACAAAAATCATAACTATTTCTCTAGAACTCCATTTTTTCTATCGAATGAGTAGAAGAAACCACCCATTTACTGATTTCAACTATCCACTACAGTGGTCAGAATTTAGCAATTTTGCCAATTTCACACAAATTTCAAAATATGCCAATTTCCAAATAGGGTCCAGAATAAACAAGAAAGACATTCCTGGCACTAAAATAACATTTCCTCTGTTCGTTAGTCACATCCCCAGGCCCCTCTTATATTTCTTTGGCTTTCCACTTTCAATTTTTATTCTTGCAAAAAATAGAAGATTTACTGTTATGCAGACTGCTGCATTAGTGTAGAAATGGTATAAATAATATCAGCGCACTTGTGAAAGAATATTAGACTCACCAGTTGACGTGTATTGGATGCTTGGCATGATTTGTTTACTTTTGAACTTTGGTAAAAATCGATCATTTCTGCTACTTCGAGCTCAATTTCAAGGTACTTTTCATTGTAAAACCAGTCAAAATCATCTCAATTTCTGTAATATGTCTTCCATTCTATAAAATGAGACCAAGAAAACTAGAATACAATAATAAATACCATACGAAAATACAGTGCAAAGTCGCTGTTTTATTCCAAAAACACGGTCAAAGTTTTTTTTTTTCTCATTATGCACTGTGTGCTGCAGGATTTTTTTATACTGCACACCCTAGGAAATGCCATGCCCATATGAAAACAGGAAAATGCAAACTCCCTTCCTGTAAGCTTTTTCACCCTAAACTGTGTACCTCTTCAGTACAGGAAAGACTGTGCTATAACTTAAATTGCCAGGCATACCATCTAAAGGGGACAAAAAGATACAAAACATCCAGGCCATGGGAAAACCTGGGTAGCCACAGTCACCAAAGAGGGAGAGGTTTTTTAGTGCCAGGAAGGAAAAAAAAACTGGCAGGAAATGGCAGAAATCGTACACCAAATCCAGTCATTCCTGGAGTGGAACCACAGTCGATGGCCTCCACTCCAAACCAACAGATACAGATACTAATGCCGGAAAAAAAATCCCCCCCCAGTACCAACAATACCACCAGTCCGATAACATTCTTCTTTGCAAATATACAGGGTCTAAAGCCAGCAACAAACAACAAAATACCTTTCATCCGTGGACTGCTTGCAGAGGCAAAGGCAATGTTCGCGGCTTTCACTGAGACCCACATAAAGGATCACTTGGACAACGAAATATGGATCCCAGGTTACAACCTATATAGATGTGACAGAGTGAACAGGCAAAAGGGGGGGGTTGGCCTGTACATTGCAGAGTCACTTGTTTGCACAGAACTGCTAAATGCCTCAAATGATGTAGTGGAAGTTTTAGCAGTAAAGGTCGAGAACCAAAACCTAGTCATTGTGATAGTCTACAAGCCTCCGGATGCAACATCCCAGCAATTCCAGGAACAGCTGTTAAAAATTGACCACTGTCTGGAAAACCTTCCAGCTCCTGCACCCAACATCTTGCTCCTGGGGGATTTCAACTTAAGGCACCTAAAATGGAGGAATATAGCAAATAATACTGTTGCAGTAATAACACCAGGAGGCAGCTCTGATGAAAACTCACACTCACGCGAGCTTTTAAATCTCTCCACAAAATTCAATTTAAACCAGCAAATAATAGAGCCTACTAGACTGGAGAATACACTAGACCTCATCTTCACTAACAATGATGATCTGATAAGAAATATCACCATATCAAAAACAATATACTCAGATCACAACATAATTGAGGTTCAGTCATGTATGCGCGGAGCCCCAGACCGACATAATGAGATTAGTCACGAGGGAGCATTCACCAAATTCAACTTCAATAACAAAAACATAAAGTGGGACCAAGTAAACCAAGTCCTAACCGATATAAGCTGGGAAGATATACTAAGCAACACAGACCCCAACTTATGCCTAGAACAGATTAACTCGGTAGCACTCGATGTATGCACAAGGCTTATTCCTCTAAGAAAAAGGAGGAGTAGATGTAAAACAGAAAGAGACAGGCGCTCCCTTTACAGGCGACGGAAAAGAATAACAGAGCGGCTAAAAGAGGTCAATATATCTGAAATGCGTAGGGAGACACTGGTCAGAGAAATAGCAAGCATCGAACTTAAGCTAAAAGAATCCTTTAGGAGTCAGGAATCGCGGGAAGAACTAAAAGCCATAAATGAAATCGAAAGAAACCCAAAGTATTTCTTCTCCTATGCCAAATCAAAATCGAGAACAACGTCCAGTATTGGGCCCCTACTTAAACAAGATGGGTCCTACACAGATGACAACAAGGAAATGAGTGAGCTACTCAAGTCCCAATATGACTCAGTTTTTAGCAAGCCGCTAACCAGACTGAGAGTCGAAGATCAAAATGAATTTTTTATGAGAGAGCCACAAAATTTGATTAACACAAGCCTATCCGATGTTATCCTGACGCCAAATGACTTCGAACAGGCGATAAATGACATGCCCATGCACTCTGCCCCAGGGCCAGACTCATGGAACTCTGTGTTCATCAAGAACTGCAAGAAGCCCCTATCACGAGCCTTTTCCATCCTATGGAGAGGGAGCATGGACACGGGGGTCGTCCCACAGTTACTAAAAACAACAGACATAGCCCCACTCCACAAAGGGGGCAGTAAAGCAACAGCAAAGAACTACAGACCAATAGCACTAACATCCCATATCATAAAAATCTTTGAAAGGGTCCTAAGAAGCAAGATCACCACGCATCTAGAAACCCATCAGTTACACAACCCAGGGCAACATGGGTTTAGAACAGGTCGCTCCTGTCTGTCTCAACTATTGGATCACTACGACAAGGTCCTAAATGCACTAGAAGACAAAAAGAATGCAGATGTAATATATACAGACTTTGCAAAAGCCTTCGACAAGTGTGACCATGGCGTAATAGCGCACAAAATGCGTGCTAAAGGAATAACAGGAAAAGTCGGTCGATGGATCTATAATTTCCTCACTAACAGAACACAGAGAGTAGTCGTCAACAGAGTAAAGTCCGAGGCAGCTACGGTGAAAAGCTCTGTTCCACAAGGCACAGTACTCGCTCCCATCTTGTTCCTCATCCTTATATCCGACATAGACAAGGATGTCAGCCACAGCACCGTGTCTTCCTTTGCAGATGACACCCGAATCTGCATGACAGTGTCTTCCATTGCAGACACTGCAAAGCTCCAGGCAGACATCAACCAAATCTTTCAGTGGGCTGCAGAAAACAATATGAAGTTCAACGATGAGAAATTTCAATTACTCAGATATGGTAAACATGAGGAAATTAAATCATCAGAGTACAAAACAAATTCTGGCCACAAAATAGAGCGAAACACCAACGTCAAAGACCTGGGAGTGATCATGTCGGAGGATCTCACCTTCAAGGACCATAACATTGTATCAATCGCATCTGCTAGAAAAATGACAGGATGGATAATGAGAACTTTCAAAACTAGGGAGGCCAAGCCCATGATGACACTCTTCAGGTCACTTGTTCTATCTAGGCTGGAATATTGCTGCACACTAACAGCACCTTTCAAGGCAGGTGAAATTGCCGACCTAGAAAATGTACAGAGAACTTTCACGGCGCGCATAACGGAGATAAAACACCTCAATTATTGGGAGCGCTTGAGGTTCCTAAACCTGTATTCCCTGGAACGCAGGAGGGAGAGATACATGATTATATACACCTGGAAAATCCTAGAGGGACTAGTACCGAACTTGCACACGAAAATCACCCACTACGAAAGCAAAAGACTTGGCAGACGATGCACCATCCCCCCAATGAAAAGCAGGGGTGTCACTAGCACGTTAAGAGACCATACAATAAGTGTCAGGGGCCCGAGACTGTTCAACTGCCTCCCAGCACACATAAGGGGGATTACCAACAGACCCCTGGCAGTCTTCAAGCTGGCACTGGACAAGCACCTAAAGTCAGTTCCGGATCAGCCGGGCTGTGGCTCGTATGTTGGTTTGCGTGCAGCCAGCAGCAACAGCCTGGTTGATCAGGCTCTGATCCACCAGGAGGCCTGGTCTCAGACCGGGCCGCGGGGGCGTTGACCCCCGGAACTCTCTCCAGGTAAACTCCAGGTAAACACTGACCACATAGACCCATTCTTTCATATGTATGCCTACCAGCTTTCTCCCGCTAGATTTGAGGGCGCTAGAATTTAGGCGTACTAGTACGTCAAAAACCCTGGGTCGTAAGCCGTACTAGTACGGCCGAAACCCTCAAAGGGTTAAATCTTTAGATTCTCTAATTTGACATTTGGCTTCATTTCCCCATTATCTTCACACTGGTTACGATAGTTATTATATTTGCACATTTCATAAGTTGTGACATTGAATTCATTGTTTTTTGGTTTTGTATCTGTATTCTGCACAGAAACAAAAGTTTTTTAAAGCCAAATATTTTAACTCCTGATCTGAAATGTAACTATACATGAACCTGGCTGATCTTCAGTTTATGTTCTTGTACTAGCCTAGATATTTTATTCAGCTAAGTAAGTTTTTCTGCAAATGATATGGAGTTCAACTGGTTCAGTCTTGAGAGCATCAAGTGTTTGCCATCTTTCCACTCTAGACTGGCACTAATTAAAGTGTTCAGTCCTGTGACTTGTACAAAGTGCAATCAAAAAGTTCCTGGACTGCTGTGAAAAAAATTATATAGGCTTGCCTGATTGCCTAGTTGAAATTGTCTCCTTTGAAGTACTCTCCTTGAGAGGCTATACATTGATCCCAGCACCTCTAACATTTCTGGAGCTCTCTGTCCTAATGGTATCTAGTGTGCCCTGCAATTCTTGAATTTCCCCCACTTTGTTAAACACTGCTCTCCCCTTGAGTGCCAGTTTTACTTTTGGGACGATAAAGAAATCACTGGGGGGCTACATCTGGGGAATAGGGAAGGTGGAGGATAACTGCCATGTTTTTGGACACACACACACACAAAAAATGGTGTTTTTGGTCTAGAGTCAGCAAGTGGGGCACAAATTTCATAGCCACTTGCCCCATTTTCAAATTTTTAGTCAAAAATACTTTTGACACGACCCATAAGAAATTCCCACAGCTCTTGCAATCTCTTGGATGCTCTGATGATCCTCATGAATAGCCTTTCTCACTTTTTCAATACTGGTGTCTGTTTTTGACGTTGATGGATGGCCAGAGCATTCATCATCCTCGACTGACATTTGTCCTGCTTTGAATCGAGAAAATCATTCAAAACACTGTCTAATCCATCGTTTTGTCGCTAAATGCTTGCTGAAGCCGTTTTACTGAGCTTGAAACAATTTCACACACTGTTCTTTCTCTTAAAGATTCCATTGTATTATGCAAAAAATCATAACACACTGACAACACGACAAAAAAAATGCCCATATAGCCTCAAGGGAATGAGCAACCACACTGAAACTTGCGATACACTTCACAAAGAAGTATACTATGTAGTGTGATCTTTGCTGCCACCATATATCAACAAGGAAGGATAAAAATTCAAGTACAAGAACTCTTTAATGGCATTTCATACTGCTGCACCTTCTTCGAGGCTTAAACCACAAAGAATGCACTTGGAGATGTTCTGTCATGTTACTTATCTGAAGTAATAAAAGGGTTACATTTAACCTAACTGGGTCTAACGTACGTACTAGTATGCAGGTGATGAATTTGCCTGACATACTAGTATGCAGGTAAAGATTGTGTCTGACATATCAGTATGCACAATTTTTTGTCTTCAGATATGCCACCTTCCAATATTTTTGATCCAAGCAAAACTTGTTGGGTTTTCTACACCCTCTTCCTGCCCTTTGAACAGATCTGTGGCCAGGCAGGTCTACACAGTGCACCATGGTTGACTATGCGGGTTATGACTGTGTCCATCGTACTATAATAATAATAATAATAATATAAATTTATATCTACAAGTACATGTACAAGGTATACAGGCCTGGCTGACATAAGTGACGTATTACTACATAGAAAGCCGTTTGTTATGCAGAGTATTTCAGGCAGATTAGGTCAGTTTTGTCCCAGGATGCAACCCACACCAGTCAGCTAACACCCAGGTACCTATTTCATACTGATGGGTGAACATGGACAGCAGGTGTCGTATGGAGACATGTTCTAATGTTATCCAGCCGTAACGGAGATTCGAACTCCCAGCCTCAGTGTGTGAGCTGAGTGCACTAGCGATTGAGCTACGGGACATTCATATACATGCAATTTATCATACCTTCAAATACACCACCTGCCAATATTTTTGAGAGCATAACTTTCTGGGTCTTCAACAGTGTCTTTATACCTTTGAAAATAATCTAAGGCTAGGGAGGTGCACACAGTGTATCATGGTTAACACTGCTTAACAAGTGTAAGTAAACAGTGACACCAAACCTGTTGTTCCCCCACTAGCTTTCCTACCCACAAACAGGGCGTGGAACTGGCAAATTTATTACTATGTAGACTTAACCAAGGATAACCCAATAAAGTCAAACAATGTGACTTATTTCCATGTTTCAGTGAGCATTACACCTTATTAATTGTGATATCTTAAGATTGTTTGTAAATACGTAATACTATATGTTTTACAGTGGTCTTGAAGGTACACAGGTCTTATTGACACAGAAAGTTCATCATGTTTATATAATCCAGGATATTCCTGTGATGCTAAATATATATACGTACAGCCTCTCCTCACTTAATGATGGAGTTCCATTCCTAAGACCATGTCGATATACGAATTTGTCACTAAGTGAGGAGCATACTAAAATGATAGTGGGTTTGTGTCAGCCATCTTTGACACTGTTTTAATGTCACCTTTGCATCATTTATAACATTTCTGGTATATTTTTAAATGTTTATACAGTAGAGTACTGTATATTGTAATAAACAGAATAGAGGAATTCAGCTCTAATATACATACATTATTTAGGTATGCATACTGGTCAGACAGCCCGTCCTAAGTCTGAGTTGTCGGTAAATGAGTACGTTGCTAAGTGAGGAGAGGCTGTATAACATAATTAACCCTTTCGGGGTTTCAGCCACACTAGTACGGCTTACGCGCCAGGGTTTTTGACATGCTAGTACGCATAAATTCTAGCGCCCTCAAATCTAGCAAGAGAAAGCTGGTAGGCCTACATATGAAAGAATGGGTCTATGTGGTCAGTGTGCGCAGTATAAAAAAAATCCTGCAGCACACAGTGTGTAATGAGAAAAAAAAAACTTCGACTGTGTTTTTGGTTTAAAACAGCGCCTTTGCACTGTATTTTCGTATGGTATTTATGGTTGTATTCTAGTTTTCCTGGTCTTATTTTATAGAATGGAAGACATATTACAGAAATTGATTTGATTTTCATTGGTTTCACAATGAAAAGTACCTTGAAATTGAGCTCAAAGTAGCAGAAATGTTTGATTTTTACCAAAGTTCAAAAGTAAACAAATCATGCCACAAGTACAATACACGTCAACTGGTGAATCTAATATTCTTTCACAAGTGTGATGGTATTATTTATAGCATTTCTACACTAATGCAGCAGTCTGCCTAACAGTAAATCTTCTATTTTTTGCAAGAATAAAAATTGAAAGTGGAAAGCCAAAGAAATATAAGAGGGGCCTGGGGATGTGACGGATGAACAGAGGAAATGTTATTTTAGTGCCAGGAATGTCTTTCTTGTTTATTCTGGACCCTATTTGGAAATTGGCATATTTTGAAATTTGTGTGAAATTGGCAAAATTGCTAAATTCTGACCACTTTATTGGATAGTTGAAATCGGTAAATGGGTGGTTTCTTGTACTCATTCGATAGAAAAAATGGAGCTCTAGCGAAATAGTTACGATTTTTGTCGACTAGTACACTGGAATTGGCCGAAAATAGGGCTCAAAGTGGGCAAAATCGCTGATGCATAAACATCGTCGAGACCGCTAACTTCGCGAGAGCATAATTTCGTAAGTTTTCCATAAAATTTCGTACTTTTGGTGTCATTATGATTGGGAAAAGATTCTCTATCTTTTCATAAGAAAAAATAATTTTTGTTTTTTTGAAATTTGGGGGACCCTGAGAACAAGTCTCTGAGAGGGCCTGTGGACCCTGAAAGGGTTAACCCTTTCAGGGTCGGCAGGCCCTCTCCTAAACTAATTCTCAGGGTTGGAAATTTAAAAAAAAAAAAAAATTATTTTTTCTTTTGAAGTGATAGAGAATCTTTTCCCGATCATAATGACACCAAAAGTATGAAATTTGATGGAAAACTTACGGAATTATGCTCTCGCGAAGTTAGCGGTCTCGACGATGTTTACGCATTGGTGATTTTGCCCACTTTGAGCCCTATTATCGGTCAATTCCAATGTACCAGTCGACAAAAATCATACATATTTCACTAGAACAACATTTTGTCTATCGAATTGAGTACAAGAAAGCACCCATTTACTGATTTCAACTAACCAATAACGTGGTCAGAAATTGGCCATTTTGCCAATTTCACACAGATTTCAAAAGATGCCAATTTCCAAATAGGGTCCAGAATAAACAAGACAGACATTCCTGGCACTAAAATAACATTTCCTCTGTTGATTACTTATGTCTCCAGGCCTCTGCTACATTTCATTTGCTTTCCATTTTGAATTTTTATTCTCACAAAAAACAGAAGCTTTATGTTATGCAGACTACTGCATTCGTGTATAAATGGTATAAATAATATCAGTGCACTTGTGAAAGAATGTTAGACTCATCAATTGTCGTGTATTGGACGCGTGGCATGATTTGTTTACGCTTGAACTTTGGCAAAAATCGAACATTTCTGCTACTTTGAGCTCAATTTCAAGGTACTTTTCATTGTGAAACCAATCAAAATCATCTCAATTTCCATAATATGTCTTCCATTCTATAAAGTGAGACCAGGAAAACTAGAATACAACCATAAATAGCATACGAAAATACACTGCAAAGTTGCTGTTTTAAACCAAAAACACGGTCAGAGTTTTTTTTTTCTCATTATGCACTGTGTGCTGCAGGATTTTTTTTTATACTGCACACACTGACCACATAGACCCATTCTTTCATATGTAGGCCTACCAGCATTCTCTCACTAGATTTGAAGGCGCTAGAATTTATGCGTATGTACTAGTACGGCACCAACCCTGGACTGCAAGCCGTACTAGTACAGCACCAATCCTGAAAGGGTTAAAGATAAAATATTTTTGGGCATTCCTAATTATACTGTAAACGAGAAGTGAGTGAAAAGCTCAAAAAAATGGTGTAAATTTTTATGTATTTCAAGTTTCCATCAAAAGACTAGCTACATAAGTTTTGAGTTCCAGTGCAACAAATAGCGTTTCACTGTAGCCAAAAGTTTTTTCATTATGATTTATGAAATAATTATATTTCTGAATAAAAACCTAAATGACCTCATAGACATGCATGTTTAGCCAATTTCAATGTTTATCAGCTGCTTATAATTTGGTGCTTAACCCTTTCAGGGTCGAGAGGGCTTAAACTTGTTCTCGGGGTCGAAAATTTTTCGGAAAAAAAAAATTATTTTTTCTTATGAAAAGATAATCTTTTCCCTATCATAATGACACCAAAAGTATGAAATTTGATGGAAAACTTACGGAATTATGCTCTCGCATAGTTAGCAGTCGCGAAAATGTTTACGCACTCGCGATTTCGCCCACTTTGAGCCCTATTTTCGGCCAATTCCAATGTACTAGTCGATAAAAATCATAACTATTTGGCTAGAACTCCACTTTTTCTATCGAATGAATACAAGAAACTACCCATTTACCGATTTCAACTATCCAATAAAGTGGTCAGAAATTAGCAATTTTCCTAATTTCACACAAATTTCAAAAGATGCCAATTTCCAGATAGGGTCCAGAATAAGCAAGACAGACATTCCTGGCACTAAAATAACATTTCCTCTGTTCATTAGTCATGTCCCCATGCCCCTCTTTCATTTCTTTTGCTTTCCACTTTGAATTTTTATTCTCACAAAAATAGAAGATTTACTGTTATGCAGACTACTGCATTCACGTAGAAATGCTATAAACAATATCAGCGCACTTGTGAAAGAATATTAGACTCACCAGTTGACGTGTATTGGACGCATGGCATGATTTGTTTACTTTTGAACTTTGGCAAAAATCGAACATTTCTACTACTTTGAGCTCAACTTCAAGGTACTTTTCATTGTGAAACCAATCAAAATCATCTCAATTTCTGTAATATGTCTTCCACTCTATAAAATGAGACCAGGAAAACTAGAATACAACCATAAATACTATACGAAAATACAGTGCAAAGGTGCTGTTTTAAACCAAAAACATGGTCAAAGTTTTTTTTTCTCATTACGCACTGTGTGCTGCAGGAATTTTTTTATACTGTGCACACTGACCACCTAAACCCATTCTTTCATATGTAGGCCTACCAGCTTTCTCTTGCTAGATTTGAAGGCGCTAGAATTTAGGCGTACTAGGCTGCCATAGTGAAGGGCTCTGTTCCACAAGGTACAGTACTCGCCCCCATCTTATTCCTCATCCTCATGTCAGACATAGACAGAGATATACACCACAACACTGTATCATCCTTTGCGGATGATACTAGGATCTGCATGAGGCTGTCATCTGCTGAGGACGCGGTTAACCTCCAAGAAGATATAAACAAAGTTTTCCATTGGGCAACGGAAAACAATATGATGTTCAATGAGGGCAAATTCCAACTACTCCGTTATGGAAAACTGGAGGAGATAATAACTAGAACAGAGTATACTACAAACTCTGGCCATACAATAGAGCAGAAAAATAATGTAAGGGACATGGGAGTAGTAATGTCTGAGGATCTCACTTTCAAGGATCACAACAGTGCCACGATCACAAGTGCAAAGAAAATGATAGGATGGATAATGAGAATGTTCAAAACGAGAGATGCCAATCCAATGATGATCCTTTTCAAATCACTTGTTCTCTCTAGGCTAGAATACTGCTGTACATTAACATCTCCATTCAAAGCAGGTGAAATTGCAGATCTAGAGAGTGTACAGAGATCCTTTACTGTACGTATAAGTTCTGTCAAGCACCTTAACTACTGGGAACGCTTGGAAGCGCTTGACTTCTACTCATTGGAATGCAGGAGAGAGAGATATATCATAATCTACACTTGGAAAATCTTGGAAGGAATGGTCCCGAATCCGCCTACAGAAATCACTCCCTACGAAAGTAAAAGACTGGGCAGGCGATGCAAAATACCCCCAATTAAAAGTAGGGGTGCCATTGGTACACTCGGAGAAAACCCCATAAGTGTCCGGGGCCCAAGACTGTTCAACACCCTCCCATCAAGCATTAGGGAAATTGGAGGAGAATGAGGTAATCAGTCCCTCAACCTTGAGTCGATGTGGTCAGTCCATCAATCTTGAATAGAATACGGCATATGAGCGGAGAAGCAGCTTATAAACCGTATGGCAGGAGAGGTGCAGCAGTCGTAGGTGGTGTCACATTTGTCCAATGTGGAAGTAGGTCGTGCCCAAGGGTTAGGCAAGTGAAGAAATCCCAAGTATTAAGATCCCAAGAAGTTGCAGTGTCTGACAGGATTGTAGATGAATGGTTCAAAGAACCATTCATTTACAACGTGTCGGTTCTTTGAACCAACGTGTCGGTTCTTTGAACCATTCATCTACAATCCTGTCAGACACTGCAACTTCTTGGGATCTTAATACAGTGGACCCCCGCTTAACGATCACCTCCCAATGCGACCAATTATGTAAGTGTATTTATGTAAGTGCGTTTGTACGTGTATGTTTGGGGGTCTGAAATGGACTAATCTACTTCACAATATTCCTTATGGGAACGAATTCAGTCAGTACTGGCACCTGAACATACTTCTGGAATGAAAAAATATCGTTAACCGGGGGTCCACTGTACTTGGGATTTCTTCGCTTGCCTAACCCTTGGGCATGACCTACTTCCACATTGGACAAATGTGACACCACCTACGACTGCTGCACCTCTCCTGCCATACGGTTTATAAGCTGCTTCTCCGCTCGTATGCCGTATTCTATTCAAGATTGATGGACTGACCACATCGACTCAAGGTTGAGGGACTGATTACCTCATTCTCCTCCTGTTCTTCAAGTTTATCCTTTGTATGGACATTAGGGGAATTACCAATAAACCCCTGGCTGCCTTCAAGAGAGAGCTGGACAGATACCTAAAGTCAGTGCCGGATCAGCCGGGCTGTGGCTCGTACGTTGGACTGCGTGCGGCCAGCAGTAACAGCCTGGTTGATCAGGCCCTGATCGACCGGGAGGCCTGGTCATGGACCGGGCCACGGGGGCGTTGATCCCCGGAATAACCTCCAGGTAATTCAGGTAACCAGGTATACATCAATAACCCTGGTGTGTAAGCCGTACTAGTAAGTTGGAAACCCTGAAAGGGTTAAGTCCTCTTTTGCAAGATGGCAGCTGGGCCCCATCATTCACATGTGTTGATTTCTGACACGTTATTACAAGGGACTAGAACTGCATGTGCCAAATCTCCCTCTTGGGATTTTTTCAAGGTAAAGCCTTCGAATGACTGGACTATTACCTGGAGTTCACCTAGAGAGGGTTTCAGGGGTCAGCGCCCCTGTGGCTCAGTCTGAGACCAGGCCTCGTGGTGGATCAAGGTCCCATCAACCAGGCCTTTACTGCTGGCTGCATGCAAACTGGCGTACGAACCACAGCCCGGTTAGTCAGGTACTGACTTTAGGTGCCTTTCCAGTGCCTTCTTGAAGACACCCAGGGGTCTATTGGTAATCCCCCTTAAGCATGCTGGGAGGCAGTTGAACAGTCTTGGACCCCTGACACTTATTGTGTTGTGTCTCAATGTACTTGTGGCACCCCTGCTTTTCATCGGGGGAATGTTACATCTGCCGAGTCTTCTGCATTCATAGGGAGTGATTTTCATGTGCAGGTTTGGTACCAATCCCTCCAGGACCTTCCAAGTGTATATTATCATTTATTTCTCTCGCCTGCGTTTCAGGGACTACAGATCAAGGACCTTCAACCGTTCCCAGTAATTTAGGTGCCTTATCGTATTTATGTGTGCCGTGAAAGTTCTTTGTGTGCTCTCCAGGTCTGCAGTTGGTGTCCCCTGATGAAAAGGACTGCTTGGCTATTAACCATTTCACTGTCCAAAATTAATATTGCTTTAAGCTTTCTCTTATACAGAAAAATTCAGAAATGGTCGAGAATCATTTTTTGAAGGCAGTGGCACCAAAATTATGAAAGTTGATGGAAAATTTATGGAATTAAGCAGGTGCGATTTAGACATTGTCCATTTTGCCAACTTTGAGTCATATTTTAAGTCAATTCCATTGCTCCATTTGACCAAATTCTTAACTATTTCACTAGTATGCCTTCCATTCTATCAACTAAGCACAAGAAATTGTCATTTAACTATTTTATCTGCCTATAAGTGCACAGAAGTTGGTAATTTGGCCAGTTTTACACAAAATTAAAAAATACCAATTTAAAAATAGTCCAAAATAAAAAGGTAGAGATTCCAGGAACTAAAACAGTTCCTCTGTTTCATTAATCATATCCCCAGGCCTCTCCTCTATTGCACCTGCCTTCCACTTTGAATTCATAAGCACACAAAAAATAAAAAATGTACCCTATTTCTTGGATAATACAATATAACCAGGAATGATTAATCATACCTTTGATGAGTTTCGAGAATCTTGCTACTCCAAGAGTTCGGCCATGGGCCAGGCTCGTCTGGTGCTAGCCTGATCAACCAGGCTGTTGCTGCTGGAGGTCTGCTGCCCCACATATCCATCACAGCCTGGTTGACCTGGTACACAATAAAATAAGTATGAGAGTCACTATGGTAGAAGACACTGAAAAATTACAGGAAGACATAAGCAGGGTTTTCCAGTGGACAGTGGAGAACAACATGACTTTCAGTAGTGATAGGCTCCAACTGCTTAGGTATGGAAAGAATGAAGAACTCAAAAGGAATACTGTATACAAAACTCAAGAGGGTTACCAAATAGAATGAAAGCAACATGTAAAAGACCTGGGAATAATTATGTTAGGTGACCTTTCTCTTAAAGAACAATAAGACAAAGATCGCGACAGCCAGGAGGATGACGGGGTGGGTATTGAGAACTTTCAAAACAAGGGAAATACTAATGCAAAGGGTGACACTGTTCGAATTGCTAGTGCTCCCTTATTTAGAATACTGCTCAGTGCTGACAGCCCCGTTGAAAGCAGGAGAAATGTCAGAGCTGGAACAAATACAGAGATCGCTTACGATACACATTGAGCCAGTAACGCACTTAAATTACTGGGAAAGTCTTAAAGTCTTGAACATTTACTCACTGGAATGGAGGAGAGAGAAATACATAATATATACCTGGAAAGCACTCGAGGGCCAGGTCCCAAATCTGCACACTGCCATAGCATACTGGAGTGAGAGATATGGGAGGAAGTGCAAAATAAACCCAGTGAGGAACAGGGGTGCAGTGTGGACAGTAAGAGAACACTATCAACATTAGTGGCCCCAGACTATTCAACATCTTACTAGAAGATATCAGAAACATGGCTGAAACAAGTGTAGAAGCCTTCAAGAGGAAACTGGATAAGTATCTTCACCAAGTGCAAGATCAGCCAGGTTATGATGGATATGTGGGGCAATGAGTCTCCAGCAGCAACAGCCTGGTTGACCAGGCAAGCACCAGACAAGCCTGGCCCATGGCTGGGCTCTGAGAGTAGCAAGACTCTCGAAACTCATCAAAGGTATGGTATATCAAAGGTGGTGAAGATACTTGTCCAGTTTCCTCTTGAAGACTTCTATACCTGTTCCTACCGGCTTAAGCCAAGGCATTGGCTTAAGCCAGTAGGAGAATTGGACCTGCCTCACATGGGCCAGTAGGCCTGCTGCAGTGTTCCTTCTTTCTTATCTTCTGGTGAGATGTTGAATAATCTGGGGCCATGAATGTTGACACAGTTTTTCCTTATTGTGACTGCTGCACCCCTGCTCTTCACTGGGTTTATTTTACACTTTCTCCCATATCTCTCACTCCAGTATGTTATGGCATTGTGCAGATTTGGGACCAGGCCCTCGAGTACTTTCTAGGTATATATTGTCATGTATCTCTCTGTCTCTCTGTCTCTGTCTCTCTCTTTTCTCTCTCTCTTCTCTCTCTCTTCTCTTTTCTCTCTATTTTCTCTCTCTTTTCTCTCTCTTTTCTCTATTTTCTCTCTCTTTTCTCTCTCTTTTCTCTCTCTCTTTTCTCTCTCTCTTTTCTCTCTCTCTTTTCTCTCTCTCTTTTCTCTCTCTCTTTTCTCTCTCTCTTTTCTCTCTTCTCTCTCTTTTCTCTTTTCTCTCTTTTTTCTCTCTTTTCTCTTTTCTCTCTCTTTTCTCTCTCTCTTTTCTATCTCTTCTATCTCTCTCTTCTATCTCTCTCTCTTTTCTCTCTCTCTCTCTCTCTCTCTCTTTCATCTCTTCTATCTCTCTCTCTCATCTCTCTCTCTCTCTCTCTCTCTCTCTCTACACGAGGTTTGACAAGGTTAAGGATCCTAGCTTTATTGACAGCTATTTACAGGTTAAGGATTCCAACTTTATTGGCAAGCTAAGAGCTGTTACCTACATCAGCTCATTTGAAAGCATTTATGTTATGAGACATACAAGTAGGGAACAGGATGAAGTTGGAGCCATCTGTGGGCCAGCATTTTCATTTGATCAACTGACGTTATCTCGTTGACATCATTATGCTGACAGAATGTGTTCCATACTAAATCATCCTGGGCATGTATGATCTCAGATGGAGTGATGTTCTGGAGAAGGGTACAGCCAGAGTGGAAGTTGCTGCTTTCTGCCCGTCCTTGTGGCATAAAAGCTTGTTTCACGCTGTCCTCAAGTGGATCCAAGTGTGGTATTTTGACAATATTGGCCTTGTACATAACAGTAAGGCCACCCACATCCCTCCTATGTTGAAGGCTCTGCTGAGATGACAGATCTATCCAGGATGGGTCCAGGCGAGATGAGACGTCTTGCTCTTCTCTACTCTGTCAAGCAGTCGCAGATGAGAGGGGGGCAGGCAAACCAAGAAAGTGGAGCATACTCAAGGTGTGAGCGTACTTGTGCCTCGTACAGGATCTTGCAACCCCTACTGTCAAGCAGATGCAGATACGGCGGAATGCTGTAAGCTTCCTGGCTGCCTTGTTTGCAAGATTTACAACATGGTTCTTCATGGTTAGTTTGGAGTCAAATTTCACCCCAAGGATATCAACTTCTCCAGGTGCCAACATCGCCCCATTCATCCTTACTACTGCGCCAGCATTACCATCATGGTGCCTAGAGACGAACATCATTTATGCTTTTCAGGTGCAAATGTTACTTGCCATCTATTTCCCTAAGCTGATATAGCTCTCAGCTGGTGATTGATGTAGCTTAGAGCAGCTGGCATTTCTTCTCTTGGATAAGTGAATGTCAGTGTACAGTCGCTGCATATGCATGTGATTCTGGGATGAGATGAAGAAGGATCGTTGAAGTAGACATTCCATAACAGTGGACCCAGCACACTTCCTTGTGGAACGCTTGCCCCAATAGGATGCCTTTGCTGATTCCGGGCTCCATTGAGGACTACACTTGAGATCTACCATGAAGGTAATCACTGAGGAGACATAGCGTGAGCCTGCAATTCCCAGTGCTTGAAGTTTTGCTAAGAGGCCCTGGTGCCACACCGTCGAAAGCGCCAGCAATGTCCAGTGCTACCACACAGCTGACTTTGATTCATCCAGTGACTGGTGCCACTTAGTGGAGAGGTTTAACAACAGATCAGCAGCAGAGTAACCTTTCCTGAAGCCATATTGACGATCACAAAGTAGTGAGTGGTAGTCAAAAAATTCTGTCATTTGTCTTGAGATTATTGTTCTCAAGGATCTTACCAGTGATTGACAGGAGTGGACACTGGTCTGTAGTTGCTGATTTCTGCTCTGCTCTTCTTTTTGTGAACAGGGACTACATTTGCCTCTTTCCATGGAGAGGGCCATTTACACTGTACTAGGCAGTGCTGAAAGATGCGAGTTAGAGGTGCTGCTAGCCGGTCTGCACATCTTCTCAACAATCTTAGGCTCAACTTGTCTGGGGCCCTACAGCCTTTTCTTGGTCAAGTGATTTAAGAAGGAAATGCACCTCCTCCTGCCTTATTGTCACCACTGACAGTTTTGACACAGTTCTTGCAGCTAGCCAAGGAGGGTCCCTTGCTGGATCAGGAACTTGCATTTTGGCAGCAAAGTGTTCAGCAAAGAGGTCCGCCTTCTCTTGACTACTAGTAGAGGTGGTCCCATCCTGTCGATTTAGAGGTGGAATAAGTTCATCAGGCAGATAACCTTGTCTGTCCTTGACCAGGGACCACCAGGTTTTGGAGCCCTACCTACCTGATGCTAACTTTCTTTTAGTGTCCACCTCCCATTTAGTAATGGCCCACTTTTTGAACATCACCCATATGCCTCAGGCTTGCATGTGCAAGTTCCTGTTATAGGTGGTAGGATGTCTCTTATACCTTCGCCATGCTTTGTACTTAGCAGTAGCAGCCTCTCGACAACGAAAGCCAAACCAAGGCTGATCTGTAGGCTTTGTCACATATGGCCGGTGAGGAATGTGTTCTTGTTGCAGATTAAGGATGTGTCCAGTGAAGGCTTTCACTTGGTTGTCAACATCCCCTGGAGAAGAGCATTCCAGTCGGTGGTGGGGCAGCTCAGAGCAAAGGGGCTGGCCAATTACCTCTTTCCCATAGCCAGGTTGTGCGTGTGGATCCTCACCTCGTTCTGTTGGGATCTTAAGGTGTGGTAAAACAGCCTTGTGGTCAGACGATCCAACGTAGCCGTAGGTTGACAAGTGACTATGCCTTCTGCCAGATCACTCTCTTTTCTCTCTCACTCTCTTTTTTCTCTCTCTCTCTTTTCTCTCTCTCTTTCTTTTCTCTCTTTCTTTTCTCTCTCTCTTTCTTTTCTCTCTCTCTCTCTCTTTTCTCTCTCTCTCTTTTCTCTCTCTCTCTTTTCTCTCTCTCTCTCTCTCTTTCTCTCTCTCTCTCTTTTCTCTCTCTCTCTTTTCTCTCTCTCTCTCTCTCTTACAGTGTTTGACAAGGTTAAGGATCCCTAGCTTTATTGACAAGCTATTTACAGGTTAAGGATTCCTAACTTTATTGACAAGCTAAGTGCTGTTACCTATATCATCTCATTTGAAAGCATTTTTATTGTTATGAGACATAGAGAGACACAAGTACACAAGTAGGGAACAGGATGAAGTTGGAGCCATCTGTGGGCCAGCATTTTCATTTGATCAACTGACTTTATCTCGTTGACATAATTATGCTGTACAAATGTGTTCCATACTTGAGTCATCCTGGGTATATATGATCTCAGATGGAGTGATGTTCTGGAGAAAGGTACAGCCAGAGTGAAGTTGCTGCTTTCTGCCCGTCTTGTGGCATAAAAGCTTGTTTCTCGCTGTCCTCGAAGTGGACCCAAGTGTGGTACTTTGACAATATTGGCCTTGTACATAACAGTAAGGCCACCCACATCCCTCCTGTGTTGAAGACTCTGCTGAAATGACAGGTCTATCCAGGATGGGTCCAGGCGAGAGATGAGACGTCTTGCTCTGTTCTCTACTCTGTCAAGCAGTCGCAGATGAGAGGGGAGGGGCAGGCAAACCAAGAAAGTGGAGCATACTCAAGGTGTGAGTGTACTTGTGCCTCATACAGAATCTTGCAACCCCTACTGTCAAGCAGATGCGAGATACGGCGAAGTGCTGTAAGCTTCCTGGCACCTTGTTTGCAAGATTTACAACATGGTTCTTCATGGTTAGTTTGGAGTCAAATTTCACCCCAAGGATATCAACTTCTTCTCCAGGTGCCAACACCCTCCCATTCATCCTTACTACTGCACCAGCATGACCATCATGGTGCCTAGAGACCATCATCATTTGCATTTTCTCAGGTGCAAATGTTACTTGCCATCTATTTCCCCAAGCTGATATAGCTCTTAGCTGGTGATTGATGTAGCTTAGAGCAGCTGGCATTTCTTCTCTTGGATAAGTGAATGTCGGTGTACAGTCGTCTGCATATGCATGGGATATTGGGATGAGATGAAGAAGGTCGTTGAAGTAGACATTCCATAACAATGGTCCCAGCACGCTTCCTTGTGGAACTCTTGCCCCAATAGGATGTCTTGCTGATTCCATTCCACTGAGAACTACCCTTAGAGATCTTCCATGAAGGTAATCACTGAGGAGACATAGCATAGAGCCCGCAGTTCCCAGTGCTTGAAGTTTTGCTAAGAGGCCCTGGTGCCACACCTGGTCTAAAGCGCCAGCAATGTCCAGTGCTACCACACAGCTGACTTTGGATTCACTCACTCACTCCCGTGAGTACATATTTAAGACTTTAAGGCATTCCCAGTAACTTAAATGCTTTACTGCTTCTATATTGGTAATAAACGATCTCTGTATTTGTTACAGCTCTGATATTTCACCAGCCTTGAATGGGGCTGTCAGCATTGAATGATATTTCAAATGAGGGGAGCACTAGTGATTTGAAAAGTCACCATTGGCATTATTTCCCATGTTTTGAAAGTTCTCATTACCCACCCCATCCTCCTCCTGGCTGTCGTGACCTTTGTCTTATTGTGTTCTTTGAAAGAAAGGTCAGCTGACATAATTATTCACAAGTCTTTCATGTGTTCCTTTTGTTCTATTTGACAGTTCTCTTGAGTTTTGTATACAATGCTCTTTTTTGGGTTTCTCATTCTTTCCATACCTAAGCAGCTGGAACTTATTACCACTGAATGTCGTGTTCTCCACTGCTCACTCGAAAACACTGCTCATAGCTTTCTGTAGTTTTTCAGAGTATTCTACTGAAGTGACTTTCATGCTTACTTGAGTGTCATCTGCAAGTGATGATACAGAACTGTGATTGGTGTTTGTATCTATGTCTTCTATGAGGATGAGAAACAGCAGAGGTGCCAGGACATTGCCCTGGGGAACTGAGCTTTTTTCCTCACTGATGCTGGATTTTACTCTGTTTACTACTACTATTTGTGTTCTGTTTATTAGGAACCTGAAAATTCGTCTGCCTACCTTCCCTGTAATGTCTATGGCCCTCATTTTGTGTGCAATCACCCTATGGTCACATTTGTCAAATGCTTTTTGCAAAAATCTGTGTATATCACATCTGCATTTTGGTTGTCGTTGAAAGCCTCCGTATTTCTGTCATAGTGGTTCAGCAGCTGTGACAGGCATGATCTTCGTGCTTGAAAACCATCCTGGTTTGGGTTATGCCGAGTGTGCTGTTCCATTAAATTTGTACAGTAATCTGCTGTCTCATCACCCTTTCGAAGATTTTTATGATGTGGGAAGTTAGTGCTACTGGTCTGTAATTTTTAGCTCTTGCTCTGCTACCTTCCTTATGCCAAGGAGCTATTTTTGCACTTTTAAAAGTCATGATTTATCAAACTCATCTCTATTTCAGTAGTATATCTTCCTTTCTATCAAATAATACTAAGAAATAGCCAATGAAGACAAAACCCATCTTTCAAAATGCCTCACACACTATTTTAAACCAAACACAAGGTCAGAGTTTTGGTTTTCCCATCATGCACCACATGGAGCAGGATTATTTTTATACTGCATGACTCACAAAATCGTAATGACACGTTTGCAAACGAACCATACCACGGGCAGGGATAGAACCTGCGATCAAAGAGTTATAAAGCTCCAGACCCATGTGCTAGCCACTGGGCCAGCTGGCTACGATAAGATTCGTCCAACTAGGTATATTTATACACCATAGGAAGGTTAGCATAGGCACCACTGTGACCACAAAGGCAAGTTTATACAGACGAATCTCCCACCAGCGTGACCGTGACTAGCTCTAGTCACTGTGCACATTGACCTCACAGACCCATTCTCTCATATCTAGGCCAAAATTTATCACTCACAGCTTATCAGAGGGAGCTGTGCTCAGAATTTAGATCTTTGTGTTGGACCCTGGCATCAGTAACACAAATCTATGTAAAGGCCACTCATAAGGTTAATAAATACCATGATCTGTATGTAAGTCTTTTTTCCACATTTTTTGTCAAATTTTTCTTTTACAGAACTAAAGTTCTTTTGAAGTGTATCTGCTGTATTATACAGTGGACCCCCGGTTAACAATATTTTTTCATTCCAGAAGTATGTTCAGGTGTCAGTACTGACCGAATTTGTTCCCATAAGGAATATTGTGAAGTAGATTAGCCCATTTCATACCCCCAAACATACACGTACAAACGCACTTACATAAATACACTTCATAATTGGTCACATTGGGAGATGATCGTTAAGCGGGGGTCCACTGTATTTTATTAAAATAGGGAAAATATATATTTAATTTTTTTATGCTGACAATGATAGACTTAATCCATTTAATAATGGATTAAGATGGACAAATAGCATGGGCCTACCAGCACATGCTATTTGTCTTTCTCAAATCGAACCTTTCATATTAAGTAAATCAAGTAAATTTCTTAAAAGTTGAGGAAGACACTGAACTTATTTTATTAGATAAATACATGATTGAGAATGGTTGGATTTAATTGGAACTGGCACAGGAGTTATTAGAGTAATCATGTTTCTTGCTTGGCAAGCACTGAAAACATATGAGAGTATTGGAATGATGAAGCCACTGCATGGCGAAACGTTTCTTCAAAGACTCCCATATGTTGCATAATTGTCTTTAGCAGGACATGCCTAGTATGAGAGGGCTGGGCTGCTGCAATGTTCCTCCATTCATGTGTTCTTATAAGAACATATATTACAAGTGATCAAGATTTAGAAAGGATGTAGAAAAGTATTGGTTTGGAAAATGGGTTAGTTGATGAGTGGAACAGTCTACCTAGTTGGGTTATTGAGGCTAGGACTTTGGGTAGTTTCAAATTTAGGTTGGATAAATACATGAGTGAGAGGGGTTGGATTTGAGTGGGACTTGCATATCAGAGCTTATTTCTTGGGCACCATTGAAAATTGGGTTGGGCAAATGTTTTGTTAGTGGGATGAATTGTAAAGGACCTGCCTAGTATGGGCCAACAGGCCTGCTGCAGTGTTCCTCCTTTCTTATGTTCTTAAAAAAAATTCAAGCATGTATGTTATAAATGCCCCAGTGTAGTGTAGTACAGTATACTACTACTTGAGTTTGGGACCATTAGTTAAAAGGTTGTATTTTGTTTTCAGCAAATTACCCTTGGTCCACTACAAGGACTGCCTCCTGGAGCACAGGGCCACTTGTTGGTCAAAACCGAGAATGGTCAGCTTCAGTTACTCCGTGTCAACACCGCTGCTGCCACCCCTGGTCAGCTGCCTACCAATGTTACCACTACTACAGCTCTGCAACAAGCTCCTAATACTGCCTACAGATTCCAGCCCCCACAAGTTAGTAGCTCTTGGAGTTTCTCATTTCAGTAACTGGTTTACTTATGAAATGATTTTTTTATATTTATATTTGCTTGTCAACACACTTTGTGTTGAGAGAATGTGTTTAAGACTAGAAGTACATCACCAGAAAATTTTCTACAGGTCTTGCAGGTTAGTTGACATTCATGCTTCCTGGGTGTTCACATGTTCCAGCAGGGTTTTTTTGTAGTCTGTACAACTGCATATTCTTTACTTTCATTGCTCCTCTCCCTCCCCTTTAAATTTATCATGGTTGCACGTTATAAGTTTAACAAATCAGATGGTTAGTAAACATGCTTATACTGTATATGTTATAGTTTGAAAATACAGATGGTTAGTAAACGTGCTTATGCATATGTTATATAGTAGTTTAAAAATACAGAGGGTTAGTTAACGTGTATGCATATATGTGTGTATATACTATATGCAGTGGACCCCCGCATAGCGACTTTAATCCGTGCAAGAGGGCTCATTGTTATGCGAAATGATCGGTATGCGAATGAATTTTCCCCATAAGAAATAATGGAAATCAAATTAATCCGTGCAAGACACCCAAAAGTATGAAAAAAAAAATTTTACCACATGAAATATACATTTTCCTACACACAAAGAGAAGGATACATGCACAATAGTAGAGTAGTACATGCACAATATATATTGTGCATGTACTACTCTACTAAATGAAGAATAAATGACACTTACCTTTATTGAAGATGCAGCAATGACTGATGAGACACTGTGTCCTGGGAGTGCCTTTTCCTCCTGAGTACTGTAGGTCCTGTTTGGCATTTTCTTCCAGAACAGGCCTTATCACACTGTGTATGCCACTACGATTCTTAAATCTCTCAAACCAACCTTTGCTGGCTTTAAATTCACCAATATGAGCACTAGTTCCAGGCATTTTTCCCTGTTCACCTGGGTTAGTCGACTGGTGTGGGTTGCATCCTGGGAGAGAAGATTAAGGACCCCAATGGAAATAAGTTAGACAGTCTTCGATGACACTGACTTTTTTGGGTTATCCTGGGTGGCAAATCCTCTGGGGTTAATTGTTTCTTGGTATTCTCAATAAGCCACACCAACAACGGTGCTACAGCAGCAGCAGCAGCAGCAGCAGCTGACAGTGATACAGCAGCAGCAGACGATGCTACAGCAGCAGCAGACGGTACTACAGCAGCAGCAGACGGTACTACAGCAGCAGCAGCAGCAGCAGCTGACGGTGGTACAACAGCAGCAGCAGCTGACAGTGCTACAGCAGCAGCAGACGATGCTACAGCAGCAGCAGACGGTACTACAGCAGCAGCAGACGGTATTACAGCAGCAGCAGCTGACGGTGGTACAACAGCAGCAGCAGCTGACAGTGCTACAGCAGCAGCAGACGATGCTACAGCAGCAGCAGACGATGCTACAGCAGCAGCAGACGGTACTACAGCAGCAGCAGCAGCTGACGGTGGTGCAGCAGCAGCTGTACCACCAATAGTAGAGATGGTTGATTAGGGTTTATTATACAACCTGGCCAGCTCGGAGACACGCACTCCACTTTCATACTTATCAATGATCTTTTTCTTCATCTCTATAGTAATTCTCACCCTTATTGCTGTAGGGTTGGCACTAGAAGCTTTCTTGGGGCCCATGGTCACTTATTTTGCAGATAAAATCACCAAAAACACTGTAATAATACGAAATGTTCCGATTGTATGCTTGGATGTTACCGCGGAGGCTGGCTGGTAAACAATGCCACCGGCGGCACATGTGAGGCTGGCTAAGGGCGCACATTGGACGCGTCTCGGACGAACAGCGGTGAGCAGGTTTTTGAGCGGTATGCGAGGCAAAATTTTTGTGATAAAAGTGAGCGGTATGCGGATTGAACGTTATGTGATGCCGACGGTATGCGGGGGTCCACTGTATATATATATATATGCAAGGAATTCGCGAGAGCAGGCGAAATATACAAAAACACTGAACTCTGGCTGAAGGAGACTCGAACCTACGAACCTTAGGACAAGGTACGCAGTGCTTTACCAATCTACCCACACTGGACAATACCTTGGCGTGTAGCTCGCGCTACACGTTTGATCAAACGTGTAGCGCACGCTACACGCCAAGGTATTGTCCAGTGTGGGTAGATTGGTAAAGCACTGCGTACCTTGCCCTAAGGTCCGTAGGTTCGAGTCTCCTTCAGCCAGAGATCAGTGTTTATATATATATATATATATATATATATATATGTATATGTATATAGTGGACCCCCGGTTAACGATTTTAATCCGTGCAAGAGGGGTAATTGTTATGCGAAATAATCGTTATGTGAATGAATTTTCCCCATAAGAAATAATGGAAATAAAATTAATCCGTGCAAGACACCCAAAAGTATGAAAAAAAAAAATTTTACTACATGAAATATACATTTTCCCACACACAAAGAGAAGGATACATGCACAATAGTAGAGTAGTACATGCACAGTATATATTGTGCATGTACTAGTCTACTAAATGAAGAATAAATGACACCTTTATTGAAGATGCAGCAATGACTGATGAGACACTGTGTCCTGGGAGTGCCTTTTCCTCCTGAGTACTGTAGGTCCTGTTTGGCATTTTCTTCCAGAACAGGCCTTATCACACTGTGTATGCCACTACGATTCTTAAATCTCTCAAACCAACCTTTGCTGGCTTTAAATTCACCAATATGAGCACTAGTTCCAGGCATTTTTCCCTGTTCACCTGGGTGTTAGTCGACTTGTGTGGGTTGCATCCTGGGAGACAAGATTAAGGACCCCAATGGAAATAAGTTAGACAGTCTTCGATGACACTGACTTTTTTGGGTTATCCTGGGTGGCAAATCCTCTGGGGTTAATTGTTTCTTGGTATTCTCAATAAGCCACACCAACAACGGTGCTACAGCAGCAGCAGCAGCTGACAGTGCAGCAGCAGCAGCAGCTGTACCACCAATAGTAGCGATGGTTGATTGGGGTTTATTATACAACCTGGCCAGCTCGGAGACATGCACTCCACTTTCATACTTATCAATGATCTTTTTCTTCATCTCTATTGTAATTCTCACCCTTATTGCTGTAGGGTTGGCACTAGAAGCTTTCTTGGGGCCCATGGTCACTTATTTTCCAGAAAAAGCACCGAAAACACTGTAATAATACGAAATATTCCGATTGTATGCTTGGATGTTACCGCGGAGGCTGGCTGGTAAACAATGCCACCGGCGGAACATGTGAGCGTGGCTCAGGCCGCACATTGGACGCGTCTCGGACGAAAATCGGTAAGCGGGTTTTTAAGCGGTATGTGAGGCAAAATTTTTGCGATTAAAGTAAGCGGTATGCGAAATAATCGCTATGTGATGCCATCGTTATGCGGGGGTCCACTGTATATATATATATATATATATATATATATATATATATATACGTATACAGTGGACCCCCGCATAACGATTACCTCCGAATGCGACCAATTATGTAAGTGTATTTATGTAAGTGCGTTTGTACGTGTATGTTTGGGGGTCTGAAATGGACTAATCTACTTCACAATATTCCTTATGGGAAAAAATTCGGTCAGTACTGGCACCTGAACATACTACTGGAATGAAAAAAGTTCGTTAACCGGGGGTCCACTGTATATATATTATATATATATATTATATATATATATATATATATATATATATTATATATATATATATCTTATATATATATATATATATTATATATATATATATATATATATGTATATATATATATATATATATATATATATATATATATATATATATATATATATATATATATATATATATATATATATATATATATTTTGTTTATTATCACACTGGCCGATTCCCACCAAGGCAGGGTGGCCCGAAAAAGAAAAACTTTCACCATCATTCACTCCATCACTGTCTTGCCAGAAGGGTGCTTTACACTAGTTTTTAAACTGCAACATTAACACCCCTCCTTCAGAGTGCAGGCACTGTACTTCCCATCTCCAGGACTCAAGTCCGGCCTGCCGGTTTCCCTGAATCCCTTCATAAATGTTACTTTGCTCACACTCCAACAGCACGTCAAGTATTAAAAACCATTTGTCTCCATTCACTCCTATCAAACACGCTCACGCATGCCTGCTGGAAGTCCAAGCCCCTCGCACACAAAACCTCCTTTACCCCCTCCCTCCAACCCTTCCTAGGCCGACCCCTACCCCGCCTTCCTTCCACTACAGACTGATACACTCTTGAAGTCATTCTGTTTCGCTCCATTCTCTCTACATGTCCGAACCACCTCAACAACCCTTCCTCAGCCCTCTGGACAACAGTTTTGGTAATCCCGCACCTCCTCCTAACTTCCAAACTACGAATTCTCTGCATTATATTCACACCACACATTGCCCTCAGACATGACATCTCCACTGCCTCCAGCCTTCTCCTCGCTGCAACATTCATCACCCACGCTTCACACCCATATAAGAGCGTTGGTAAAACTATACTCTCATACATTCCCCTCTTTGCCTCCAAGGACAAAGTTCTTTGTCTCCACAGACTCCTAAGTGCACCACTCACTCTTTTTCCCTCATCAATTCTATGATTCACCTCATCTTTCATAGACCCATCCGCTGACACGTCCACTCCCAAATATCTGAATACGTTCACCTCCTCCATACTCTCTCCCTCCAATCTGATATTCAATCTTTCATCACCTAATCTTTTTGTTATCCTCATAACCTTACTCTTTCCTGTATTCACCTTTAATTTTCTTCTTTTGCACACCCTACCAAATTCATCCACCAATCTCTGCAGCTTCTCTTCAGAATCTCCCAAGAGCACAGTGTCATCAGCAAAGAGCAGCTGTGACAACTCCCACTTTGTGTGTGATTCTTTATCTCTTAACTCCACGCCTCTTGCCAAGACCCTCGCATTTACTTCTCTTACAACCCCATCTATAAATATATTAAACAACCACGGTGACATCACACATCCTTGTCTAAGGCCTACTTTTACTGGGAAAAAATTTCCCTCTTTCCTACATACTCTAACTTGAGCCTCACTATCCTCGTAAAAACTCTTCACTGCTTTCAGTAACCTACCTCCTACACCATACACTTGCAATATCTGCCACATTGCCCCCCTATCCACCCTGTCATACGCCTTTTCCAAATCCATAAATGCCACAAAGACCTCTTTAGCCTTATCTAAATACTGTTCACTTATATGTTTCACTGTAAACACCTGGTCCACACACCCCCTACCTTTCCTAAAGCCTCCTTGTTCATCTGCTATCCTATTCTCCGTCTTACTCTTAATTCTTTCAATTATAACTCTACCATACACTTTACCAGGTACACTCAACAGACTTATCCCCCTATAATTTTTGCACTCTCTTTTATCCCCTTTGCCTTTATATGAAGGAACTATGCATGCTCTCTGCCAATCACTAGGTACCTTACCCTCTTCCATACATTTATTAAATAATTGCACCAACCACTCCAAAACTATATCCCCACCTGCTTTTAACATTTCTATCTTTATCCCATCAATCCCGGCTGCCTTACCCCCTTTCATTTTACCTACTGCCTCACGAACTTCCCCCACACTCACAACTGGCTCTTCCTCACTCCTACAAGATGTTATTCCTCCTTGCCCTATACACGAAATCACAGCTTCCCTATCTTCATCAACATTTAACAATTCCTCAAAATATTCCCTCCATCTTCCCAATACCTCTAACTCTCCATTTAATAACTCTCCTCTCCTATTTTTAACTGACAAATCCATTTGTTCTCTAGGCTTTCTTAACTTGTTAATCTCACTCCAAAACTTTTTCTTATTTTCAACAAAATTTGTTGATAACATCTCACCCACTCTCTCATTTGCTCTCTTTTTACATTGCTTCACCACTCTCTTAACCTCTCTCTTTTTCTCCATATACTCTTCCCTCCTTGCATCACTTCTACTTTGTAAAAACTTCTCATATGCTAACTTTTTCTCCCTTACTACTCTCTTTACATCATCATTCCACCAATCGCTCCTCTTCCCTCCTGCACCCACTTTCCTGTAACCACAAACTTCTGCTGAACACTCTAACACTACATTTTTAAACCTACCCCATACCTCTTCGACCCCATTGCCTATGCTCTCATTAGCCCATCTATCCTCCAATAGCTGTTTATATCTTACCCTAACTGCCTCCTCTTTTAGTTTATAAACCTTCACCTCTCTCTTCCCTGATGCTTCTATTCTCCTTGTATCCCATCTACCTTTTACTCTCAGTGTAGCTACAACTAGAAAGTGATCTGATATATCTGTGGCCCCTCTATAAACATGTACATCCTGAAGTCTACTCAACAGTCTTTTATCTACCAATACATAATCCAACAAACTACTGTCATTTCGCCCTACGTCATATCGTGTATACTTATTTATCCTCTTTTTCTTAAAATATGTATTACCTATAACTAAACCCCTTTCTATACAAAGTTCAATCAAAGGGCTCCCATTATCATTTACACCTGGCACCCCAAACTTACCTACCACACCCTCTCTAAAAGTTTCTCCTACTTTAGCATTCAGGTCCCCTACCACAATTACTCTCTCACTTGGTTCAAAGGCTCCTATACATTCACTTAACATCTCCCAAAATCTCTCTCTCTCCTCTGCATTCCTCTCTTCTCCAGGTGCATACACGCTTATTATGACCCACTTCTCGCATCCAACCTTTACTTTAATCCACATAATTCTTGAATTTACACATTCATATTCTCTTTTCTCCTTCCATAACTGATCATTTAACATTACTGCTACACCTTCCTTTGCTCTAACTCTCTCAGATACTCCAGATTTAATCCCATTTATTTCCCCCCACTGAAACTCTCCTACCCCCTTCAGCTTTGTTTCGCTTAGAGCCAGGACATCCAACTTCTTTTCATTCATAACATCAGCAATCATCTGTTTCTTGTCATCCGCACTACATCCACGCACATTTAAGCATCCCAGTTTTATAAAGTTTTTCTTCTTCTCTTTTTTAGTAAATGTATACAGGAGAAGGGGTTACTAGCCCATTGCTCCCGGCATTTTAGTCGCCTCATACGACACGCATGGCTTACGGAGGAAAGATTCTTTTCCACTTCCCCATGGACAATAGAAGAAATAAAAAGAACAAGAGCTATATATATATATATATTTATATTTATTATCACACCGGCCGATTCCCACCAAGGCAGGGTGGCCCGAAAAAGAAAAACTTTCACCATCATTCACTCCATCACTGTCTTGCCAGAAGGGTGCTTTACACTACAGTTTTTAAACTGCAACATTAACACCCCTCCTTCAGAGTGCAGGCACTGTACTTCCCATCTCCAGGACTCAAGTCCGGCCTGCCGGTTTCCCTGAATCCCTTCATAAATGTTACTTTGCTCACACTCCAACAGCACGTCAAGTATTAAAAACCATTTGTCTCCATTCACTCCTATCAAACACGCTCCCGCATGCCTGCTGGAAGTCCAAGCCCCTCGCACACAAAACCTCCTTTACCCCCTCCCTCCAACCCTTCCTAGGCCGACCCCTACCCCGCCTTCCTTCCACTACAGACTGATACACTCTTGAAGTCATTCTGTTTCGCTCCATTCTCTCTACATGTCCGAACCACCTCAACAACCCTTCCTCAGCCCTCTGGACAACAGTTTTGGTAATCCCGCACCTCCTCCTAACTTCCAAACTACGAATTCTCTGCATTATATTCACACCACACATTGCCCTCAGACATGACATCTCCACTGCCTCCAGCCTTCTCCTCGCTGCAACATTCATCACCCACGCTTCACACCCATATAAGAGCGTTGGTAAAACTATACTCTCATACATTCCCCTCTTTGCCTCCAAGGACAAAGTTCTTTGTCTCCACAGACTCCTAAGTGCACCACTCACTCTTTTTCCCTCATCAATTCTATGATTCACCTCATCTTTCATAGACCCATCCGCTGACACGTCCACTCCCAAATATCTGAATACGTTCACCTCCTCCATACTCTCTCCCTCCAATCTGATATTCAATCTTTCATCACCTAATCTTTTTGTTATCCTCATAACCTTACTCTTTCCTGTATTCACCTTTAATTTTCTTCTTTTGCACACCCTACCAAATTCATCCACCAATCTCTGCAACTTCTCTTCAGAATCTCCCAAGAGCACAGTGTCATCAGCAAAGAGCAGCTGTGACAACTCCCACTTTGTGTGTGATTCTTTATCTTTTAACTCCACGCCTCTTGCCAAGACCCTCGCATTTACTTCTCTTACAACCCCATCTATAAATATATTAAACAACCACGGTGACATCACACATCCTTGTCTAAGGCCTACTTTTACTGGAAAAAAATTTCCCTCTTTCCTACATACTCTAACTTGAGCCTCACTATCCTCGTAAAAACTCTTCACTGCTTTCAGTAACCTACCTCCTACACCATACACTTGCAACATCTGCCACATTGCCCCCCTATCCACCCTGTCATACGCCTTTTCCAAATCCATAAATGCCACAAAGACCTCTTTAGCCTTATCTAAATACTGTTCACTTATATGTTTCACTGTAAACACCTGGTCCACACACCCCCTACCTTTCCTAAAGCCTCCTTGTTCATCTGCTATCCTATTCTCCGTCTTACTCTTAATTCTTTCAATTATAACTCTACCATACACTTTACCAGGTACACTCAACAGACTTATCCCCCTATAATTTTTGCACTCTCTTTTATCCCCTTTGCCTTTATACAAAGGAACTATGCATGCTCTCTGCCAATCCCTAGGTACCTTACCCTCTTCCATACATTTATTAAATAATTGCACCAACCACTCCAAAACTATATCCCCACCTGCTTTTAACATTTCTATCTTTATCCCATCAATCCCGGCTGCCTTACCCCCTTTCATTTTACCTACTGCCTCACGAACTTCCCCCACACTCACAACTGGCTCTTCCTCACTCCTACAAGATGTTATTCCTCCTTGCCCTATACACGAAATCACAGCTTCCCTATCTTCATCAACATTTAACAATTCCTCAAAATATTCCTTCCATCTTCCCAATACCTCTAACTCTCCATTTAAAAACTCTCCTCTCCTATTTTTAACTGACAAATCCATTTGTTCTCTAGGCTTTCTTAACTTGTTAATCTCACTCCAAAACTTTTTCTTATTTTCAACAAAATTTGTTGATAACATCTCACCCACTCTCTCATTTGCTCTCTTTTTACATTGCTTCACCACTCTCTTAACTTCTCTCTTTTTCTCCATATACTCTTCCCTCCTTGCATCACTTCTACTTTGTAAAAACTTCTCATATGCTAACTTTTTCTCCCTTACTACTCTCTTTACATCATCATTCCACCAATCGCTCCTCTTCCCTCCTGCACCCACTTTCCTGTAACCACAAACTTCTGCTGAACACTCTAACACTACATTTTTAAACCTACCCCATACCTCTTCGACCCCATTGCCTATGCTCTCATTAGCCCATCTATCCTCCAATAGCTGTTTATATCTTACCCTAACTGCCTCCTCTTTTAGTTTATAAACCTTCACCTCTCTCTTCCCTGATGCTTCTATTCTCCTTGTATCCCATCTACCTTTTACTCTCAGTGTAGCTACAACTAGAAAGTGATCTGATATATCTGTGGCCCCTCTATAAACATGTACATCCTGAAGTCTACTCAACAGTCTTTTATCTACCAATACATAATCCAACAAACTACTGTCATTTCGCCCTACATCATATCGTGTATACTTATTTATCCTCTTTTTCTTAAAATATGTATTACCTATAACTAAACCCCTTTCTATACAAAGTTCAATCAAAGGGCTCCCATTATCATTTACACCTGGCACCCCAAACTTACCTACCACACCCTCTCTAAAAGTTTCTCCTACTTTAGCATTCAAGTCCCCTACCACAATTACTCTCTCACTTGGTTCAAAGGCTCCTATACATTCACTTAACATCTCCCAAAATCTCTCTCTCTCCTCTGCATTCCTCTCTTCTCCAGGTGCATACACGCTTATTATGACCCACTTCTCGCATCCAACCTTTACTTTAATCCACATAATTCTTGAATTTACACATTCATATTCTCTTTTCTCCTTCCATAACTGATCATTTAACATTACTGCTACCCCTTCCTTTGCTCTAACTCTCTCAGATACTCCAGATTTAATCCCATTTATTTCCCCCCACTGAAACTCTCCTACCCCCTTCAGCTTTGTTTCGCTTAGGGCCAGGACATCCAACTTCTTTTCATTCATAACATCAGCAATCATCTGTTTCTTGTCATCCGCACTACATCCACGCACATTTAAGCATCCCAGTTTTATAAAGTTTTTCTTCTTCTCTTTTTTAGTAATTGTATACAGGAGAAGGGGTTACTAGCCCATTGCTCCCGGCATTTTAGTCGCCTCATACGACACGCATGGCTTACGGAGGAAAGATTCTTTTCCACTTCCCCATGGACAATAGAAGAAATAAAAAGAACAAGAGCTATTTAGAAAAAGGAGAAAAACCTAGATGTATGTATATATATATATGCATGTGCGTGTCTGTGAAGTGTGACCAAAGTGTAAGTAGGAGTAGCAAGATATCCCTGTTATCTTAGCATGTTTATGAGACAGAAAAAGAAACCAGCAATCCTACCATCATGCAAAACAGTTACAGGTTTTTGTTTCACAGTCATCTGGCAGGACGGTAGTACTTCCCTGGGTGGTTGCTGTCTACCAACCTACTACCTATATATATATATATATATATATATATATATATATATATACAGTGGACCCCCGGTTAACGATTTTAATCCGTGCAAGAGGGCTCATCGTTATGCGAAATAATCGTTATGCGAATGAATTTTCCCCATAAGAAATAATGGAAATAAAATTAATCCGTGCAAGACGCCCAAAAGTATGAAAAAAAATTTTTTTTACCACATGAAATGTTAATTTTAATACACACAAACTGAAAAAGGCATGCACAATTAAATGACACTTACTTTTATTGAAGATCTGGTGATGATTGATGGGATGGGAGGAGGGGAGAGAGTGTGTTAGTGTTTAGAAGGGGAATCCCCTTCCATTAGGACTTGAGGTAGTAAGTCCTTTTCTGGGGTTACTTCCCTTCTTCTTTTAATGCCACTAGGGCCAGCTTCAGAGTCACTGGACTTCTTTCGCACAAGATATCTGTCCATAGTGGCCTGTACCTCTCGTTCCTTTATGACTTGCCTAAAGTGTTTCACAACATTGTCAGTGTAATAATCACCAGCACGGCTTGCAATAGCTGTGTGAGGGTGATTTTCATCCATGAAGGTTTGCACTTCAAGCCACTTTGCACAGATTTCCTTAATCTTTGAAGTAGGCAACTTCTTCAATTTCTCTCTCCCCTCCTCCGAAGCAATTTCCTCAGGTGTGGCCTCTTGCTGTTGAAGTTGATCTAGCAGCTCATCAGTGGTTAGTTCTTCATTGTCCTCCTCCACCAACTCTTCCACATCCTCCCCACTAACCTCCAACCCCAAGGACTTTCCCAATGCCACAATGGATTCCTCAACTGGCACAGGATTCTCAGGGTTAGCCTCAAACCCTTCAAAATCCCTTTTGTCTACACATTCTGGCCACAGTTTCTTCCAAGCAGAGTTCAAGGTCCTCTTTGTCACTTCCTCCCAAGCCTTACCTATAAGGTTTACACAATTGAGGATATTAAAGTGATCTCTCCAAAACTCTCTTAGAGTCAGTTGAGTTTCTGAGGTCATTACAAAGCACCTTTCAAACAGAGCTTTTGTGTACAGTTTCTTGAAGTTGGAAATAACCTGCTGGTCCATGGGCTGCAGGAGAGGAGTGGTATTAGGAGGCAAAAACTTCACCTTAATGAAGCTCATGTCCCCATAAAGTCGCTCTGCCACGTCTGTAGGATGACCAGGGGCATTGTCTAACACCAGGAGGCACTTAAGTTCTAATTTCTTTTCAGTTAGGTAATTTTTCACATTGGGGGCAAATGCATGGTGTAACCAGTTATAGAAAAATTCCCTAGTGACCCATGCCTTACTGTTTGCCCTCCACAGCACACACAAATTATCCTTGAGGACATTCTTTTGCCTGAACGCTCTGGGAGTTTCAGAGTGATACACTAATAAAGGCTTCACTTTGCAATCACCAGTAGCATTGGCACACATCAACAAAGTAAGCCTGTCTTTCATAGGCTTATGTCCTGGGAGTGCCTTTTCCTCCTGAGTAATGTAGGTCCTGCTTGGCATTTTCTTCCAGAACAGGCCTGTTTCATCACAATTAAACACTTGTTCAGGTTTCAGTCCTTCAGTTTCTATGTACTCCTTGAATTCCTGCACATATTTTTCAGCCGCTTTGTGGTCCGAACTGGCAGCCTCACCATGCCTTATCACACTATGGATGCCACTACGCTTCTTAAATCTCTCAAACCAACCTTTGCTGGCCTTAAATTCACTCACATCATCACTAGTTGCAGGCATTTTTTTAATTAAATCGTCATGCAACTTCCTAGCCTTTTCACATATGATCGCTTGAGAGACGCTATCTCCTGCTATCTGTTTTTCATTTATCCACACCAATAAGAGTCTCTCAACATCTTCCATCAATTGCGATCTTTGTTTCGAAAACACAGTTGAACCTTTGGCAAGAACAGCTTCCTTGATTGTCTTTCTGGTGCCCACAATAGTAGCGATGGTTGATTGGGGTTTCTTGTACAGCTTGACTAGGTCGGCTATACGCACTCCACTTTCATACTTATCAATTATCTCTTTCTTCATCTCTATAGTAATTCTTACCCTTTGAGGTGTAGGGTTGGCACTAGAAGCTTTCTTGGGGCCCATGGTCACTTATTTTCCAGAAACAGCACCGAAAATACTGTAATAATACGAAATATTCCGAGTGTATGCTTGGATGTTACCGCGGAGGCTGGCTGGTAAACAATGGGACGGAGCGGCACATGTGAGGCTGGCTGAGGGCACATTGGACGCGTCTCGGACGAAAATCGGTATGCGGGTTTTTAATCGGTATGCGGGGCAAAAATTTTGCGATAAAAGTAATCGTTATGCGGAAAAATCGCTATGCGATGCCATCGTTATGCGGGGGTCCACTGTATATATATATATATATATATATATACACACACACACACATATACATACATATATATATATATATATATATATATATATATATATACATACATACATACATACATACATACATACATGTATATATACACACACACACACACACACACGCGCACGCATGCACGCACGAGATCAGGCGCATATAACAGGAAGGGAACTGCATTGGATCAGAGAATACCTGACAGGGATGCAACAACGAGTCATGTTACATGATGAGGTATCACAGTGGGCACCTGTGATGAGTGGGGTCCCACAGGGGTCGGTCCTAGGACCAGTACTGTTTTTGGTATATGTGAACGACATGATGGAAGGGTTAGACTCTGAAGTGTCCCTGTTTGAAGATGATGTGAAGTTAATGAGGAGAATTAAATCAGATGAGGATCAGGCAGAACTTCAAAGAGACCTGGACAGACTGGACACCTGGTCCAGCAACTGGCTTCTCGAATTTAACCCCGCCAAATGCAAAGTCATGAAGATCTGGGAAGGGCACAGAAGACCGCAGACGGAGTATAGGCTAGGTGGCCAAAGACTGCAAACCTCGCTCAAAGAGAAAGATCTTGGGTGAGTATAACACCGAGCATGTCTCCGGAAGCACACATCAACCAGATAACTGCTGCAACATATGGGCGCCTGGCAAACCTGAGAACAGCGTTCCGATACCTTAGTAAGGAATCGTTCAAGACACTGTACACCATGTACGTCAGGCCCATACTGGAGTATGCAGCACCTGTTTGGAACCCGCACTTGATCAAGCACGTCAACAAATTAGAGAAAGTGCAAAGGTTTGTGACAAGGTTAGTTCCAGAGCTAAGGGGAATGTCATGTGAAGTAAGGTTAAGGGAAATCGGCCTGAGGACACTGGAGGACAGGAGGGTCAGGGGAGACCTGATAACGACATATAAAATACTGTGCGGAAAAGTCAAGGTGGACAAAGACAGGATGTTCCAGGAAGGGGAGACAGAAACAAGAGGTCACAATTGAAAGTTGAAGACTCAGATGAGTCAAAGGGATCTTAGGACGTATTTCTTCAGTCATAGAGTTGTCAGGCAGTGGAATAGCCTAGAAAATGATGTAGTGGAGGTGGGAACCATACATAGTTTTAAGACGAGGTTTGATAAAGCTCATGGAGCAGGAAGAGAGAGGACCCAGTAGCAGCCAGTGAAGAGGCAGGGCCAGGAGCTAAGACTCGACCCCTGCAACCACAAATAGGTGAGCACGCGCGTGCGCGCACGTACACACACACACACACACACACACACACGCATGCACGCACACACGTGCACACGCACGCACGCACGCACACACGTGCACACGCATGCACGCACACACGCACACACACACACACACACGCGTGCGCTTGTACGTACGTACTCATATACAACAGGCCTAGTGTCTAATCGACATGTGCCTAGGACAAAATGGTAACTAACACACACACACACGTACGTACGTGTTATTCTTTAGTTTGAAAATACAATAACACCAACATTTATTGAGCAAGCATTATCTAAATAAATTATACTTTGGTAATTTGCCATTTATTTCGTACAGTACTTTAATTCTGGTGGATTTGGAAAATACTGAATTTTTAATAATAAAATGAGTTAAAAATTTTACATTTAGTTTAGTTTTAAGTTCTTACAAAGCCTCAGAACATGTAATTATAATGTAACATCACTTGTATTGTTTAAAAAAAAAAATCCTGTACACTACTTTGGAAAGTTTTGAGGTTATTCTTATTAAAATAGTTAATCAAAAGAAAGCTTCATGAAAACAACTCCTAGGGTATACCTGGAGAGGGTTTCGGGGGGACAACGCTCCCGCGGCTTGGTCTGAGACCAGGGTATGGGACTTGCTCATGTCTGATATGAGACATGTTTGAACACGGTACTGAATTACATTTAATGGATCTACTTGCCTACTTTGTTTACCCATTGGATAGTTCTAGGGTCATCGCCCTTGAGGCTTGGTCCCAGATCATGTCTCCTGATTGATGGCCTGATCAGTCAGAATATTGGTACTAGCAGTACACAGCACAGCCTTGTCAAGTTCTCTCTCGAAGACAGTTCAAGGTTTATTGGTAATTCCCTTAACATTTGATGAGACAATGCTTAAAAGCCATGGCTCCTTTACCTTAATGAATTATATGTATAAAGTGAAAAGCTTTTGATCTAATGAATTGGAACTACCCTCTCTTTCCTTGTATCAGGCTTACTACCTGTTGTTCTTCAGGTGCTGCATGACCACTATAGGTTTATTGTTTCCCCAGAAATAATAATAATAATAATAATAATAATAATAATAATAATAATAAATTTTATAATACTGTAATTAGCCTTTTATGGGAATAGAAGGGACCACCTACCACTCGTGCTTTATTTGGTATCAAATTTGAGTACAGTAGTCTGGTTAATGTATGCACTTTTAATATCTGTATTTTAGTGGTTTGATTTCAGTTGTTTTAGCTTGCAAGCCTATACCTGTACCCATGTATACTAGTTTGAAACCTAATTTTACTAATTTAGGGAAGGAATGTGAGTGTACTTAATTATTTTTATTCTGGGTGCTTGTTAATTGCAACAGAATTTATTTGTGCTTCAGAAAAGTCTTGTAAATTATCCTAATTTAAAATTGTACATTAAAGCTTTCACTCAGTGTTAATTCTAGTGTTACAAGTTAATGAGAGTTAGCTGTACTTAATATGAAATGCTTGAATGTAGCTACATGTTATATGCAGTCACAGTGATGTCTTGCTTCCCAAGGTAATTAGGTTACAGAATGTACATGCACAGAAATGACTTGTTTTCCTATGGTAGTTTGATTATAGTATGTAGAATACATGCACAGAGGTGACTTACGTTCCAAGGTTGATAGGTTACTGCATGTACAGTGTGTGTCTCCATGCAGAGGTGACTTGCTTCCCAAAAAGGTTTAGTAACAGAATCAGGTTGATATTAATTATCTCTGAAATGTTTGGCAGGTCTCAGAGTTAAATCCTTGTAAATGACATAATAGGAACTATTCCTAGTAAGTGTGAAAGGTGTAATGTTTCATACATTTCAAAAATTCCTGGAATGGCTTTGGCAGTGGTGTCTTGTGTGGGTGTTCTGCATGAAGGATGGTTGTTAGCATACTCTGGGTTTACTGTAACTTTTCATTGTAGGCCATTTTTACCTGTTTTCATTTATTTTAAATAAATGAAACATGTATCTTCTTAATAGTATAAATAAAAGAAGCTACCATAAAACATAATTTTTTAAGTTACCCTAACACTTTTTTTTATTATTATAAAGGAGTTAAGGCTCCTACCTTTAGTCTTAAGTGTGAGCAGTGGTAAGATTTCTCACTGATGAAGGTTTTGTAATGTAGTCCTGTGTGTGTGTGGAAGAGTGTTACCCATTGTAATTGAGGTAAAGAAAAGAAATTATGATTAATGTTAGTGCCACTGTATTTTGTGGGCAAATTCTATAGTTACTTTGGTTAGCATTATGCAGTGTGCTAATTCCAAGATCAATTGTCACATTTGGCAGGTAATCTATGCAACAGCTTTAGGGGTTAGTTTTGATTTTGTCATACACCCATTCCTAGCTGGATCCATTAAAAATGAGTCGGATTCAAGAAGCCAAAAATACTTAAGAGCCCTTTTCTAGTATTGTTTATAAATTGTTTTGTGGCTAGCTTTGAGGAACGAGCTTGATTCAGTCATAAGATTGCTGTTTCAGGTACATGTATATTTGATTCTGCATGCTGAGAATGCCGATGAAAGGCAAGTAAAATAAAACTGTGGGCAAAATCCACTGCTTAACCTTTTGACTGTCCGTTATGTAGAACTACGTCATTGATGCCAGGGTCTGTCATGAATATCCATCATGTGCTCAGTTTGTTCAGATAAGCTGTGAATGGTAAATTTTGGCCTAGATATGAAAGTATAGGTCTGTGCAATGAGTGTGCACAGTAGAAAAAAAAATCTTGTATCACGAGATGCACGATGGGAAGAGCAAAACTGATCCTGTGTGTGTTTTAAAATAATGGCATTGAGATTTTTATAGAATGGTTTTTATGGTTTTATGGGTTGTTTCTTGGTTTCAGTTGATAGAATGGAAGACATACTGCTGAAATCGAGATGATTTTAGTTTCTTTCAGGACTGGAAGTAGCTTGAAATTGGGCTTGAAGTATGTAGCTAAAATACTTAATTTTTGCTGATAGTCTTGAGGATGGGTAAGGCCTCTCCTACACCCTCTGTTTGTTTTATGGGTTTTTACTAGGTCTTGATTCAGTTATTGGGATGCTGTAAACAATGACAATTTTTCCCTGGCAGTATTTTATTATCCGAGAAATAGGGCAACCCTTTGATTTTTTGTGACGATGAATTCAAAATGTAAGGAAAGTGTAATGTAGGAGGGGCTTGGGGGACATGATTATTGCACAGAAGGAATGTTTTAGTGCTTGGAATGTCTACAATGTTTATTTTGGATTCTGTTTCGAAATTGGATTTTTTTAATATTGTGTAAAATTAACCAAATTACTGAATTCTGTGCACTTTATAAGGTAGCTTCCATAGTTGAATGGGCATTTTCTTGTGCTCAGTTGATAGAATAGAAGGGGTTGTTGAGGAGGTTTGGTCATTTAGAGAGGGTGGAGCAAAAGAGGATGACTTGGAGGGTGTATAAATCTGTAGTGAAAGGAAGGTGGGGTAGGAGTCATCCTAGGAAAATAGGAGTGAGACAGATGGTTTTTGGGACCTGATAAGCTGTTGGAATATGAGCAAGGTAAACATTTTGTGAAGGGATTCAGGGAAACCAGTTAGCCATACTTGAGTCCTGGAGGTGGAAAATGCAGCGAGCGCTTGCACTCTAAAATGGGGTGGGGATATTTGCTATTTGGAAGGACATCTGAACTGGCGTATCTGTGTGCCTCTGGCAAGACAGTGATAGTGTGAATGCTGCTAAAGATGTTTCTTTTTTGGGTCACCCTACTTTGGTGGGAGATGGCCAGTGTTAAAAAATATATATATACTACAAACCTCCTGTATCCCACTGAGGCAGGGTGGCCCAAAAGGAAAAATGAAAGTTTCTCCTTTTAAATTTGGTAATATATACAGAAGGGGCTACTAGCCCCTTGCTCCCGGCATTTTAGTCTCCTCATATGACACACGGCTGACAGAGGAAGAATTCTGTTCCACACACAAATAAAAATAAATCCAGATTTTAAATTCCAATTAACAGATTTCAAATTCCAATAAACAAAGCCAATATCAGGAAAAAATATTCTTGATTAATTTTTTACCAAAATATTGAGCATGCCACATAGGCATCAGTTGGCCATACAGTATACCAAAAAGAAGTTAATTTGGTTCAAAAAAATAAGATAAAATTAAAAGTTAACTTACAATTCTCCCTTTTACCGTTTCTCCTCCCTCCACTACCATAAACCAATTGGCCTGTCTTTCTTTGGGTTGCAGTGCACACGTTATGAACCTGTGAATACCTGCCTCTCTGCTTTTCTTTCCTCCCTTCTTCCACCCCTGGTTCTGACTTTGCTGAGCCACCACTTAACTCTGTCTAGCTTTGTGCCCATTTTGTTTCGATGACACAGACTTAAATTGAAAATCAGCCAAAGGTTTTCATTCAAAATAAGCTCGTTGAATATATCACATCCAATCTGGTTTCTTATTTCTTTCTTACAAATGTCAATATAAAGCTGTCTAGATTTATCTTTAATTTTTTTTTTTAACAAGTCGGCCATCTCCCACCAAGGCAGGGTGACCCAAAAAAGAAAGAACCCCCCCCCCCAAAAAAAAAAAAACTTTTATCATCATTGAACACTTTCACCTCACTCATACATAATCAATTGTCTTTGCAGAGGTGCTCAGATACGACAGTTGAGAAGCATATATAAAGATATACTCTACATAAAACATAATCCCTCTGAACTGCCAGTATCCCAAACCCCTCCTTTAAAGTGCAGGCATTGTACTTTACATTTCCAGGACTCAAGTCTAGCTAACTGGTTTCTCTGAATCCCTTCACTAAATACAGTGGACCCTCGAGCAACGATTTTAATCTGTTCCAGAGAGCTTATATTTAGCCGAATTTATCGTTAGCCAAATTAATTTTCCCCATAAGAAATACAGTGGACCCCCGCCTTACGATATTAATCTGTTCCTGAGAGCTCATTGTAAGCCGAAATTATCGTTAGCCGAATTAATTTTCCCCATAAGAAATAATGGAAATCAAATTAATCTGTTCTTGACACCCCAAAGTATGAAAAAAAAATTTTTTTTTGCCACATGAAATAATTTTAATACACACAAACTGAAGAAGACATGCAAAGTTACTACTCTACTAAGAATAGAATACATGACACAATTTTAATACACACAAACTGAAGAAGACATGCACAGTTACTACTCTACTAAGAATAGAATACATGACACTTACCTTTATTGAAGATCTGGTGATGATTGATGGGATGGGAGGAGGGGAGAGTGTGGAAGTTATTGTTTAGAAGGGGAATCCCCTTCCATTAGGACTTGAGGTAGCAAGCTCTTTTCCGGGGTTACTTCCCTTCTTTTAATGCCACTAGGACCAGCTTGAGAGTCACTGGACCTCTGTCGCACAACAAATCTGTCCATAGAGCTTTGTACCTCCCGTTCCTTTAAGACAACACGGCTTGCAGTAGCTGTGTCAGGGTGATTTTAATCCGTAAAGGTTTGCAGTTTAAACCACTTTGCACACATTTCATTAATCTCTTTTTTCAATTCCATACTAATTCATGTCGTTTTTACCACAGGGATGGCACTAGAAGCTTTCTTGGGGTCCATGATGACTTACTTTGCAGTTACAAGCACTAAAAACACTGGGATAATGTGAAATGTACCGAATGTATGTGTAGATGCGACCGCACTGGCTGGCTTGTAAACACTGGTGCTGAGGCCACACGTGAGATGCGTCCTGGACGAATCACGTAAGGCGAGGCAAAATTTTTGCATTCAAATGCTTCGTATGGTGGATTTAACGTAACACGATGCGTTTGTAAGGCGGGTGTCCACTGTAATGGAAATTATATTAATCCATTCCAGACAGCGAAAAGTATTAAAAAAAAAAAAAATTTTTTTCATGAAATATACATTTCCCTACAAAGAAAACAATGAGACATGCATAATAAATACATAAATAAATGTTAAAATGACACTTACCTTTATTGAAGAGTATTGATGAGTGATGAGACACTGTTTTTCTTGAACACACTGGGATTTTCAGAGTGATACATGAGTAAAGGCTTCACTTTGCAATCCCCACTAGCATTACAACAAAACATGAGAGTTAGCCTGTCTTTCATAGGCTTGTGTCCTGGGAGTGCCTTTTCCTTCTGAGTAATGTAGGTCCTGTTTGGCATTTTCTTCCAGAACAGGCCTGTTTCGTCACAACTGAACACTTATTGGGGTTGGAATTTCTCAGCTTCGCCATGCCTTATCACACTGTGTATGCCACTATGATTCTTAAATCTCTCAAACCAACTTTTGCTGGCCTTAAATTCACCAATATGAGCACTAGTTCAAGGCATTTTTTCCTGTTCACCTGGGTGTTAGTCAACTAGTGTGGGTCGCATCCTGTGGGACAAGATTAAGGACCCCAATGGAAATAAGTTACAGTCCTTGATGTCCCACTGACTTTCTTGGGTTATCCTGGGTGGCTAACCCTCTGGGGTTAATTGTTTCTCGGTAACTGTTTCTCGTTAAGCCACACCAACAACAGTCTCTCCACATCTTCGAGTAGTACAGCTGACAGTGGTGCAGCAACAGCTGATGGTAGTGCAGCAGCAGCTGACAGTGGTGCAGCAGCAGCTGACAGTGGTGCAGCAGCAGCTGACAGTGGTCCAGCAGTAGCTGACGGTGGTGCAGCAGCAGCTGACGGTGGTGCTGCAACAGCTGACGGTGGTACAGCAGCAGCCGACGGTGGTGCAGCAGCAGCTGACGGTGGTGCAACAACAGCTGATGGTGCAGCAGCAGCTGACCGTGGTACGATAGTGTTTCGATAGTATTTCTCATCCTTTTTACCACAGGGTTGGTACTAGAAGCTTTCTTTGGGCCCATGGTGGCTTATTTAGCAGTTACAAGCACTAAAAACAATGGAATAATGCAAAATGTATCGAATGTATGTGTGCAACCATCCGCCCTGGCTTGTAAACGATGGCACACTAGCTGAGCCGAGGCCAGACGGACAGGCGGACGTGTTTGGGACGAATGTCCTTACCCAAGTTTTTCATTGTTGGTTGAGCCAATATTTTTATGCAAAAATGCATTGTTACCCGATTTTATCGTTAGTCGATGCCATCGTAGGTTGTGGGTCCACTGTATTACCCTATTCACACTCCAACAGCTCATCAGGTCCCAAAAATCATTTGTCTTCATCCACTCCTATTTAACATGCTCACGCATGAGTGCTGGAAGTCCAAGTCCCTCGCCCACAAAACTTCCTTTACTCCCTCCCTCCAACCTTTTCGAGGATTACCCTTACCCCACCTTCCTTCCCCTACAGATTAATACTCTCTCCAAGTTATTCTACTTTGATCCATTCTTTCTAAATGACCAAACCACCTCAACAACCCCTCTTCAGCCCTCTGACTAATACTTTTAGTAACTCCACACCTAATTTCCACACTGAATTCTCTGCATAATATTTACACCACACATTGCCCTTAGACACTACATCTCCACTGCCTCCTCACTGCAGCATTTACAGCCCATGCCTTACACCCATATAAGAGTGTTGGTACCACTATACTCTTGTACATTACCTTCTTTGCCTCCATGGATAACGTTTTTTGTCTCCACAGACACCTCAACACACCACTCGCCTTTTTTCCTTCAACATTTCTATGATTAACCTTACCCTTCATAAAACCATCCATTGACAAGTCAACTCCCAAATATCTGAAAACATTCACTTCCATACTCCCTCTCTCCAATGTGATATCCAATTTTTTCTTTATCTAAATAGTTTGTTACCCTCATCACCTTACTCTTATCTATGTTCACTTTCAACTTACAGTACCTTTAAATAAACTGAATATTATACATGTATTTGTTAAAATATTAAGTGCTGAGCTTGGGTGATAGCAAAAGAGTGAATTGATACTGCATATAGTGAATTACTAGTAGAAATGGGGTTATTACATAAAAGTTTTGTGTAGCTTGTGACATGCCACTGACCGTAGACAATATTTTAACCGTTTGCCATTGACCTGGGCTTTTCTGCCTTCAGGATTTTTTTTATTACTGGTGAATTCTTAGGAGAATCTCTTGACATTAATAATTTAATGAAGTTTTTAATTAATACTGGCCATTTTAACTTGGTGTGGGTATGATGGTATTTATTTGTGTTGATTGTTTATGTTGATTGCTTTTATTGCGTCTTAATTTTATCCTCGTTTGTTTTGTGGGTTGTATTAATTTTTTTTTTTGACAAAATGCAGTGACTTGTACAGTCAAAGTACTATTACTACTGCAAAAGTGAATTTTCATAAAGCGAGGGAAAACCTGCATACCTGGGTATATCTGGGAATTTAGATATTTTAGTGACTGTGTAAACATTGAAAGATCTCTTTTTCAGACTACATATCAGAGCTTTCCTCCGTGAGCCATGTGTGTTGTAAGAGTCAACTAAAATTCTGGGAACAATGGGCTAGTAACCCCTTTTTCCATATAGCCTACTAAAAAGAAAAAGAAGAAAACTGTGCAAGTGGGATGTTTGAATGTGTGTGGATGTTGTGCGAATGATAAGAAAGAGATGATTGTGGATGTTATGAGAAGAAGCTGGATATCCTGGCTTTAAGTGAAACAAAGCTGAAGGAGGTGGGAGAGTTCCAGTGGGGAGAAATAAATTGGATTAGGTCAGGGGTTTCAAATAGAGTTAGAGCTAAAGAAGGAGTAGCAATAAAATTGAAGGATAAGTTATGGCAGGAAAAGAGGGAATATAAATGTATTAGTTCAAGGATTATGTGGAGTAAAATAAGGGTTGGATGTGAAAAGTGGGTTATAGTAAGTGTTTATGCATCTGGAGAAGAGAGAAGTGTAGAGGAGAGAGAGAGAGAGATTTTGGGAAATGTTGATTGAGTGTGTGGGGAGTTTTGAACCAAGTATGAAAGTACTTGTGGTTGGGGATTTCAATGCTAAAGTGGGTAAAAATGTTGTGGAGGGAGTAGTAGGTAAATTTGGGGTACCAGGGGTAAATGAAAATGGGGAGCCTTTAATTGAGCTATGTGTAGAAAGAGGTTTGGTAATAAGTAATACATATTTTATGAAAAAGAGGATAAATAAGTATACAAGGTATGATATAGCACGTAATGAAAGTAGTTTGTTAGGTTATGCATTGGTGGATAAAAGGTTGATGGGCAGGCTTCAGGATGTACATGTTTATAGAGGAGCAACTGATATATCGGGTCATTATTTAGTTGTAGCTACAGTTAGAGTAAGAGGTAGATGGGACAAAAGGAAAATGGCAACAACAATTAAGAGAGAGGAGGGAGGAGGAAGTTAGGGTAAGATACAAACAACTATTGGCAGAAAGGTGGGCTAGTGCAAGTATGAGTAGTGGGTAGGGGGTTGAAGAGGGTTGGAATAGCTTTAAAAATGCAGTATTAAAATGTGTGGCATAAGTTTGTGGCTATAGGAGGGTGGGTGCAGGAGGAAAGAGGAGTGATTGGTAGAATGATGAAGGAAAGGGTGTAATAAAAGAGAAAAAGTTAGCTTATGAGAGGTTTTTACAAAGCAGAATTGTTATAAGAAGAGCAGAGTATATGGAGAGTAAAAGAAAGGTGAAGAGAGTGGTGAGAGAGTGCAAAAGGAGAGCAGATGATAGAGTGGGAGAGGCACTGTCAAGAAGTTTTTTATGAAAATACGAAAATTTTTTATTTTTTTTTTATTAACACACTGGCCGATTCCCACCAAGGCAGGGTGGCCCGAAAAAGAAAAACTTTCACCATCATTCACTCCATCACTGTCTTGCCAGAAGGGTGCTTTACACTACAATTTTTAAACTGCAACATTAACACCCCTCCTTCTGAGTGCAGGCACTGTACTTCCCATCTCCAGGACTCAAGTCTGGCCTGCCGGTTTCCCTGAATCCCTTCACAAATGTTACTTTGCTCACACTCCAACACCACGTCAAGTATTAAAAATCATTTGTTTCCATTCACTCCTATCAAACAGGCTCACGCATGCCCGCTGGAAGTCCAAACCCCTCGCACACAAAACCTTCTTTATCCCCTCCCTCCAACCTTTCCTAGGCCGACCCCTTCCCTGCTTTCCTTCCACTACAGACTGATACACTCTTGAAGTCATTCTATTTCGCTCCATTCTCTCTACATGTCCGAACCACCTCAACAACCCTTCCTCAGCCCTCTGGACAACAGTTTTGGCAATCCCGCACCTCCTCGTAACTTCCAAACTACGAATTCTCTGCATTATATTCACACCACACATTGCCCTCAGACATGACATCTCCACTGCCTCCAGCCTTCTCCTCTCTGCAACATTCATCTCCCATGCTTCACACCCATATAAAAGCGTTGGTTAAACTATACTCTCATACATTCCCCTCTTTGCCTCCAAGGACAATGTTCTTTGTCTCCACAGACTCCTAAGTGCACCGCTCACCCTTTTCCCCTCATCAATTCTATGACTCACCTCATCTTTCATAGACCCATCCGCTGACACGTCCACTCCCAAATATCTGAATACATTCACCACCTCCATACTCTCTCTCTCCAATCTGATATCCAATCTTTCATCACCTAATCATTTTGTTATCCTCATAACCTTACTCTTTCCTTTATTCACTTTTAATTTTCTTCTCTTACATACCCTACCAAATTCATCCACCAACCTCTGCAACTTCTCTCCAGAATCTCCCAAGAGCACAGTGTCATCAGCAAAGAGCAACTGTGACAACTCCCACTTTGTGTGATTCTTTATCTTTTAACTCCACGCCTCTTGCCAAGGCCCTCGCATTTACTTCTCTTACAACCCCATCTATAAATATACATGTATTAAACAACCATGGTGACATCACACATCCTTGTCAAAGGCCTACTTTTACTGGGAAATAATCTCCCTCTTTCCTACATGCTCTAACTTGAGCCTCACTATCCTCGTAAAAACTCTTCACTGCTTTCAGTAACCTACCTCCTATACCATGCACCTGCAACATCTGCTACATTGCCCCCTATCCACCCTGTCATATGCCTTTTCCAAATCCATAAATGCCACAAAAACCTCTTTAGCCTTATCTAAATACTGTTCACTTACATGTTTTACTGTAAACACCTGGTCCACACACCCCCTACCCTTCCTAAAGCCTCCTTGTTCATCTGCTATTCTATTCTCCGTTTTACTCTTAATTCTTTCAATAATAACTCTACCATACACTTTACCAGGTATACTCAACAGACTTCTCCCCCTATAATTTTTGCACTCTCTTTTGTCCCCTTTGCCTTTATACAAAGGAACTATGCATGCTCTCTGCCAATCCCTAGGTACCTTACCCTCTTCCATACATTTATTAAATAATAGCACCAACCACTCCAAAACTACATCCACACCTGCTTTTAACATTTCTATCTTTATCCCATCAATCCCGGCTGCCTTACCCCCTTTTATTTTACCTACTGCCTCACAAACTTCCCCCACACTCACAACTGGCTCTTCCTCACTCCTACAAGATGTTATTCCTCCTTGCTGTATACACGAAATCACAGCTTCCCTATCTTCATCAACATTTAACAATTCCTCAAAATATTCTCTCCATCTTCCCAATACCTCTAACTCTCCATTTAATAACTCTCCTCTCCTATTTTTAACTGACAAATCCATTTGTTCTCTAGGCTTCCTTAACTTGTTAATCTCACTCCAAAACTTTTTCTTATTTTCAACAAAATTAAGCCTGGGGAACAAATGGATTTGTCAGTTAAAAACAGAGTAGGGGAGCTAGTTGATGGGGAGCTGGAGGTATTGGGTAGATGGCGGGAATATTTTGAGGAATTTTTAAATGTTGATGAAGAAAGGGAGGCAGTAATTTTATGCACTGGCCAGGGAGGTATAACATCTTTAGGAGTGAAGAGGAGGAGGATGTGAGTGTGGGGGATGTGCGTGAGGTATTACCTAGAATGAAAGGGGGTAAAGCAGCTGGAACTGATTGAATCATGACAGTAGTGAGGGATATAGTGTTGGAGTGGTTGGTATTTTTGTTTAATAAATATATGAAAGAGGGGAAGGTACCTAGATATTGGCAGAGATCATTTATATTTCTTTTATATAAAGGGAAGGGGGACAAGAGAGATTGTAAAAATTATAGGGGAATAAGTTTACTGAGTATACCAAGGAAAGTGTATGGTAGGGCTATAGTGAGGCTCAGGTTAGGGTGTGTAGAAGAGAGGGAGATTACTTTTCAGTAAAAGTAGGTCTTAGACAGGGATGTGCAATGTCACCACGGTTGTTTAATATATTTATAGATGGGGTTGTAAAAGAAGTAAATTCTAGGGTGTTCGGGAGAGAGGTGGGATTAAATTATGGAGAATCAAATACAAAATGGGAGTTGATACAGTGAGAGAAGTGGATGAGTTTGGGAGGGTGTGTAAAGGTAGAAAGTTGAAAGTGAACATAGATAAGAGTAAGGTGATGATGGTATCAAATGATTTAAATAAAGAAAAATTGTATATCACATTGGAGAGAGGGAGTATGGAAGAAGTGAATGTTTTTTTAGATATTTGGGAGCTGACATGTCAGCGGATGGGTTTATGAGAGATGAGGCTAACCATAGAATTGAAGAAAAAAGGTGAGTGGTTTGTTGAGGTTTATGTGGAGACAAGAAAACATTATCCATGGAGGCAAAGAAGGGAATGTATGAAAGTATAGTGGTACCAACTCTTTTACGTGGGTGTGAAGCTTGGGTTGTAAATGCTGCAGTGAGGAGGCAGTGGAGATATCCTGTCTAAGGGCAGTGTGTGGTGTAAATATTATGCAGAAAATTCGAAGTGTGTAAATTAGGAGAAGGTGTGGAGTTAATAAAAGTATTAGTCAGAGGGCTGAGGAGGGGTTGTTGAGGTGGTTTGATCATTTAGAGAAAATGGATCAAAGTAGAATGACATGGAGAGCGTATAAATCTGTAGGGGAAGGAAGGCGGGGTAGGGGTCATCCTTGAAAAGGTTGGAGGAAGGGGGTAAAGGAGGTTTTGTGGGCGAGGGGTTTGGACTTCCAGCAAGCGTGCATGAGCATGTTAGATAGGAGTGAATGGAGACGAATGGTTTTTGGGACCTGACGAGCTGTTGGAGTGTGAGCAGGGTAATGTTTGGTGAAGGGATTCAGGGAAACTGGTTATTTATATATAACCGGACTTGAGTACTGGAAATAGGAAGTACGATGCCTGCACTTTAAAGGAGGGGTTTGGGATATTGGCAGTTTGGAGGGATATGTTATATATCTTTAAATATGCTTCTAAACTGTTGTATATGGGTACCTCTGCAAAAACAGTGATTATGTATGAGTGAGGTGAAAGTGTTGAATGATGTTGAAAGTATTTTCTTTTTGGGGATTTTCTTTCCGTTAGGGTCACCCTGCCTAGTTGGAGACAGCCGACTAGTTGAAAAAAAAATAAAAAATCTCGGATATCTCTTTAGGTATGAAATCACTCATGCCTTGCAACGAGCTGTGAGCATAAGAGAAGCCATTTGCTTGACTTCTCTTGGTTTGAAAATTTTCATAATTTAGCCTGTCATTTTCCTGGATTTTCATCCATTTGCCTTATTTAGTTTTCTAGCCAGGCCATCCAACACATTTAGGCATAGGTTTTTAACATATACAGGTCTCCCTCAACATTCGCGAGGGTTAGGGGATCAAGAGCCTCGCGAATGTTGAAAAACCGTGAATGTTTGGTGCCCCAATATATTGTAGGGAAATATAATACAATACTGCCTCCTTAACTTGTTGAACCATGAACAATCATAAAATACATGAAAACGTCGTAAATTGTACTAAATATATACATGTTATGCTTTAATAACATGTATGTTATTAAATACCACAGACTCCACCAATGCCTCCACCACTTCCCCAACCACTGCGAGTCCCTACTACCCTCCCTCTGACCCCTGCAACTGGCAGCCAGCCCTCCCACCACTCAGTGTGGTGAGTGTTTTGTTTGTTCATTATTTGCTATTAAACTACAGTATAAATAATGTAAACCCATTCATGACTGCATATTGGAATGGCTATTCGGACAGGTATTGGACGGTGACATCATGTGTTTAGTCTTGAACACAACAAAGAATCAAACTTTCTGCTACTGCTAATAATAACAATAGTAATAGTAATAATAATAATAATAATAATAATAATAATAATAATAATAATAATAATATATAATTGAAGAAGGAAATTGTACAAAAATACGAGGGAGTGGTTGACACATCGTCAGTGTGGCTTTGTTTATGCTGGAGTGAGCGTTAGTCTCCCTGCTCTTCCAAAAATTTCACAATAATTTAGCGGTTGAGGCAGTGGTATTTAATAACATGTGTTATAAATAATAGTACATATTAATAACATTTATTATTATTAATAACGTATGTTATTAAATGCCACTGCCTCAATCGCTTCCTCACCAGCTGCCTCACCCACTGCCTCACCCACTGCCTCAGTCGCTGCCTCAACAGCTGTCTCAACAGCTGCCTCAATCGCTTCCTCAACAGCTGCCTCACTCACTGCCTCAATCGCTGCCTCAATCGCTGCCTCAACAGCTGCCTCAATAGCTGCCTCAATAGCTGCCTCAACAGCTGCCTCAACAGCTGCCTCAATCGCTGCCTCAACAGCTGCCTCACCCACTGCCTCAGTTGCTGCCTCAACAGCTGCCTCAATCGCTGCCTCAACAGCTGCCTCGCCCACTGCCACAATCGCTGCCTCAACAGCTGCCTCAATCGCTGCCACAACAGCTGCCTCAATCGCTGCCTCAACAGCTGCCTCAACCACTGCCTCAACCACTGCCTCAACCACTGCCTCTACCACTGCCTCTACCACTGCCTCTACCACTCCAGTCACACTCAATCTACAAGTACCAAACACAATGAATTAATGTGAAATGTTTAGAAGAGCAGGGAGACTAATGCTCACTCCAGCATAAGCAAAGCCACACTGACGATGTGTCAACCACTCCCTCGTATTTTTTTATAACTTCTTTCTTCAATTATATCGTATTTATTATTATTATTATTATTATTATTATTATTATTATTACTATTGTTATTATTAGCAGTAGCAGAAATGTTTGATTCTTTGCTGTGTTCAAGAGTAAACACATGTCACCGTCTAATACCTGTCCGAATAGCCATTCCAATATGCAGTCATGAATGGGTTTACATTATTTATACTGCAGTTTTATAGCAAATAATGAACAAACAAAACACTCACCACACTGAGTAGTGGGAGGGCTGGCTGCCAGTTGCGGGGGTCGGTGGGAGAGTAGTAGGGACTCGCAGGTGGCGGGAAACTTGAATATGATTTGGCGGCTGGGAATTTGGTGGCTGGGAATTTGGCGTTTGGGAATTCGCGAATGTGTGAAGCCCGCGAAAGCTGAAAACGTGAATGTTGAGGGAGACCTGTACTTATTGTTCTATTGGATGATCTCAGAGAGGTGAATAAAGCACTTAGAGAGCAAAATAGTAATAACCAACAATCAATTTGGTTTTCATATAGCAAATTCCTGTATAGAACTACAGTGGACCCTTGACCAACGGCATTAATCCATTCCAGAGAGCTAGCCGTTAGCCGAATTTGCCGTTAGTCAAATTAATTTTCCCCATAATAAATAATGGAAATAGAATTAATCCGTTCCAGACACCCAAAAGTATTAAACAAAAGAATTTTTTTTTTACATGAAATATACATTTCCCTACACAAAAACAAATGGGACATGCAGAATAAACAATAATTAAATGCCACTTACCTTTATTGTGGAGTTATTGTTGAGTGATGAGATGGTAGGAGGGCAGATGATGCAGGTGTTCTATTTGGAAGGGGAATCCCCTTACATAAAGACTGCAGTTACTAAGTCCTTTGGTGAGGTTGCCTCCCTTCTTGGTTTTTTAATGCCACTAGAACCAGCTTGAGAGTCACTGGACTCCTTTCGCACCAAAAATCTGTCCAGAGAGCTCTGTTTCTCACTTGCCCTTAGGATTTCCCTAAAATGGGACACAAGAATGTCATTGTACATGTTGCCAATACGGCTTGCAACAACTGTGACAATTAAAAAAAAAATTCATCGATAAATGCTTGCACCTTTGTAAACATTGTACTCATTTCCCTAATCCTTGATGAAGTCATCTTCCTCCGTCTCTCATCCTCCTGCTCTGAAGAACATTCCTGAGATGTGATCTGTTGCTGTTGCACCTGAGGCTCTTGTAGGTCCAAGATAGTACTGATGGTTGAATGGGATTTGTTGTATAGCCTTTCCAACTCGGACATACACACTCCACTTTTGTATTTTTCAACAATCTCTCTCTTAATTTCCATTGTAATTCTCACCCGTTTTTACCACAGGCTTGGCACTAGAAGCTTTCTTGGGGCCCCATGGTGGCTTATTTAGTAGTTACAAGCACTAAAAACACTGGAATAATACGAAATATATCGCAGGTACATGTAGAATCGACCACAACGGCTTGTAAACAATGGCACACTGAGTCTTGGAGTGGCTGGGCCCGCTCAGGCTGCACTCCGTCCGCATGGACACATTTGGGCTGAACGCCGTTAGATGAGTTTTTCTCCGTTGGTAGAGCCATTTTTTTTACGCCAAAGAGTGCTGTTAGATGAATTTGCTATTACTTGATGCCACCATTGGGTGGGGGTCCACTGTATTCTGTATCAAATCTGCTAAGCCACTATGACTGAGCCACGGAAATTATTCAAGAATGAAATGGATGGGTCGATTGCATTTTACAGTTGAACCCTGAGATTTGGAAGAGGCGCTGTTTCTAGATATCTGCAAATGCAGTACAGTACCACTAAATTCTGTTTGTATAATACATTTTGTTTTCAGATTTGCTAATCTCAAATAATGCTATAGAGCTTTAAACTAATTGAGAAAGAATGTTCTGAAAAAAAGAAAGATTTGTGCATAGGAAATCCACTGAGCTCATTTGGAAAGCGTGTTTAAATGGAGGCGGTAGAAACACACAAAGTTTAGCAGAGCAAGTGGTATTTATATCTTCCGTTACCTTACAGATATAATAGGGCAATGTTTGCTACTAATTATATATTTGAGTTAAAAAAAATTTGGAAGAACAGGGACAAAATTGGATGAAAGCATGTTGTTTGACATAGCATATTACTGTCAGGATTATGTTAAGGAGACTAGGTACTTTGAAGCGATTGGCAGACAGGGAACCTTTAGATGATTTTGGTTGGTTCCAGAACTGAAAGAGCTTGAAATCAGTCTCAAAATAGTGGAAATATTAATTTTTTTTTCAATTTTTCCTGAGAAAGGGGAGGTCCCCTACACCCCCCTGGTTTGTTTTGTGGGTTTTTACTAGGTCTGATTCGGTGATTGGGATGCCATAAACCATGACTAATCATTCCTAGTTATGCTTTATTATCCAAGAAATAGGGTAAATCTTTGAGTTTTAATGATGAATTCAAAATGGAAGGTATGATTAATATAGAGGAGGCCTGAGGATGTGATTAATGAACAGAAGAAATGTTGTATTAATGTCTGGAATGTCTGCAGTGTTTATTTTGGCCTCTTTAAATTTCAGTTTTTTTAATTTTGTGTAAAATTGGCCAAATACCTGACTTCTGTGCACTTTACATGGAAGTTTTGATAATTGAATGGACAAATTAGCAAAATAGCTTAGAATTTGGTCGAGTGAGCTATAGAATTAGTGAGGCAAAATCACCAATGTAAAAAAATTAAGCTCAGACTGTTAACTTTGCACTTACATAATTCCAGAAGTTTTCCATCAGATTTTGTAATTTTGGTCTCATTATTTTCTGAAAAGATTCTCTACCATTTCAGAAGAATTTTTTTTATATGTGGACACTATGAACACTTAATTTTGGGGCTTTGGGCAGTGAGTGGGTTAAGTTTATGAGAGAGACCAGTGGACATATGGCAGATTAAAACAAAACATAAGACTATTGGAGTAAATTATTTAAGAACTGCATGCACTGTAGCACTGGTAAATGGGACAGGCACTCGGAAAATGAGCTTTGCATGTGAAATAGCAAGAACGAATTATGTTAGTAAATGTAAGGACATGTTTGATTATGAAGAATTCTGTTAGTCAATTTTTTTTTTTTGTCTTTAGCCATTGTGAGATTTTTGCTTAGCCATGGTCATTTCACTAAACAAGCAATATAAAAATTCATTATTGAAATATTTCTGCAAAATCAGTCTATCACTTGCTACATTTTACTAAATAATGCTAATTTTTGCTAAATAATACTAAATTTAGATTGACATAAGATAATTTTTGGTAGGATTAAGTATTACTTCTTTCAACAAACCAGCTGTATCCCACCAAGGCAGGGTGGCTCAAAAGGAAGAACGAAAGTTTCTCCTTTTAAATTTAGTAATATATACAGGAGAAGGGGTTACTAGCTCCTTGCTCCCGGCATTTTATTCGCCTCTTACGACTCATGGCTTATTGGGGAAGAATTCTGTTCCACTTACCTATGGAGATTAAGTATTTATCTTACATTAATTTCAGCAAGGTTAGGTTAGTTTTGGTTCACAATTTAAAAAAATTCTACCATGTTAATTTCTAAAAGTGTACCTCTAAAAGCATTGGAATTTTTTTTTTAAATCCATTTCTCGAGCATTTCTGCTTGTTTGATTGTCTTTGCACTGTAACGTATGACATATAAAAGGGAGGTAGAAGACACCTCAGGACAATTATCTTGAGGAGAGAGTAGTACCAGAGATATAAATATCCCACAGGTAATGTTGGTTTTAAAAATTATTTATAGTATTTTAAGAGTAATTAGAGAAGGAATTTTTATTCAACATAAATGTATAGGCTAATTGGTGTCAGGTGTGGATATCGAAAACTAAAGATTTCAGTTCATTTATATATCAAAAATAATCAGAATTCCATAAATTGGTTCCCCAAGCTAGTATGCATAAATCTTGGGAAATCTTTTCAAAGAAATCCAACTAGAGCACTTGTGCTTTGGGTAAATAATGAACTAATGCTAATTATGGATAAAGATGATTTGAAATATAGTACAGCCTCTCCTCACTTAGCGACGTACTCAATTACTGACAAGTCAGACTTATGACAGGCTCTCTGACCAGTATGCATACCTAAATAATGTACTATATTAGAGCTGATTTCCTCTATTCTGTTTATTACAGTATACAGTACACTACTGTATAAGCATTTAAAAATATACTAAAAATGTTATAAATGGTGCAAAGGTGACATAAAAATAATATCAGAGATGGTTGACGCAAACCCACTACCATTATAGTATGCTTCTTATTTAGTGACGAGTTCGGTTACCGATGTGGTCTTAGGAGAGGAACTCCGTTGTTAAGTGAGGAGAGGCTGTATTCCCTAAGGTTGGTTTAGAAAACTGTATCTGACAGCACGTTTGAAGGAAATATTTAGCTCAGAGAAGACTATAGAATATATTCAGGCTCTGCAATGCATGTCAGCAGTTGTAATTCTGTGCCTCTAACCCACATAGGTCAGGTACACCTCTTCACAAATAACCTGCACTTAAGAGAGGAAACTTGTGGTGATTTTTCTGTCCATCCTGGACCACTGTCACACCACTACAGCTTGCACTTAGGAAACTTGTGATGGTGTTTCTGTCCATCCTGGACCACTTGTCACGTCACTACAGCCTGCACTTAGGAAACTTGTGATGATGTTTCAAACCATACTGGACCATTGTCACACCACTACAGCCTGCACTTAGGAAACTTGTGATGATGTTTCCGTCCATCCTGGACCACTGTCACATCACTACAGCCTGCACTTAGGAAACTTGTGATGATGTTTCCGTCCATCTTGGACCACTGTCACGTCACTACAGCCTGCACTTAGGAAACTTATGATGTTTCAGTCCATCCTGGACCACTGTCACATCACTACAGCCTGTACTTAGGATAATGGTGATGATGTTTCAATCCATCCTGGACCACTGTCACATCACTACAGCCTGCATTTAGAAAACTTGTGATGATTTTTCAGTTCATCCTGGACCACTGTCAAGTCACTATAGCCTGCAGTTAGGAGAAGAAACTTAGGATAATGTTTCAGTCCATCCTGGACCACTGTCAAGTCACTACTGTGACTTGACAGTGGTCCAGGATGGACTGAAGTTCAGCTATTAATTTTCCTTCCTAAGTGCGAGTTATTTGTGAATTATCCCAACCATGATATTGTGATGTTTTGATCATCATTTATTTCTGTTTTATCCTTAGGAGAATTAATCAACTGCTGAATTATATTTTGTTTCAGTAAATAAATATGCAAGTCTTGTATACACTTGGGAGAGCTAAACATATTTTAATTGTTCTTGTTACTATGATCCAGATTTGCATGATCATGTTGGTGTTGGGCATGTAAATCACAACCCTAATGTAGAGGTTTGTAATTTTCTAATATATTTTAAGAGGATTACCACAAATTTTAATTTATGAGAAAAACTCATAGAAAGTTATGGAGAACAAAAAGGCACAATACCGTGACTGGAACAATACACAGATAACCCGCAAATAGGAGAGAGGATCTTAAGACGACTTGGACCATTTACAAAATCGTGAGCTCCTCTCTCCTGTGTGTGGGTTATTTGTGGATAGAAAGTTATGTATGAAGTAAACTTGAGGGTTATTCAATTAAAGAATCTTTTTAAGGGGGGTGCTTTGATGCTGGTAAAGTGTTCTGGATTCAGTGAATTGAAGTTACCCTTGCCTTCCTTTCCTTGAATCAAACCTGATAACCTTCTATGCTTGGAGTTTATCTGGAGAGGATTTTGGGGGGTCAGTGCCCCAGCAGCACAGTCCCAAACTAGTCCTTCCCAGGCACTGTATGACCCCTATGGGTTTAGAGCTTCCCCATAATAATAATAATGATAATGAATACATGGATGAGATTGCATAGTGTCCTGCTAAAGAAAGAGTATGATATATGTCAGTAAATAAGTATAAACTGTGTATATAAATTAAACATTTACAGTGTGTTAGTGAAGAAATGTCAAAAGTTTGGGATTAAATTAGGCATGAGCGAGTACCCTTATCCCTTCATCCAGTTATTGGCATTTTTCCGTAAACTTTTAGAACTACTGTTAGAAGAGGAAAATTAAAGTAGCAATGTATTGTTTCTCTCTAAGCATTAGAAGGTGGTTTGTAATTTTTCTACTAAAATTTTTGTATTGTATATGAAAAATGTCAGTAGATTTTTCAGTGGTGTGCCAGAATGTTTTTGCTTAATTTATTTAATGTTGATAATCTTAAGTGCTGGAGAGAGTTGTGATGGAGCTTCCTTTATTTATACCAAAGTATTTGCCTTTCTTACATGTGTAGATAAAGGAAAGCATATCTTAAAATAATGTTAAATTTCTTCATGCATGACTACTTTTATGTGTGTGTTTAGTGTGTTTAATATAATAAGACTGTATGCATATGTGTGTGCACCTAGTTGAGTTTGTTTATACTGTTGCTTTATAAGTTTTAGAAGGCCTAGGTGCACCCTTATCACTGTATCCCTTCAACCTCGTCAATCTATTTTTTTTTTTTTTTAGATAATCACACTACTATTGGTGTTGTGATTATGTATTCAAAATTGCAAAAGCAGTTCTATTTACAATTGGATTAGCGAGGGTTGATAGGAATTCTTTTGCTTTTTCCTAACTCCTTGCTCCATCTCTCCCTCTCTCTCTGGTGTGTCCCATGCTTGATAGTGTTTCTTGTGTTGCATCATGCAGGCTGGCACGGTCGCGGTGAGGTCCGTGATGGTGTCGTCAGCAGCCGCACGTCCCGCTACCATCATCCTCCAGTCACAAGCCAGTGTATGTCCCTCTCACCAACACTCCCAACTCTCACGTCCACTCGCCTTGTTTAATTCAATTACTTGGGTTTCCCTTAACAAGTAAAATGATGCTCTATACGCATTTAAATATTTTACTTTTTCAAAATTAACTTTATTTTAAAACTACCTAAAATTTAATTATGTATATTAATTAATTTTCATGTTTCTTTTTTATTATTTTTGTATATGGATATACTGTATTACAAGCTTTGAGACTCATTTCATTGATGTGAGTCAGTGAAAATTCACAGTAGACTGTCATGGAAAGACTTTTCCTTACTCTTAACCACTTGATAAAAAGTTTGGTATCCTACAAATGATTATTAATGTATTATGCTCACTATAGACATAAGTAAGCAAACATAGTATATATTATATATACATGTATATGTGTGTGTGTTGTGTATGTTATGTATCTTGTGTATCTTTATACGTATATGCTTCTAAACTGTTGTATTCTGAGCACCTCTGCAAAAGCAGTGATAATGTGTGAGTGTGGTGAAAGTGTTGAATGATGATGAAAGTATTTTCTTTTTGGGGATTTTCTTTCTTTTTTGGGTCACCCTGCCTCGGTGGGAGACGACCAACTTGTTGAAAAAAAAAAAAATGTGTGTGTGTTCTCATCCTGCATGCTTTGAATTAAAAGGCTCTAATCTATACATATTTTGTACTGTGATTAGTGGCTAGGGTGGTTAAAATGCCTTTCAAGTACATGCAAACATTCTAGGTACCTTGATTATCTTTATATACTCTAACAGTTAATAATCACTGACTTAAGAATATTTTAAAATATTGCATCAGTACCTAGGAAAATTTCTATATAGTGTAGTTTTGATATTTCAGATTCCTTAAAATGGAATTTAGCATTTAACTATTGTATTTTATATACAGTAGTTCTGTATGAGCCTTCTGAATTAAAATCAGTACTGTAGTGAAGACCAGTGCTGATTTACTTTTAAGATATATTATATATCCAGTAGTTAGTTTGATTACGTATTTGAGTACTTATTTGTACAGGAGGGGAGCTGCTCTGTGTCCTATTTTGTCATATCGGTTTTTAATATTTTCAGTGGTTGTGGAATGATTTATATCCCTCTTGAATCCTATTTCAATAGTATACCACTTGAGAAATATTTGTTTATCTTTTAGGTACTTCTATCTTGATTAACAATTTTATTTTTTTTTTCTCTGTTGAAGGTTTTAAAGCTTACCTGTTTTTGTATCTTTTTTAACCCTTTGACTGTTTCTGACATATGTATACGTCTTACGAGCCAACGTTTTTGACATATTTATACTCCAGAATTCTAGCGGCTTCAAATCAAGCAGGAGAAAGCTGGTAGGCCCACATGTAAGAGAATGGGTCTGTATGATCAGTGTGTGCAGTATAAAAGAAATCCTGCAGCATGCAGTGCATAATGAGAAAAAAAAACTGACCGTGTTTTTGGATTAAAACGCTGACTTTGAGGTGTATTTTCGTATAGTATTGATGATTGTATTCTCGTTTTCTTGGTCTCATTTGATAGAATGGAAGACACATTACAGAAATAGAGATGATTTTGATTGGTTTCACGAAAAGGATCTTGAAATTGAGCTCAACGTAGAGGAAATGTTCAATTTTTGCTGATGTTCAAGAGTAAACAAATGACGTCATTGTCCAATAAGTGTCCAGCTAGCCATTCTAATATGCAGTCAGTAATGGGTTGACATTATTTATACAATTATTACAATAATGCAGTAGTCTCCATAACAGTAAATCTTCAATTTTTTGTGTGAATAAAAATTCAAAATAGAAAGCAAGAGTAATATAAGAGGGGCCTGGAGACATGACTGATGTACAGAGAAAATGTTATTTTAGTGCCAGGAATGTCTGCATTGTTCATTCTGGACCCTGTTTTGAAATTGGCATCTTTTTTAATTTGCATGAAATTGGCCAAATTGCCAATTTCTGACCACTTGGGTAGTTGAAATAAATAGAACAAATGGAGTTCTAAAGAAATAGCTGAGTTTGGTCAACTGGAACAATGGAATTGGCTGAAAATAGGGCTCAAAATGGGCGAAATCACCGATACGTAAATATCGCCGAGATCGCTAACTTCGTGAAAGTGTAAATCTGTAAGTTTTCAATAAAATTTTGTACTTTTGGTGTCATTGCCATTGGGAAAAGACTCTGTCATATCAGAAGAATTTTTTTTTTTTTTTTTTTTAAATTCTTTGACACAGAGCAAGTTTGTGAGCAGGGGTCTTGACAGTCAAAGGGTTAATGTTCTTACATCCTCCTCCAGTCTATTATACAAATGAGAGGCATGTTCAAAATTTTCAGGTTAAGTGATTTATTTTTTTATATATAAATTATAAAAACCTAGGTAGTAGGTTGGTAGACAGCAACCGCCTAGGGAGGTACTACCGTCCTGCCAAGTGAGTGTAAAACGAAAGCCTGTAATTGTTTTACATGATGGTAGGATTGCTGGTGTCCTTTTTTCTGTCTCATGAACATGCAAGATTTCAGGTACGTCTTGCTACTTCTACTTACACTTAGGTCACACTACACATACATGTACAAGCATATATATACACACCCCTCTGGGTTTTCTTCTATTTTCTTTCTAGTTCTTATTCTTGTTTATTTCCCCTTATCTCCATGGGGAAGTGGAACAGAATTCTTCCTCCGTAAGCCATGCGTGTTGTAAGAGGCGACTAAAATGCCGGGAGCAAAGGGCTAGTAACCTCTTTTCCCCTATATATTACTAAATGTAAAAGGAGAAACTTTCGTTTTCCTTTTGGGCCACCCCACCTCTGTGGGATACAGCCGGTGTGTTGAAAGAAAGAAAGAAATTATAAAAAGAGACAATTATAAAAATTGTCTCTTCTTTGTATTCATGAATATAATTGTCTCTTTGTATTCATGGATGAATGTTTTGGGTCACATTTCCTTTGTAATGTCAAGCTCTTCTAGTAGTTTTATCGCCTTATATTTTGTGTTGATATTTTCTAACTCCTGTTGGTCTGTCCTGATACTCCTGTATTCAGATAGCTTCTGTAAAAACCTTTCTCCATCTTTGATTCTGCTATGCTCTTTACATGCTTCTCTCTTTTTTTTTCTAGCGCTCCTCTTTCCTCCAGTCTTTGTGGTCATCTCTCATTTTTCTTTATGTGGCTTATGGAGTAACCATGGTTTAATTTTAACTTTTATTCCCTCTAATTTTCATTTCTATTTTTTTTTTTTGGCCATTTTGTGTGCTTTTTTCTTTGATGTTCTCTTGCACCTTTATTTTCCAAGACCTCATCCATCATCCCTTGGCTTCCCTGCTTTCCCAGTTGAACCATGGGTTCTGTGTGTACTGCTTTCCTCACTTTATCCAGGTTTGCTTGATGTGAATTTGCTATTACGTGATGTCCCATTTTTATCGGTAGTTTTACGTGCGTCAGTTATTTTCCATAAGATATCAGTACCACTCACAGAGTGTGTTGAAGATTCGTATTATGCAGTTTAAGTATTGATGACCTAATACAGCTGCCATGGACCTTGAATATATCTGCAGAAATCAAGGGACACTCGTAATTGTTTATTTACAGCTGCAGAAGCAGAGCTTAGTTTATAGTGACCCTGTTTGTGTGTCTATAGTTACCTATTTGTATTTGTATTGCAGTAGGATAGAAGCAGCAACTATTCAAGGAGAAACTATCTTGTAATATGAGTAAGGAATGGAAGTCTTCTAAATGTTTTACACACTGGCAGGATTACTGGTCATTTTTTTTATGCTTCATGCACATGTAAGATGAGAGAGAAATCTTACACACTTCTACTTATATTCTCTATACACTTGCTTGTGCATTTCTTAATAGTTCTTAATCCTAAAATATTTCCTTTCCAGTCTAGAAGTAGGTTGGTAGACAGCAACCATTATCAGGGAAGTATTATTATCCTATTAAATGAGTTTATAAAAAAACTGTTAAATTTTTGCACTCTTGCAGGATTGCTGATCTTTTCTTTCTGTCTCACGAATACACATGATAACAGGTGAATCATACAGGCTGCTATTTACATTCAGTACTGGTATGGACATTTCTTTACTTTCAGATGTGCTTCTTAATAGTTGTTAATTCTGTAATATTTCCTTTCCATTGTAAGAGGCCGGGTCTTAAACTGGGCTATAGGGAAGAAAACTTACAGAATCATTGACAGATAAGAGAACAGAGAGGTGGCCTGGTCTGAGATTGTGCCCGGGGGAAGAAATAATCCTCAGAACCATTCACAAATAACAAGTAGCTCTTAGTCCCTCCACTCTCAACCGACTGATATGAAATACATAGCTTGTTTAACAGTACATATTAAAGACAGAATGCACTCATAGCTCTCGTCCTGAAACAGCCTTAACACTATAAGAACTTTCATATGGCAACTTTTTTCTCCCTTGCATCCATTTTTGCCTCTTTAGTTTACTAAATGTTACTTTTACATTTTGCAGTAAACTCTAGTACAGAATGAGTATCCTATAATAAACATGCTGTAATAACTAAAACATATATATGAAAATGAAGTTTAATTTGAAGACAGCTTTTTACTAGATACACCTACTATCCAACTTACGACCTACTCGACATACGTCCACTCAACTTACGACCGTGCATCTGGCAGCTGGGCTGGGCCGGCTGATGCACACCGCTGTACAATATTTGACAATACTCGCGGCGGCAATGCGTAATGCAGGCAGCATCAGTTTGAGTAACCCTGCCCTATCAGCAGCATCATACTGTATTAACTGTACTAACTGGACAGTAAATTTCACCATGGCCTCTAAGATGAAGTCTGAATCTTGCACTGGAGATTGTGGCAAGAAAGGCTCTTACTCTCAAACTCTCTATTTGTTTTCAGTGTTGCACATAAACCTGTCTGTATATGTCTGCCTGTATATCTGTGTCTGTCTGTATCTCTGTGTGTCTGTTTATCTGTCTACCTGTGTGTGTGTCTGTCTACCTGTGTGTGTGTCTGTCTTTCTGTCTACCTGTGTGTCTCTTTCTGTCTACCTGTATGTCTGTCTACCTGTGTGTCTGTCTTTCTGTCTACCTGTGTGTCTGTCTTTGTCTACCTGTGTGTCTGTCTTTCTGTCTACCTGTGTGTCTGACTTTCTGTCTGCCTGTGTCTGTCTTTCTGTCTGCTTGTCTGTCTCAGAGCCACTCATTAAGATTGTAATTGGTCTTGAAGACGCCATATTAATAATGGTAATAACACAATAATAATCACTGAGGCGCATTAAATGTGTATAAAATGTTAATATAGACATTTTGCTTAATCCATCTATGATTTTTTTTTTCAAAATTATATAATAAACATGCTACATAACATATAAACATATAAATTAACAAATATGAGATGTCTTTCTGGTCGGCTTGACAGAGTGAACAAAAACCATTCGTGTCCGGGCTGGCAACAACAACAATAACAACGTTTGTTTACATAACTCGTGAACCTTCCACACACTCATTCTCTCTCTCATTTATTCATTTAATCTTGTTTACTCACCTCTCACTCTTTATTTATTTATTTAGAAATTTTAGCATACATACAGAGGTACAAAAAAAATACAGGTAAGAGCAGCATGCCAAAGCCACTTATATGCATAGCATTACGGGCTGGCCTAAAATTAACTTAAGATTAACTAAGCAATGATGAAATCAGTGATAAGACATTATTGTAAACAGATAACTATAAAGCACAAATGAGTATTACAAAGACAGCTCATATGGTTGCATGCATTGCTATTCATTCAGTAGAATGGAGTATTCCGTTAGGTAGTGCATTTAAAAAAATAACAAAGTTAGATTGGGTCCTAGGTTTAACATTTATGTGATATAATTGTGAGTAACATTTTGGATATACAATTTATAAGGTTCAGTTATTCAGTATTTACAGTGGACCCCCGGTTAACGATATTTTTTCATTCCAGAAGTATGTTCAGGTGCCAGTACTGACCGAATTCGTTCCCATAAGGAATATTGTGAAGTAGATTAGTCCATTTCAGACCCCCAAACATACACGTACAAACGTACATACATAAATACACTTACATAATTGGGAGGTGATCGTTAAGCGGGGGTCCACTGTATTTGGTTTTGAGTGAGTAAGTGAACTTTGAGAAGAGACTTGAATTTGTAAACAGGTAGTGTTTCTTTTATATTTACAGGTAATGAATTCCAGATTTTAGGGCCTTTTATGTGCATTGAGTTTTTGCATAGCGTGAGATGGACACGAGGAACATCAAAGAGTGATCTGTGCCTTGTGTTATGGTCATGTGTTCTGTTGAGATTGGCAAGGAGATGTTTGAGGGGAGGGTTAATATCAGAGTTAAGTGTTCTATGTATGTAATAGGTGCAATAATAAGTATGGATGTTTTGTATGGTGAGTAGGTTGAGTGTTTTGAATATTGGTGGAGTGTGTTGCCTGTAGTGAGAATTTGTTATCATTCTAACTGCAGCCTTTTGTTGGGTAATTAGTGGTCTGAGATGGTTAATTGTTGTTGAGCCCCATGCACAAATTCCATTGGTGAGATAGGGGTAAATAAGAGAGTGATAAAGGGCCAGGAGGGCTGACTGTGGAACATAGTACCGTATCTTCGATAGTATGCCTACAGTCTTGGAAATTTTCTTAGAAATTTGTTGTACATGTGTATGAAATTTGAGTCTATTATCGAGGTGGATTCCTAAGAATTTTCCCTCTGTTAGCTTTGTGATAGGTGATCCGTTTATCGTTATGTTAAGAGGTACATCTGTAGCTCTGTTACCAAACTGAACGAAGTAGGTTTTGTCAATGTTTAGTGTAAGTTTGTTAGTCCTCATCCAGGTAGATATTTTCTGTAATTTGGTGTTTACAGTATTGGCTAGCGTGACTGGGCTCGGGTGAGAGAAGACGTATGTAGTGTCATCTGCAAAAAGTGTGGGTTTGAGTAATTGCGAAGCATTTGGTAGGTCATTTATGTATAGGAGAAAGAGAAGAGGGCCAAGGACACTTCCCTGTGGGACACCAACTGTAATTGGTTGTGCGGAAGAGCTTGCCCCATTTGCGTACACATATTGGCTTCTGTTGCTGAGGTAAGACTTGAGGTAGTTGAGGGAGTGCCCTCTAATACCATAGTGTGACAATTTTACGTGGAGCAAGTCATGGTCAACTGTATCAAAAGCTTTACGTAAGTCAATGAAGATCCCCAGTGGGACTTCTTTTTTCTCTATTGCATTGTATATATGTTCTAGCATGTGTATAATAGCATCATTAGTATTTTTATTAGGCCTGAATCCAAATTGGCAGGGGTTGAGAATGTTTTGGGAGATGAGGTAAGAGTAGATTCATTTATGAATTAATTTTTCGAAGATTTTTGAGAGAGGGTGTAAATTGGATATTGGCCTATAGTTATTCAACTCTGTTTGGTCTCCTCCTTTATGGATCGGGGTGACCCTTGCTATTTTGAGAACTGTAGGGAAGGTGGAGGATTCAATGGATTTGTTAAAGAGTGTTGCAATGATTGGTGATAGTACTTGTGACGCTTTTTTGTATATAAAGGGTGGTAAGGTATTTAAATCTCCTGCCTTGTTTTTCAGTGCGTTGATAATAAGGGAGACTTCGTATGGGTTAGTCGGAGCTAGGAACAGTGTGTTCGGGTAGTTGCCAGTGAGGTAGTCATTTGGTGGGGTATCTGAGCTTGGGATTTTATTGGCAAGGTTTTGACCTATAGTGGAGAAGAAATCATTGAGTCTGTTTGCTGTTTCTGTTGGTGGAAGTTGGGGTTCATCTGATTTTGCTAATTTTATTTCGCTATGTCGTGATATCTTTTTTGTTCCCAGAATTTCTGATAGGGTCTTCCAGGTCTTTTTTATATCACCTCGTAAGTTGGATAATCTGGGGATATGGTGTTGGTCCAGATGTGGTCAAGTAGGGAAACACTAGTCTCTGTAACTCTTGTAGGTTTTGTTACTGTTGGTAGCAACATGCAGTTACTCATTGTGTTTGTGAATTCAGTAACGTGTGGGTCCTGGTCTTGCAGGAGATTTATATTGAAGTCACCTGAGAGTAGTAAGTGATCTTTGTTCATGCGTGCATCAATTATCATACTTCCTAGGTTTTGACTAAATTGGCTAATGTTTGACTGTGGTACTCTGTAGATGTTTATCAATGTGAGAGGTTTTTGTAGGTATTTGGATTTGAATTTAGCTATTATATATTCCCCATGTTCATCCCTTGTGCAAGTATTAGTGATACATTCTAGTTGGTCTGAGTAGTATATAGCAGTGCCACCCCCTTGTTGGTCTGGCCTACAGTTGTGTATGGCTGTGTAACCAGGAATGGCATAGACATCTGTAGTATCAGGCTTTAGCCAGGTTTCAGTTAGTGTAATGATGGACATATTGGCATGCAAGGAATTTAGTAATGCTAGGAAGTCATCATAATGCTTGCTTAAAGATCTGATATTGTAGTTAAAGATAGTTATGTTGTTGTTGGCTCTGAGAAGTGCCTTTGATTGTTCTGCTGTGTAGTAATTACAGTAACTGTTTGAATCATTTAAGTCATTAAATAAGAGGTTGGTATCAGGATCAATGCTTGTAATCATAAGATTTGTAGTGAATCTATAGTTAGAATTAAGTAAAAAATAAAGTAAATATTCTAAAGCTAAAAAAAAAAATAGCACCTGAATTATTTAACAAATGTAAAAATAATGAGCTAAGGTAGTTTTTTAAAGCTAAAATAAAGGAGACAATATAAAAGGGACTAAAATAATTTGTGGTGAACAAATAAAGTGATGATCAAATAATGGAGCTTGGGAATATGATAGTAGGTAGTACTTTAAAGGTAATTCTTTAAAGTTAGAATTATAATATAAAATTATAATATAAAAGGGACTAATATAAGTTGTGGTGAACAATAAAGTGGTAATGAAATAAATGAGCTTTGGAGTATAATGGCAAAATAGTGAACTTATTAACTTTAGCACCTGAGAATAGCACCTTGATTATTTTAACAATTGTGAATATATGAGCTAAGGTAGTTATATAAAGCTAAAATAAAGGAAAAAAAAAATATGTAAGGGACTACAATTAAGTAATGGTAAACAAGTTAAATGGACAGATAGTCACTATGAAATAATATTAGTTTAGGAGTAAGATCTGATTTGTAATATTAAATAAGTTGAGCAGTTTATTGCACAATAAAAAGTAAAAAAAAAATGAGGTAGTTGGTACTAGCTAGCAAAAGATAGTTTTGGTACTTGCAAAAAAGTAATTTGAATATACACTTATTGCACACACAATAAAAAGTGACTAAAAAAACAAGTAGTGGTAAACAAAATTAAATGGACAGGTAAGAACAATGAATAATATTAATTTGGAGTAAGATTTGACTTGTAACATTATGAGGAATTAATAGCAGTAAGAAAGAAGTAAAAAAGTATTGGAGGTAGTTAGCATTAGCTTGTGATGAAAAAAATAATAAAAATAATAATGCACAATATAATAGTAAGGTACACTATATGCACCACACGTATATATGTATTAAGGGCACTTATCTAATCTGTTACAGAAATGACAGCTTTTCTAAGGAAGATAGAGAAATCGTGTTCGTTTGAGATAGTATATTGTTGTCCTGTTGATGTTTTCCTTACTAGTATTTTCCCATCTCGCGTGAAACACTGATGTATTTTGTTTTCCTGTTTAAGTTTTCTCAGCCTGAACAGAAGGTTTTGACGTTTTCTTGTTAGACACTCATTTATGTACACTCCATTTTTCATTGTAATTGCTGATTTAATTAGGTCTTTTCTTTTATCGTATGAATGAAGTCTGATCATTATACAGTGGACCCCCGGTTAACGATATTTTTTCACTCCAGAAGTATGTTCAGGTGCCAGTACTGACCAAATTTGTTCCCATAAGGAATATTGTGAAGTAGATTAGTCCATTTCAGACCCCCAAACATACACGTACAAACGCACTTACATAATTGGTCGCATTCGGAGGTGATCGTTATGCGGGGGTCCACTGTACTGTGTTTACTTCCTGGTTTTCCTAACAAACGTGTTTCTTTGATTTCATTGTTTTGCACGATGACTTGTACATGGTCCTGTATTATCCTGACAGCAGTTTCTTTGCACTGAGCTTGTGTTATGTCACTTGGAATGTATGGACTGTTTATTATAACTGCATCAGACAACTTATCTTGTTCAGTTTTGTCGTCTTGGAAATCAAGGTATTCATTTAGTCGAGTGTGCATGTTCTGATTCCAGTCCTTGATTGCTTCTTCTACCTTCATATTTATTGTAGTTATTTGTTCGGTGTAACTGGCTATAGCTGCTTTCAGAGTATTTTCTGTGTCAACACTTCCCGATGTAATCTTCTCTTCAAGGTTTTGGATCTTGTTCTCGAGGTTGGTTATCTTGGATTCTCGTCGCTCGAGTGTTGCTTTGATATCTTTGATTTCGTTTTCTAGAGCAACGATGTAGTCCTTGATATTGTCAGGAATAATCATACCTGAGTAATCATGGGTGAATCCTTTGAAGGGAGTGGAGTTGGAAGGGGAGTCAGCCATGTTTGTTGTTGTTGTTGTTCCCTGGGTGGCGGCGGTGAGGGAGGTTGATGATACACCGGCGTCCTGCTGGGTAGACTAAGTTGAGTTCTAGGGTCCTTGCTGTTATTCTTTTTTTACTGATGTTGTTTCTTCTGCGATATCCTTTCATAGTATCACTGAAGTAGATACTGTGTAGCAATGGAGAAGGCTTGTTTTCTTGGAGCTTGGGTTAAGTGGTTGTCTGGCAGCGGAGGCAGTGTTTGGGTTAGCAGGGCTGTCTTCCTTAGATCTTCTATTTTTGTCAAGATTTGGGTTACATTCTTAATATTCTTGGGTCATTTTGTGGTCTACGTGGGTTCATGTAGTTGAACTTTCACTTAGACCATCACAAGTTTTGATGAGCGATGTTTTTTGAGGAAGAAGAGCTGGTAGGATGCCGCTGCCGCTCTTAATATGTATACATTAAGACTACAGATATTTTAAGGTAAGTAATGAGTGGACACAATTATTATATTATAGTTTAATAATAATTTTATTATTAATATTAGTACATATGTATTATTGTATTTTTTTTTTATTATCACACTGGCCGATTCCCACCAAGGCAGGGTGGCCCGAAAAAGAAAAACTTTCACCATCGTTCACTCCATCACTGTCTTGCCAGAAGTGTGCTTTACACTACAGTTTTTAAACTGCAACATTAACACCCCTCCTTCAGAGTGCAGGCACCGTACTTCCCATCTCCAGGACCCAAGTCCGGCCTGCCGGTTTCCCTGAACCCCTTCATAAATGTTACTTTGCTCACACTCCAACAGCACGTCAAGTATTAAAAACCATTTGTCTCCATTCACTCCTATCAAACACGCTCATGCATGCCTGCTGGAAGTCCAAGCCCCTCGCACACAAAACCTCCTTTACCCCCTCTCTCCAACCTTTACTAGGCCGACCCCTACCCCGCCTTCCTTCCACTACAGACTGATACACTCTTGAAGTAATTCTGTTTCGCTCCATTCTCTCTACATGTCCGAACCACCTCAACAACCCTTCCTCAGCCCTCTGGACAACAGTTTTGGTAATCCCGCACCTCCTCCTAACTTCCAAACTACGAATTCTCTGCATTATATCCACACCACACATTGCCCATTCCACAATAAATTTATCTAGAAAAGCCATTCTCTCATATTCAAACAAGAATTTTAGATTAAGTCTGCTAATATTTCTAACCATTGTAGTCTCATTACTGTGTGACAATTGTCAGCTCACTCATTTCTGCTTCCTTCATATCCTTAAAACCTTGACCCTTGAAGCTGCTGTGCTGTGCTTACAAACCACTTCACCACCTCGCTGCTGGCAAAATTGTTAAAACTTGTTGGCTACCTGTAGAGCATTGAATATTAAGCGGTCATTATTACAAGATGGTCTGTGTGAGACAGTATCAGTTACCGATATTCAAATGAGCAAGAGAAAAATTGGTCTGAAAGCTGCAATGAGGACATTAAGTTTGGCATGAATTTTATTATAATGTACGGGTGATCTTGATCAAGTGCCTTGATTTTATCTTGTTACTTCATGCATTTGTGTTGTGCTTTTTTTTTTCTTTAGATTGGGTACGAACTGTTGGTTTGTTTTTCTCTTTTGGTAATTTGATTGTTGATATGATTTATTAATCAGAAAACTTCTTTGACCTGGATCTTTTTCATGAAGTGGTGAGGATATGGCAAAAGTAACCACAGGTGTGCAGTGCTGTGGATCGTAGTGTCTATGAATACAGATGAAAATCCACAACTAGTCTTCAGTTTAGATAGGAAACTCATTTCCTGGATCATTACAAAGTACATGAGGTGGTGTTAGCTGTTTGTGGTTTTCTTGAGAAAATTGGACCATTCTCCTGCTACAAATGCCAGCTCAACTAAGCTGTGATGGCCATTTAGGCTTGAAGGTGACTGGCAGCAACAGTTTGGTTGAGCAGGCAGTCAGCTAGGAAGTCTGGTCTAAAGCTAGGGTCTGATAGGTAAAAAACCCCCCTCAAAAAGGGTCACTGGTATGCCCCATGTGGGGCCACAGCAGCAGGCATTAGTGGTTTACCATTGCTGGACTACATAATCTAAGTGTTCGGTTGGTAACAAGAATATTTTAATCGGACATAATGATCTTTTATATATGCACACTTCATGCACTTGTGGTGTGATCATAATTTTGGATATATGTACATATTTTCTATTTTGATGCTTATAATTTTTGAAGCTATAATATTTTATTAGTATGTTTTGTAAAATTTCTATAGTTTGAGCTAATAAAACATCACTTTTCTTTCTCCATTAAAAATAATATTATACCAAGACTTCGGTACAGTATCCAGTTTTCCCCCCACATGGTGAAAATTTTTTTAAGAATTATCTCTTTAAGTGGTATATGTTATAAGTTAGTACACAGCTAATACCTTCATAGTATATGTACTGTACTGTCATGTTTCTTTGTAACTCTTATGTCATATTTCCTTTCCAATTTAGGAGAATTGGTCTGAGACCAGGCCAAGAGCCAGTGATCCCCAGAACCTTTAATGGAATACATGTACTGGATTCCACATTTTTAATTAAATGTCTTTGTTTTATAAATGTTTTGACTGCCATTTTGAAGAGGAAGCCTTTGTCTTGGTTAATATGAGTCAATCTTAGTGAGAAGCTAGCAAGGTAGGATTCATCAAATTAAGACCCCCTACATTAGTAGTATCATCTGCCTATTTCATTATGTGTAATTCATAATTGACTTCATCCGAGTGTTTTGTTATTTTTGTGCAACTGCTAAGATTTTTTTTTCTCTGTAACTGGATATTGAGCTTAATGATAAAATTATATATTATATCTGTAATATTCGGTGTATTTTAGCATCTTGTAATTCTTAACCCTTTCACTGTCAAGGGTCTCAAAATTAAAAGTGCTCATAATGTCCTTGTTTGAAAAAAAAATATTCTGAAATGGTAAAGAATTTTTTTTTCTTAAGTTAATGATACAAAAAGTACAAAATTTGATGGAAACTTACTGAATTATGCAGGCCCAAAATTAGTGCACTGGGTGAGATTTATGCATTGACAATTTCGTCCACTGTGAGTCCTATTTTAAGCCAATTCTGTTGCTTAATATGACCAAGTTCTTAGCTATTTTGCTAATACATTTTCTTTTCTGTCGACTAGACACGAAAAATCTTGTAAAGGGAACAGAAGTTGATAATTTGGCTAATTTTACACAAAATTAAAAGAATTCTAATTTAAAAAAAAAAAATCCAACTTAAACACTGTTCATATTCCAGGCACTAAAACATTTCCTTAATTCATGAATCATATCCCATATCATTATCACAAAAAATTGAAGGTTTACCCTATTTCTTGGATAATAGAATATAACCAGGTATGATTAGTCATGGTTTATGGTGTCCCAATAATTGAATCAGGCCTAGTAAAATTCCATAAAATAGACCAAGGGGCGGAGACCTTACCTGTCCTCAGGAATATTGCAAAAATTGAATGTTTCCACTACTTTGAGGCTGATTTCAAGCTACTTCCAACCAAAATTATGTCTGTTGCTGTAGAATTTTCAATTCTGTCAAATGATAATAGAAACAGCCATTAAAACCATAAAAAAAAACTTCCTAGAAAACACCTCAAAGTTGCTGTTTTTAAACTAAATGGAAGGTCAGTTTTTTCCTTTTCCCATAGTGCCATTCGTGAGGCAGGATTTTCTTTATACTGTATTGTGCACACCCATCACACAGACCCATTCTCTTTTATCTAGGCCACAATTTACCATTCTCAACTTGTGTGTGTGAGCTGAGCTCAAGATGTAGAACTTCCTGAGGGATCCTGGTGCCAATAATGTAGATCTATGTGACAGACAGTGAAAGGGTTAAAAATGAATAAAATTCCTTGGTTAAATTGACTGCTTATTTAAGATAAGGTAAGGTAACTTTATTTCCAAAGAATATATACAGTGGAACCTCTACTTACAAGTGCATCCACATGTGAGTTTTTCCAGATACGAGCAATCGCTCGGTCGATGTTTTGGTTCCAAACGCAAGTGAAATTTCCAGATGCGAGCGGGCCTCAAGGGAGGTTCCTTGACGCTGGTGGGGGGCTCTTGCTCTTGATCTAGGGAATTGGATCTCAGTTGTTTGTTGGACTATCTTACTGAAACTTGGGTAATGTCTAGTGAAAAGATGCTTCTTAAAGTAGTACACCAAAAATGAAAGAAATGGGACCATAAATAACGGAGTTCACTTCTCAGCCATTAGCCGCCCCTTAGCGGAATTTTTGTATGGTTTTTATGGTTGTATTCTCGTTTTTTTGGTCTCATTTGATAGAATGGACAATATAGGTTGACTCGCGAATAGTAGGTCGTCCGGGACGCATACGCACGGTGTGAGCCGGGGCGGCCTCCCTACCCAGCCAGTGTGGCATTGTTTACCAGTGAGCGAAGGTCCCCTCACATGCTCCTACGAAATATTTCATAATACAGTGGACCCCCGCATAACGATGGCATCACATAGCGATTTTTCCGCATAACGATTACTTTTATCGCAAAATTTTTGCCGCGCATACCGATTAAAAACCCGCTTACCGATTTTCGTCCGAGACGCGTCCAATGTGCCCTCACATGTGCCGGCCGTCCCATTGTTTACCAGCCAGCCTCCGCGGTAACATCCAAGCATACACTCGGAATATTTCGTATTATTACAGTGTTTTCGGTGCTGTTTCTGGAAAATAAGTGACCATGGGCCCCAAGAAAGCTTCTAGTGCCAACCCTGTGGTAAAAAGGGTGAGAATTAGTATGGAAATTAAGAAAGATTTTGAAGGGTTTGGGGCTAACCCTGAGAAGCCTATGCCAGTTGTGGAATCCATTGTGCCTACTTCAAAGATTAAGGAAATGTGTGCAGAGTGGGTTGAACTGCAAACCTTTATAGATGAAAATCACCCTGACACAGCTGTTGCAAGCCGTGCTTGTGACTATTTCAATGACAATGTTATGGCCCATTTTAGGAAAGTCTTGAAGGAACGGGAGGTACAGAGCTCTATGGACAGATTTGTTGTGCGACAGAGGTCCAGTGACTCTCAAGCTGGTCCTAGTGGCATTAAAAGAAGAAGGGAAGTAACCCCAGAAAAGGACTTGCTACCTCAAGTCCTAATGGAAGGGGATTCCCCTTCTAAACAGTAAGAAGATAATGCTCTCCCCTCCTCCCATCCCATCAATCATCACCAGATCTTCAATAAAAGTAAGTGTCATGTAATTGTGCATGCCTTTTTCAGTTTGTGTGTATTAAAATTAACATTTCATGTGGTAAAAAAAAATTTTTTTCATACTTTTGGGCATCTTGCACGGATTAATTTTATTTCCATTATTTCTTATGGGGAAAATTCATTCGCATAACGATTATTTCGCATAACGATGAGCCCTCTTGCACGGATTAAAATCGTTAACCGGGGGTCCACTGTATTCCACTCATTTTAGTGCTTGCAAGTACTAAATAAGCTACCATGGCTCCAAAGAAAGCTCCTAGTACCAAGCCTGTGGTAAAGAAGGTGAGAAATACGATTGAATTTAAGAAAAACATCATTGAACAATATGAAAGTGGCACAAGTGCGGCCGAACTGGCCAGGATGTATAAGAAACCCTACACAACCATATGTTCCATCGTGGCCAAGAAAGAGGAAATCAAGGATGCTGTTGTTGCAAAGGGGGTAAATATTCTGACAAAAATGAGATCACCAGTACTCGAAGATGTTGAGAAGTTATTATTGGTGTGGATAAACGAGAAACAATTAGCAGGAGATACTCCTATGACTTCGATTATTTGTGAAAAGGCTAGGCAGTTGCACAATGATCTTGTAAAGAAATTTCCTGCAAATAGTGGTGATGTGAGTGAATTTAAGGCCAGCAAAGGCTGGTTTGAGAGATTTAAGAACTGTACTGGCATACACAGTGTGGTAAGGCATCGTGAGGCTGCCAGTTCGGACCACAAGGCAGCTGAAAAATAAGTGCATGAATTCAAGGAGTACATAGAGGCTGAAGGACTGAAACCTGAACAAGTGTTCAATTGTGACAAAACAGGCCTCTTTCGGAAGAAAATGCCAAAGAGGACCTTCATTACACAGGAGGAAAAGGCAATGCCAGGACACAAGCCTATGAAAGACAGGCTGACGCTCATGTTTTGTGCTAATGCTAGTGGGGATTTCAAAGTGAAGCCATTACTAGTGTACCATTCTGAAAATCCCAGTGTGTTCAGGAAAAACAATGTTATGAAGAGTAAATTGTGTGTGTTTTGGAAATCTAATAGTAAGGCATGGGTCACGAGGGAAATTTTTGTCGAGTGGTTCAATGAAGTGTTTGGCCCCAGTGTGAAGAATTACCTCCTGGAAAAGAAATTGGATCTCAAGTGCCTGCTAGTAATGGACAATGCACCTGCTCATCCTCCAAACTTGGATGACCTAATTTTCGAGGAGTTTGGGTTCATCACAGTAAAGTTCTTGCCCCCGAATACCACTCCTCTCCTCCAGCCCATGGACCAGCAGGTAATTGCAAACTTTAAAAAACTCTTCACCAAAGCAATGTTTCAAAGGTGCTTGACTGTGACCACAGACACTCACTTGACCCTAAGAGAATTTTGGAGAGAACACTTCAGCATCCTCCATTGCATAACCCTTATAGGTATGGCTTGGGAGGGAGTGACTACCAGGACTTTGAACTCTGCTTGGAGAAAATTGTGGCCAGATTGTGTCGACAAGAGTGATTTTGAAGGGCTTGGGACTGACCCTGATGAGCCTATATCTGTTGTTAAATCAATTGTGGCACTGGGGAGTTCCATGGGGTTGGATGTGAGTTTGGAGGATGTGGAAGAGTTGGTGGAAGACCACAATGAAGAGCTCACCACTGAGGAGCTGCAAGAGCTTCAGCAGGAAGAGCAACACATCGCAGCTCAGAATCTTGCTGCAGAGGAGGAGGAAGAGAGATGGAAGAAGGTGCCTTCTTCAGAAATTAAAGAGATTTTTGCTATGTGGGGTAAGATGGAAAGCTTTATGGAGAAACATCACCCTGACAAAGCTGTTGCAAGCCAGGTTGGCAACATGTACAGTGACAAAGTCTTGGGCCATTTTATGGAAGTGTTAAAGAGATGCCAGAAACAGAGCTCTCTCCACAGTTATTTTGTGAGACAGGACTCCAGTGACTCTCAAGGTGGTCCTAGTGGCATTAAGAAACAGAGAAGAGAAGCAACCCCAGAAAAGCAATTGGTACCTGAGGTGTTGCTGGAAGGGGATTCCCCTTCCAAACTGTAAACAATCCAATCTCTCTCCTCCTCCAGTCTCCCATACACTAAGAAGAATCTCCAATAAAGGTAGGTGTTATGCTGTTAATGTTTCATTCATCATTTCCCATTGTATTGTTTATGTACTACATCTATATTTCATGTAAAAATTTTTTTTGTTTTAATACTTCTGGGTGTCTGGAACGGATTAATTGTATTTACATTATTTCTTATGGGGAAAATTGATTCGAAAATCGTAGATTTCGATAATAGTAGCAACTCCAGGAACGGATTAACTACGAAAAACGAGGGACCACTGTATATGCATTTTATTGCTTTTGGGAGCTTCATGTCGTAGCAGGTATAAGTGGCCAGGCAGGGTGCCATACCTCCCACACAACTTTCTACAAATAAATACTTTTCACCTCTCACCCTACATTAAGACTACAAATATTTTAAGGTAAGTAATACATGTACTGTATATGCATTTTATCGCTCTAGGGAGCTTTAAGCATCATAGTATAGTATGTGTGGGTGGGGTGGCCAGGAGGGCTACCACACCTGACTTCTTAGAGTAAATACTACTCACCTTTTGCCCTACATTAAGAACCAATATTTTGAGGTAAATAATGAGTGTACTGTGTGTGTATTTTACTTTTTAATGCCTAGTTCTATTGCTAACTTAATATATGTTAAACTTGTTATCTGGCATTTATATGCATTTATAATTGGAAAAAAATGGAGTTCTGCTTTCCGGCAAAGTCTGCTTTCCAGCAGTAGCCAGGAACCTAACCTGCCAAATAAGTGGGGGCCCTACTGTATAATATAATAATAATAATAATAATAATATATATAATAATAATACATGTATAATAATAATGTATTATATAATAATTATAATAATCGACGGCTTCAAAAGGCCGTCATTAGATGGCAGTGATTACCACAACAATGCGGGAGTGGTTGTGGCCGCCTCCACTTGTCACATAATGACATATTTTATTCATTCTAGAGTATATATCAGGTTTCTATGTTATTTATATTGTTTGTTATGTCATATTAGATAAATGGTGATAGATAAATAAGCCGTATAAATGATATTACTGAAGTACAGTGGACCCTCAGGTAACGGCTTTAATCCGTTCCAGAGAGCTAGCCTTTAGCCAGATTAATTTCCCCACAAGAAATTATGGAAATCCAATTTATCCGTTCCAGACACCCAAAAGTATTAAACAAAATAATTTTTTTTACATGAAATATACATTTCCCTACACAGAAAACAATGATGCATGCACAATAAACAATACTGAAATAACACTTACCTTTATTGTGGATTTGTTGATGAGTGATCAGACGGGAGGAGGGGAGAGGATGAAGATGTACAAGTGTTTAGAAGGGGAATCCCCTTCCAAAGAGACTTCAGGTAACAAGTCCTTTTCTGGGGTTACCTCCCTTCTTGGTTTTTTAATTCCACTGGGAACAACTTGAGAGTCACTGGACCCCTGTCACACAAAATATTTGTCAAGAGAGCTGTGTTTCTCGCGTCCCTTTAAGATTTCCCTAAAATGGGACACAAGAATTTCATTGTACATGTTGCCAATACGGCTTGCAACAGCTGTGTCAGGATAATATTCATCCATAAATGCTTGCAATTTTGTCCACATTTTACACATTTCCTTAATCTTTGATGAGGGCAACTTCCTCTGAAGCACATTCTTGAGCTGTGATCTGTTGCTTTTCCTTCTGAAGCTCTTGCTTCAGGTGCAAGAGCAACGCTTCCACATCCTCGCCACTAACCTCCAGCCCCATGGACTTCCCCAATGCCACAATAGATTCCACAACTGGCATAGTCTCCAGAGGATTAGCCCTAAACCCTTCAAAATCCCCCTCTTGCACACATTCTGGCCACAATTTTCTCCAAGCAGAGTTCAAATTCCTGAAAGTCACTCCCTCCCAAGCCTTACCTATAAGGTTTATGCAACTGAGGATACTGAAGTGATCTTTCCAGAACTCTCTTAGGGTCAACTCAGTGTCTGAGGTCACTTCAAAGCACTTTTGGAACACTGCTTTGGTGTACAGTTTTTTGAAGTTTGAAATGACCTGCTGGTCCATGGGCTGGAGGAGAGGAGTGGTATTAGGAAGGAAAAACTTCACTTTGATAAAGCTCAACTCCCCAGCAATTTGCTTTTGCAAGTCATGAGGATGAGCAGGAACGTTGTCCATTACCAAGAGGCACTTGAGTGACAATTTATTTTCCAGGAGGTGTGCTGCAGGATTTTTTTTAGACTGTGCACACTGACCACATAGACCCATTCTTTCATATGAAGGCCTACCAGCTTTCTCCCAGTATATTTGAGGGCGCTAGAATTTAGGCATACTAGTACGTCAAAAACCCTGGGTCGTAAGCCGTACTAGTACGTCCGAAACCCTCAAAGGGTTAAGGAAAGAAATTAAAATTTTTGTAAAGTCTACTAATTATCAGGGAAAAGGCTCTTTGTAGCATCATAAACAATAAAAGACACACCCAGTGACACCTAAAGGTGAGCATTTAGTGTTTCTGTCAAACAAGAGGCAGTTAAAATTTACACTTTCAGTGCTATGATGCAAATTCATACCACATACCTACTGTTTTCAAACTTGATGTATGATATACAAGAGACCTACACAAAAACAATGGGCGTTTGCAGTCGGTGTGCACTGTTGAGAAGAACTCCCAGCCTGCCAAGTGCATTGTGGGAGCTATATGTTGCTGTCTTTTCTTGTTGTGAAATGCCGGTGTACTAAGAACACAACCAGTGACTAAATATATCTAATAGAACATTTAAAACAAATATAAATGAAACATGTATTATTAGTGAGTGAATATAATGTAAACAGTGTATGCAAGTTTTGAGCTACTGTTCTTGCATGTAAATAATGGAACATAACTGCCGGTGTCCATAAAGGTTGTCGCTATTTACATTATTACACTTCTACAGCAGGACCTGATGTTATACTAAGTGCCAGCTTTGCAGCTGAGTAATTACATAGCTATTGCTTGTATTTCAGTTCTGTTTGTTTTATTATTATCAGAAAAATAATCTCAATTTCAGGATTTTTTTTTTTCTTTTCAAAATTTAGTGTATCATATGGAGGATTTTAGTTTTAGCCTAGTGACACTTTAAGGGTTAATTGAACTATGATCAGGAAGTGCAAGACAAAAATTGCAAATTAGTTACACAGGAGGAGGAATTGAAAGGAATGGCTAGAAACCGAGGTAGAACAGAGGGAAAATCAGACAGCAATACTCGGAAAATAAACTCTCAAAGATACCAGTGCAGCTCGTGAGTGTAAATACTGAGCTAAAGGAACCTGTAGATATAGAATGAAATTTTATATACACTGGAAAATGCTTGAATGTACAGTAAATCCTCTTATGTGATTTTGTAGGAATGTGACTTAAAAAATGAAACCTAGGCTTTGATAGAACACTAATAATCTTGATAATTATATGCTGGTAAAGCATGAATGAATAGCATAACATTAAGTTACAAAATATAGACATTAGGTGCCATGGTATTTTTCTCTTCTGACCCAAGTTGGGCACAGCTATTTCCCTTCCCCACTGCCACCTACACTTTCAAGAAACATTGCCTACTTTATGCACCGTGTTTATCACACGTCTCATTTCTAGATATTGACCATGACACCCAAGAGGAATACTAGTGATGCTGGAAGTGCCAAGAATAGAGTACTACAGGCTAAAACAGACTAGAGAGATATTATAAAATACATTTCAACTGGAACCCCTAAAGGAAGGTTACTTGATGTGAGAGACTCTTGATCCAAGGAATTGGACCAGTCTCCTCTTTCCTTGGGTTTAATATAATTGCCTCCTGTTTCCTCAGATGCTGAATGACCCCTCTGAATTTAGCACTTCCCATGAGTGGAATAATAATTCTCAATTGGGAGAGGAGGAAAAGGAGGGTAAGAAAGGATATGGGAGAGTGACAAGCCAATCTGTCATGAGTACAGTCCATAGTTATATCATCCTCTCCCATCTACCCCAAAAGAAAAATAGGATTTAATTTTTTTTTTTTCAACAAGTCGGCCATCTCCCACCTAGGCAGGGTGACCCAAAAAGAAACAAAATCCACAAAACGAAAATACCCTCATAATCATTTCAACACTTTCACCTCACTCACACATAATCACATAATAAATACAGTGGTCCCTCGTTGTTCGTAATTAATCCGTTCCTGGAGCCGTTACTATAAACGAAATTTACGATTTACGAATCAATTTTCCCCATAAGAAATAATGTAAATACAATTAATCCGTTCCTGACACCCAGAAGTATTAAAACAAAAAAAATTTTAACATGAAATATGCATGTAGTACATAAACAATACAATGGAAAATGATGAATGAAACATTAACAGCATAACACTTACCTTTATTGGAGATTCTTCTTAGTGTATGGGAGACTGGAGGAGGAGAGTGGATTGTTTATAGTTTGGAAGGGGAGTCCCCTTCCATCAACACCTCAGGTACCATTTGCTTTTCTGGGGTTGCTTCTCTTCTCTGTTTCTTAATGCCACTAGGACCACCTTGAGAGTCACTGGAGTCCTGTCTCACAAAATAACTGTGGAGAGAGATCTGTTTCTGGCGTCTCTTTAACACTTCCCTAAAATGGCCCAAGACTTTGTCACTGTACATGTTGCCAACCTGGCTTGCAACAACCTTGTTAGGGTGATGTTCCTCCATAAAGCTTTCCATCTTACCCCACATAGTAAAAATCTCTTTAATTTCTGAAGAAGGCACCTTCTTCCATCTCTCTTCCTCCTCCTCTGCAGCAAGATTCTGAGCTGCGATGTGTTGCTCTTCCTGCTGAAGCTCTTGCAGCTCCTCAGTGGTGAGTTCTTCATTGTGGTCTTCCACCAATTCTTCCACATCCTCCAAACTCACATCCAACCCCATGGAACTCCCCAGTGCCACAATTGATTTTACAACAGACATAGGCTCATTAGGGTCAGTCCCAAATTCTTCAAAATCCCTCTTGTCGACACAATCTGGCCACAATTTTCTCCAGGCAGAGTTCAAAGTCCTGGTAGTCACTCCCTCCCAAGCCATACCTATAAGGGTTATGCAGTGGAGGATGCTGAAGTGTTCTCTCCAAAATTCCCTTAGGGTCAAGTGAGTGTCTGTGGTCACAGTCAAGCACCTGTGAAACATTGCTTTTATGTAGAGTTTTTTAAAGTTTGCAATAACCTGCTGGTCCATGGGTTGGAGGAGAGGAGTGGTATTCGGGGGCAAGAACTTTACTGTGATGAACCCAAACTCCTCGAAAATTAGGTCATCCAAGTTTGGAGGATGAGCAGGTGCATTGTCCATTACTAGCAGGCACTTGAGATCCAATTTTTTTTCCAGGAGATACTCCTTCACACTAGGGCCAAACACTTCATTGAACCACTCGACAAAAATTTCCCTCGTGACCCATGCCTTACTATTAGATTTCCAAAACACACAATTTACTCTTCATAACATTGTTTTTCCTGAACACTCTGGGATTTTCAGAATGGTACACTAGTAATGGCTTCACTTTGAAATCCCCACTAGCATTAGCACAGAACATTAGCGTCAGCCTGTCTTTCATAGGCTTGTGTCCTGGCATTGCCTTTTCCTCTTGTGTAATGAAGGTCCTCTTTGGCATTTTCTTCCGAAAGAGGCCTGTTTCGTCACAATTGAACACTTGTTCAGGTTTCAGTCCTTCAGCCTCTATGTACTCCTGGAATTCATGCACATATTTTTTAGCCGCCTTGTGGTCCGAACTGGCAGCCTCACTATGCCTTACCACACTGTGTATGCCAGTACGGTTCTTAAATCTCTCAAACCAGCCTTTGCTGGCCTTAAATTCACTCACTTCACCACTATTTGCAGGCAATTTCTTTACCAAATCTTCATGCAACTGCCTAGCCTTTTCACAAATAAACAAAGTCATAAGAGTATCTCCTGCTAATAGTTTCTCATTTATCCACACCAATAATAACATCTCAACCTCTTCCAGTACTGGTGATCTCATTTTTGTCAGCATAGTTACTCTGTTTGCAACAACAGCATCCTTTATTTAATTTTTCTTGGCCACTATGGAACATAAGGTTGTGTAGGGTTTCTTATACATCCTGGACAGTTCGGCCACACTTGTACCATTTTCATATTGTTCAATGATGGTTTTCTTAAATTCAGTCGTATTTCTCACCTTCTTTACCACAGGCTTGGCACTAGGAGCTTTCTTTGGAGCCATGGTAGCTTATTTAGTACTTGCAAGCACTAAAATAAATGGAATATTATGAAATATTTCACTGGAGCACGTGAGGGGACCTTCGCTCACTGGTAAACAATGCCAGACTGGCTGCCGCCCTGGCTCACGCCGTGGGTACGTGTCCCGGACGAACTACGACTCGCGAGTCAACCTATGAAAAGCGAGTCCATGTTTATACGAAAATACCTCTATGATTGGTGAATTTTACGATTGCCAGGAACTACGAAAAGCGGGGGACCACTGTACATTGGTATTATTGACCAAGTCTGCATCTAAAGTTATGTATAACATGAGCTTCTGTGGAACAATTTGATTGACTTAATGAACCTTTCCTCTGGTCCCAATATAGGTGGTAGAGCTGGGGTCTACTGTACAATGTGTTGCTTACTATACAGTGGGGTGTTTATTGTATAGTAGAAGTGTTCATAATACAGTGTGGATATTCATTATAAAGTGGTGGTGGTCATTATTTAAGGTGTTCGTTACACAGTACAGAATGAACACAATAATTATTATTATCCTCAGATTTAATTTGTTAGAAATTTTCTACCTCTAAGGTTTTGTAAGAAATATAACTGCATGCTTATCCTGGCTGAATCTTGAAGGCTACCTGAGAGTTAACTGAAGATGATTATGGAGGGTGAGTTCATTCCCATGGCTGGTCCTAGACTAGGCCTCTTCTTGATTGGTGACTTTATCAACCAACCTGTTAGTACTAGCAATATGCAGGCCAACATAGGCATCACACCCTAGCTGATTAGGAACTGACTTGAAGAATTTTTCAAGTTCATCTTGAAAACAGCTAGGTGTTTTGCTGGTAATTCCCCTTATGGAGAGAGGATGTTGAAAATTGTTGGTCTCTTTATACTTGCTGAGAAATCTCATATTGTACCCCCGTTTTTCATTGGGGATATTTTGCACCAACTGCTAAACCTCTTGCTTTCATAGGAAGTGATTTCAGCATGCAGATTTGGGACTAGTCCCTCCAGATTTTTCCAGGTGTATCTTCTCTTGTCATTTTCTTCTCTCTCTGGTCACTGTGTATCCTTACCAGGGGTGGATCTACTATGTATCTAATGAAGTTTAAGCTTAAAATTTTTGGGTCTACTGTATGAGAAGGGGTTGCAAAGGGGCCCTCCATAGCAGTTCAAGCTTCTAGGCCCCAAAACCGCTGATCCTTACAGTTAGTCTAATGGCTATTTGACAGCCTTAGAATTTTGCTTGCTACTAATTAATATAAATTACAAATCCTGTGATGTATTTTGAAATATATACTGTATACATACGAGGCACTCCGTGGACAAACTCAGCAAGTGTCAGTATTAAAGTGGTTGCTGGCAGAGGTATGTACCTCCCATTCACTGAGAGCTGAGCTAAAAGCCCAGTCTGAATGTTAACCGACTCAAAATGTTTTGCTCAAACCATGCACGTGCATAGTTTTTGTTTCACTGTCTAGTGACAGAGGAATAAAACAGTGAAACGAGAATGCATTTTCGGAAACAAGAACGCATTTTGTGTTTACTGAGTTTATCCACTGAGTGCCATTATTTGCGGTATATTGCAGTGTGTCTTTTTGTTTTCTGTTTTTAGTATTAGTCTTAGCTTAAGTCTGCCCGAAATGCTTTGCATAACTACAAACCACTATAATAACCACTGTAAGCCTACCTGGAGTTTACCTGGAGAGAGTTCCGGGGGTCAACGCCCCCGCGGCCCGGTCTGTGACCAGGCCTCCTTTATAACTTTATAACTTTAATATATCTTCTTGGAAAATAAATTATTATTATTATTAATGTATTCAACCAGACCATACCTCGGCCGGGATTGAACCCGCGGTCAGAGAGTCTCAAAACTCCAGACCGTCGCATTAGCCACTAGACCAGCTAGCCACAATAAGATTCGTCCAACTAGGTATATTTCTACACCATAGGAAGGTTAGCACAGGCACCACTGTGACCACAAATGCAAGTTTTTACAAACGAATCTCCAGCTAGCGTGGCCGTGACGAACTCTAGCTCAAGTCCCCTCACTGCCGTCAACATGACTCTCTGACCGCGGGTTCAATCCTGGCCGGGGTATGGTTTGTTTGCAATCGTGTCATTACGATTTCGTGAGTCATATTCAACCAGATTTTTGCTTACAGGTTAATATTAGCAGGTGCAAATGACCAGGTATTCATCATCATCATCATAATTTTATAATTAATTGCCCTTTGCTTAAGCCATTTTTATAGGTAATCCAGCAAGGAGGAGGGTATTGTGCATATTTGTGTGTTTTTAAGTTGTTGTTACTCTGATAGTGGATAGGACATTTACTGGCTACCTACAGTAAATGCAAAGAACTTTTTTGAGACTCAATTTAAGTATTAAACATCAAAATTTATATTTTTTTTCTTCCCTATTTAGTTTTCTTAGTTTAAACCTTTAATTTGGCACTTTTTTATTTTTGTTATTTCACTGATCTTATCAAAGCACTAAATTATGATCTTACTCAACAGAACACAGCTGCACTCTCTACAGTGACCACCACTACAACTGTAGCCTCGCAAGGTGTCACAGCTGCCACCAACACCACTATGGGTGTTACCCCTGGCACTACGGTTACTGGCACCATGGTAGCTTCAACGTTGACCACAGCCACACCTACCACGCAAGCCTCTCAGCCTGCTACAGTTGGCTCTGTAAGACTGTGTTTCTAATCACCTTCTTTCCTATTAGGTATTGCAGGTTTTGCTGTGTTTGTTACCTCTGCCTAAGCAACATACCTTGCACTTTTCACTATTGTTTCCTTTTTATATTTTTATCTCTTGGTTGTAGTGTCATAACTTAAGAATGCTTCTCTGCTTTGATTTTTTTTGTTTAACACTTGTACCATCCTAAAACTAAGGCTTGTTTTGTACTTTGTACAATCTATTAAGGTTTTGTACTTTGGCAATCTATTAAGGTTTTGCATGTGACATCACATGTTTCTTGTTAGCCATACTAGATGTGAAGCCACATTAACAACCAAGTACACCTTCTGTGCAAACATGTGAGATTTCTCTCATTTTTCTAAACCTCTATGATGGTTACTGGTTATTGTGCTGTTAATCGTAGTAATTGGTAAGATGACAAATCTTCGGGTTTCTCGAGGATTTTGAAAGATGAAAACAGTGTCCGCTATGAGATGGGAAGACAAGGAGTCAACAGAAATGTTCCCTCCAGGAAAGGTGCTTAGATACCAGTGAGGGGATTTTGATCCAAGGAAGTGGATCTATCCTTCCCTTCCTTGGAATGATTCTGAATACCTTTCATTCCTCCAGTGATGCATGACACCTGCAGGTTTAGTGCTTTTCTCTGAAAATAATAATAATAATAATAATAATAAGTATCTGGAAGGATTGCAATTGAGTAAATGTTGATGAAGGTTTTCTTCTTCCTTGGGTCACTCTGCTTTGGCGGGACAGAACCATGGAGTTAAAAAAAAAATCAAGGCAAATACCTTGATGCTAGTGAAGGTTCTTGAGTTAATGATTTGCAGCAGAAAAGATTGGTACCAAGCCAGGTTGCAGGAGTAGGAAGACTCTAGAAACTAGGCACAGGTACTTCCCTTTCTTCAGTTCAAACTTGACTTCCACCTATTCCTCGGGTTGTATGACCCTTATGGGTTTAGCACTTCCCCTTGAATATACAATAATAATAATGTATTAACAAACCAAAATTAACATTGAATGAACATGTATTATTGCTCAGCACTATGTAACTCATGGATTTATTGTTTATTTTTAATATAATATCACTGGAATGCTAATCCACTTGGGGTTATATAGCACCTAATGAATGGGAGGTAATCAGATTCAGTCTGAAGAAAGGGAGGGTAACTCCAGTTCCTTGGCAAAAACAAATGGTTTGTTTAGTAGAAGTATTCTTAAGTCATAATAAGACATCTTGTATTTGTAACATATGGCATGTGATTGTTGTGTCATTGCAGCATCATAGGTTGGTAATAAGTGTAGCTTAAGGTAAGTATTGTATTAAGGTATCAGACCCTCACATCAGTTGACAGACAGTTGAATAATTATTTATTCAGTATATGTGTGTGTAGGAAGTACAGTGCCTGCACCCTAAAGGAGGAGGGGTTTGGGATATTGGTTGTTTGGAGTGACATCTGAACTATCATATCTGAGTGCCTCTGAAAAGACAGTGATTATGTGTGAATTAGGGTGAGTGTTTCTTTCACCACCCTGCCTTCGTGGGAGACAGCTGACGTGTTAAAAAAAAAAAGTGGGAGGGTGGTAAATAGGAGTGAGTGGAGGCAAGTAGTTTTTATGACTTGACATGCTGTTGGAGTTTGAGCAAGGTAACATTTATGAAGGGATTCAGGGAAACTAGTTAGCTGGACCTGAGTCCTGGAGGTGGGAAGTACAGTGCCTGCACTCTGAAGGAGGGATGGGGATATTTGCAGTTTTGAACTGTAGTATCAGCACATCTCTGGCAAGACAGTGATGGAATGAGTGATGATGAAAGTTTTTCTTCTTTTTTTTTTTTGGTAACCCTGCCTTGGTGGGAGATGGCTGGTGTGTTTAAAAAAAAAAATGCTGGTTTGTTTAAAAATTATTGATGAATACTTGACTTTGCGTATGTTTGCCATTATGAGATGGCATAAAATAGTCTCGGGTAGTTGGAGTGAAGTGATGCAACATAAGTGCTGGAAAAAGATGTGTACAGCAAAAGCAGATCTTCCATAAAGAATAAAAAGGCACAATACCATGATTGTAAAAACACACAAATAACCTACACAGAAAGAAATAAAACTTATGAAGAGGTTTCAGTCAGACTTGGACCATTATTAATTAGTTAATCTCTTAAGTTGGACCAAAATGTCTTAAGTTTCAGTCTCCTATGTGCGGGGTTAATTGTGTTCAGATCTTTCATTAAATACTGTGTGATGTTTCACCTGCAAGAGACTTTATCAGATAATGTACTTACTTCTACTGTACTTCATAAAACCTCTTGGAGGTAAAATGTATTTAGTAAAAAAAGAAATCTTCTGTTGCTATACACATTTTTTTTCTTTTTCCTACCTATCCCAGATGCTTGCCACCGATGTAGCTTTCTATTTAGCCCCAAACAAAGTGGTGAGCTATTGCACAGCTTATCAAAATAAGTTTGAGCAGAATTGCATCCAATATAATTGATAAGTGTAAACCAGCTGACATATTGGAGGATTTTAGAGCATTTTTTTTATACAGGGAGATGGAGTTATTCTTTAGGCCTTGTAGTAACAACTAGTAACTACAGTATGAGTATCTAGTCCAGCCTCGTTGCATATTTCCTGATCCTGATAGGGTATCCAAAATAGTTTAATTTTACAACCCTTTTTTTTCTGATTGTACCTTAAAAACTATAGGGACATAGAATAAATTACAAGAAGTCAGGTGTGAGCAAGCTATATATTCTTAGACCGAGAATGCATTTCATATAGTGAAACAGATAGCTACTTGGCAAATTTTGGAAAAAAAAAATAAGACTGAGCTAAAGGGAAAGTATTATCATAGATTAAAGAACATGTGAAAAGTAGAAAACAAAGTTACTATAAGGAATGAAGCTTTAGGATGGAAGACTATATAATGGATTTCCACAGTGAATCAGTGCTAGTGCCCATGTTGTTCATGGTGCACATTAATTTTTTTTTTTTTAACAAGTCGGCCGTCTCCCACCGAGGGTGACCCAAAAAGAAAGAAAATCTCCAAAAAGAAAATACTTTCATCATCATTCAACACTTTCACCACACTCACACATAATCACTGTTTTTGCAGAGGTGCTCAGGACACAACAGTTTAGAAGCATATACATAGAAAGATACACAACATATCCCTCCAAACTGCTAATATTAATTATCTTATCCTAGGAATTAATATCTAAGGTAGGCTCATTTACAACAGTTGGCTGGAAATTGAGATGTGTGACCAACTGGTAAAATGTGCCTCCCACAAACTCAAATGTGTACTGTATGTATAAATAGGTAAGCACAGCTCTTCATCACAAGAGCATATATTCATTGCAACACTAAGTGGCAACAATGTTGGCCACAAAGTGCCTCTGCATGAGGTGTTTTGCTCTCACAGTTCAAGAATGCAATACAGTGGGGATCATTTTTACGATGTTAATTTTTGATAACATTGGCACCTTGGAATGAGTTAGGATTTTCTTAAGGATGAATTATTAATATTTTTTCTCATTTTTTTGCCAATTGCACTCATACTGTATAATTATTTTATGCATGTATAGAAAGCTCTCGTTAGTTTGGTGGAGACTGGTCAAGACCTAGAAATTTAATACATATTTGCAATTTCAAAGATGAATTATAAATATTTTTCTCTTAGTTTTTACTAGATGCATTAATAATTTGTGTTTTTTCATTTTATATATGTATTGAGAGTTTATATTTATTTGGTAGAGATTGGTTAAGAATTGTAGATTTAATACTTAAGTTCTGTAGTAGCTGCTACCTCTACTGATGTATGTTGGATGTGTCAGCAGGTGAGATGTGGAGTCAGCAGTAGCTCCATTCACTCACACATCACCTTCCAGCCACACCCTCACACAGTTATTCTCACAGCCACCTTTCCCCACTAAATATCCAGGCACATTAACCCTCATGATAATATAGAGGAAATGATAAGCATATGTTTGAGCTAGGTACATTGCTAGAAAGGGTGAATGTGAGTATGACTGAGTGAGTCAGTCAGTCAGTCCAGCTGCTGCCCAGCCTAATTCCTCCCACACCATGGAGAGCATATATTTGAGTTCAATACAATACAAGAGAGAGGGTGGGAGTGAATATAAGGGAGACCAGCAGGTAGTGTAGCTGGGCCCACCCCTATACATCTGTCACCCTCACCACACACTAGAGCATTGTTATGCTATTGTTGCTCTGGTCTGTTTAATATGCGTACATTAATTAAGCTGTGTTTAATTCTATTTTAAGCAAAAAAGAAAAGTACTGAGTAAATATTGGGTAAAAAGTCTTTGGTAGTTTATTTTGAAAGGGTGAATGTTTGTTATTAGATTGATACAAAAATGTTAAACTATTAAATAGATTTTTGGAGAATGGAATTGCTTGATTCCATAGTTTATGCCTACTTTTACCTTGGCCTTTGTTAAATCCAAAAATCTATGTCCTTTAAATCAGAATTGTTCTTTGCTCTTTTGAACAATTCTGGATTTAACAAAGTCCATTATATCCAGAATTATACACAAATGACCCGCACATAGAAGAGAGGAGCTTACGGCGACGTTTCGGTCCAACTTGGACCATTTACAAAGTCACACTGTGACTTTGTAAATGGTCCAAGTTGGACCGAAATGTCGTCGTAAGCTCCTTTCTTCTATGTGCGGGTTATTTGTGTATCGTTCCAGTCACGGTATTGTGCCTTTTTTTGTTATCCAGAATTGTCTGTTATTGTTGAGGTCTACTTGGCAATTTGATGTTCAGATTTAACAGACTTTGTCCTTTCAGAGATAAGCTGATGGAGTTGTTTATCGGTGTTATCATGAGAAAATAATCTCATCACTTGGGTTTAACAGACACCCCTTTATGCTATTAGGCTGTTAAATCAAGGTTTTATTGTACATGTGTTGTCATGTTTGCATTTTAAATTTTTCCTGTAGATTAAAATAGGTGTGAAAACATTAAGTTGGATACTTTGTGTATCCATACATCATTGTTCAATTTGAGTACTTTACTGACCCAGTTTTGTGTTACTGCAGTCATTCACTTTTGAAGTATTCCTAATATAATATAAACTCACTGAGATTTCTCTTCTAAATGTAGTTTCCTCATATCTGTTTCAGCAAACTATTTCGGCAGAATCTGCAAAAACAAAATGTAAAAACTTTTTGGCTACTTTACTGAAATTAGCAAATGAGCAACGGGCACCAGTCGCCCGAAATGTTCGAAACTTAATTCAGGGTCTCATCGATGGTAGAGTGGAGCCAGAAGCATTCACAGAAGAACTTCAAAAGGACCTCAATTCTTCCCCACAACCATGCCTTGTTCCTTTTCTCAAGGTGTGTTTTAATGCTTTATAACTGTAATAGTATTTACTAAAATGTCATTCTTGGCTTTACATTTCCACAGATCTGACTTTTATGTAATGTCTCAAATTTGACAGCTAATGATAAACTTTACTTAGAAGACTTACGTTTCAAAATCTCAGTACTGTGTATGTAAATTTAATATTTATTATGATTATGTATGTTCTTTGTACAGTCAATATGTACTGTAATTATTCAGAAACTGTTAGACCTTATCTGGCATAGACATCTAAAGAATGAGTGATTGGGTTTTACTACTGTGGTGAAAAATAGCTGGTGTGTTAAAAAAAATGATAATTTGTAAAAATAATGACCAATTTGGGAATTTATAGTCATGTGAGTTGGTATTATTGGGAGATGTTGATATATTAGTACTTTATAAATAGATAAAGTACTACATCATACATGCACTGATATAAAAAGAACTAGTTAAATAATAAAGAGTTCTAGCTGACAAGCTGTGAGATCAACTGTTGAAATACTTTTTTCTGGTTAGCTGGACTTGAGTCCTGGGGATGGGGAGTACAGTGCCTGCACTTTAAGGGAAGGGTTTGAGATATTGGCTGTTTGGAGTGATATCTAAACTGTCGTATTTGAGAGCCTCTGCAAAGACAGTGATTACGTGTGAATGATGGTGAAGGTGTTGAATGATGAAAAATTTTTCTTTTTAGGGTTTTTCTTTCTTTTTGGGCTTTTTTCTTTTTGGGTCACCCCTCCTCGGTGGGAAATGGCCAACATAAAAAAAAAATTAACAATTTGGGAATTTATGGTCATGTAAGTTGGTATTATTGGGAGATGTTGATATATTATTTGATTAGTTCTTTTTATATCAGTGCATGTATGATGTAATACTTTACTGATTTCTGAAAACGAGAATTTTAATTTATTTTTCTTCCATTACTAGAAAAAAAATAGAATTTATACATTGTATATGGAAAATAATGTACAGAATTTTTTGTCCTCAGAAAACTTTACCATACCTGCGATTGTCTTTAGCGCGGCAGGAGTTAACCATCGATGGTGTACGGCCACCACCAATATCAGCAGTCACTCCTGTTCCAGGTGTCACCACAGTCATACCTGCAGTAAGTTCAGCAACCCAGTAGCATTTCCACATAGGTTCAAGGAGTTCACATGGTTAACCCAGTAGCATTTCCACATAGATTTAAGGAGCTTACATGGTTGAAAATTTGACATAACAAAAAATTACCAATTTTTTAAAAAATAAAGCTGACAAAGTACAGTGGACCCCCGCATAACGATTTTAATCTGTGCAAGAGGGGTAATTGTTATGCGAAATAATCGGTATGTGAATGAATTTTCCCCATAAGAAATAATGGAAATAAAATTAATCCGTGCAAGACACCCAAAAGTATGAAAAAAAATTTTTTTTACCACATGAAATGTTAATTTTAATACACACAAACTGAAAAAGGCATGCACACAAACTGAAAAAGGCATGCACACTTACATGACACTTACTTTTATTGAAGATCTGGTGATGATTGATGGGATGGGAGGAGGGGAGAGAGAGTGTTAGTGTTTAGAAGGGGAATCCCCTTCCATTAAGACTTGAGGTGGCAAGTCCTTTTCTGGGGTTACTTCCCTTCTTCTTTTAATGCCACTAGGACCAGCTTCAGAGTCACTGGACTTCTTTCGCACAACATATCTGTCCATAGTGGCCTGTACCTCTCGTTCCTTTATGACTTCCCTAAAGTGTTTCACAACTTTGTCAGTGTAATAATCACCAGCACGGCTTGCAATAGCTGTGTGAGGGTGATTTTCATCCATGAAGGTTTGCACTTCAAGCCACTTTGCACAGATTTCCTTAATCTTTGAAGTAGGCAACTTCTTCAATTTCTCTCTCCCCTCCTCTGAACCAGTTTCCTCAGGTCTGGCCTCTTGCTGTTGAAGTTGATCTATCAGCTCATCAGTGGTTAGTTCTTCATTGTCCTCCTCCACCAACTCTTCCACATCCTCCCCACTAACCTCCAACCCCAAGGACTTTCCCAATGCCACAATGGATTCCTCAACTGGCATAATCCTCTCAGGGTTAGCCTCAAACCCTTCAAAATCCCTTTTGTCTACACATTCTGGCCACAGTTTCTTCCAAGCAGAGTTCAAGGTCTTCTTAGTCACTCCCTCCCAAGCCTTACCTATAAGATTTACACAATTGAGGATATTAAAGTGCTCTCTCCAAAACTCTCTTAGAGTCAGTTGAGTTTCTGAGGTCACTACAGAGCTTTTGTGTACAGTTTTTTGAAGTTTGCAATAACCTGCTGGTCCATGGGCTGCAGGAGAGGAGTGGTATTAGGAGGCAAAAACTTCACCTTAATGAAGCTCATGTCCCCATAAAGTCGCTCTGCCACGTCTGTAGGATGACCAGGGGCATTGTCTAACACCAGGAGGCACTTAAGTTCTAATTTCTTTTCAGTTAGGTAATCTTTCACATTGGGGGCAAATGCATGGTGTAACCAGTTATAGAAAAAGTCCCTAGTGACCCATGCCTTACTGTTTGCCCTCCACAGCACACACAAATTATCCTTGAGGACATTCTTTTGCCTGAACGCTCTGGGAGTTTCAGAGTGATACACTAATAAAGGCTTAACTTTGCAATCACCAGTAGCATTGGCACACATCAACAAAGTAAGCCTGTCTTTCATAGGCTTATGTCCTGGGAGTGCCTTTTCCTCCTGAGTAATGTAGGTCCTGCTTGGCATTTTCTTCCAGAACAGGCCTGTTTCATCACAATTAAACACTTGTTCAGGTTTCAGTCCTTCACTGTCTATGTACTCCTTGAATTCCTGCACATATTTTTCAGCCGCTTTGTGGTCCGAACTGGCAGCCTCACCATGCCTTATCACACTATGGATGCCACTACGCTTCTTAAATCTCTCAAACCAACCTTTGCTGGCCTTATATTCACTCACATCATCACTAGTTGCAGGCATTTTTTTAATTAAATCCTCATGCAACTTCCTAGCCTTTTCACATATGATCGCTTGAGAGACGCTATCTCCTGCTAGCTGTTTTTCATTTATCCACACCAATAAGAGTCTCTCAACATCTTCCATCACTTGCGATCTTTGTTTCGAAAACACAGTTAAACCTTTGGCAAGAACAGCTTCCTTGATTGTCTTTCTGGTGCCCACAATAGTAGCGATGGTTGATTGGGGTTTCTTGTACAACTTGACTAGGTCGGCGATACGCACTCCACTTTCATACTTATCAATGATCTCTTTCTTCATTTCTATTGGAATTCTCACCCTTATTGGTGTACGGTTGGAACTAGAAGCTTTCTTGGGGCCCATGGTCACTTATTTTCCAGAAACAGCACCGAAAACACTGTAATAATACGAAATATTCCGAGTGTATGCTTGGATGTTACCGCGGAGGCTGGCTGGTAAACAATGGCACGGGCGGCACATGTGAGGCTGGCTGAGGGCGCACATTGGACGCGTCTCGGACGAAAATCGGTGAGCGGGTTTTTAATCGGTATGCGCGGCAAAATTTTTGCGATTAAAGCAAGCGGTATGCGGATTAATCGCTATGTGATGCCATCGTTATGCGGGGGTCCACTGTATTACCTTTGAAGCTCGATGACTTTCAGATTTTTTCTACCATGTCTTCATTAGTAATTATTGCTGCATTGTGTCTTCAGAAATTACTGGTAGTTTAGTGGGTGTCAGGCTACCCTCCCATGAGCCTCCATCATTAATGTATCTGAGACAGAGAGTTCAGATGTGTAGTAGAATCTTCTGTTATTATATTGACACAAAAATGTTCAACTATTAAATAAATTTTTGGATAATGGAATTGCTTGATGTCATAGTTGATGGCTACTTTTACCTTAGCCTTTGTCAGCTGAAGTCAGCAATGCAGCAAGCCTTGAGACTCAATTCAAATGTTTAAACACTTGCTGCATTGCTGACTTCAGCTGACAAAGGCTAAGGTAAAAGTAGCCATCAACTATGACATCAAGCAATTCCATTATCCAAAAATTTATTTAATAGTTGAACATTTTTGTGTCAATATAATAACAGAAGATTCTACTACACATCTGAATTGAGTCTCAAGGCGACCATCACTCTACAAATTTGCTGGAGTAATGTTCTTAGAACTCCCAGTAATTCAGAACATCAGATTCTACTAAATGCTGTCTTCTTAGTTGAACTTTTTCCAAATTTTCTTTACAGAAAATTATACACAAATACAGTGGAACCTTGGTTCTTGAACAGCTCTCTACTTGAACAAAGCTCAGCACTTGACCAAACAAACACGACCTGTCAGAACTTTGCTGTAAACTATTTCGTGTTTCTTCGGATTTTTTGGTGTTTTTTATATTTGTATAAGTAAGTCACCATGGGGCCTCTGAAGATTAGTGATAACAGCCAACCAAAGAGAGAATTGGTTGGGAAGAATTTGTTCAATACTCAAACGGATCAGCACTCAAACAGCCTTCTGGAATGAATTAAGTTCAAGTACCAAGGTTCCTCTGTAATACTGTATAAATGAGTGCAAATGAATATTAAGCAGAGAATATAACAGTTAAAGCTAAAAATAATAAGAGGAATCCTGTTTATTAGGATGTGTTAGATTAGGTTCATTTCATGCTGTACAGAAAAGGATTCACTCCTAAATAGGTCAGTAACTTGTATAGGAGATTCTTTAGTACAGTATCAAACCCTGTTTTGCTAAAGTCATTAAGAATACATCTAATTATTAATGATTACACATAGTTAAGCACCTGACTTGATAGCTTCACTGCTTTCACGTCCTCCAGATTCTTTTGTTACTTCTTTCAGAATCTCTCTCATGTGCTTTTTACTTTAATAAGTATAGTGCTGTGCTAAGAGAATGTAAAATAGAAAATACATATTACACTAACATATGATAATACTTTGTATTTTAGATGCCAGTTTCACGTCCTGTTGCTCCCACTACTTCTGGGACTGTAAGAATGGTTGCCCCTACATCAGTTTCCTCCGCTAATCTTGTACAACGGCCGGTAAATGCCACTCCTGCACCTACAAGAGTAGTTACTGTAAGTTTATATATGTGGTTCTAAACTAATTTCTTCATCTAAAATCTTAACACTTGCATTGGGTTATGAGGGGATGCAGTCCACAAGAAATTTTGAGTTATTAGTGTTTAGGCTAGGTGAACCATGTTAGGAATGACAAACTGTTGGTAAACATTCAGTATACCAAAAGTGGACCGTAACCACTTTTTACCACATAGTCTCCCAATATTCCTTCTGCACATCTGTGCTGCCTTGTCTACACAACCATTTGTGTAGTTCCTTGACTAATTCAGTCAAGGAAAGACTGTTATGGCGAGCAATTATATAGATCTAACTAATCCTCCAGGCTGGAGGATGATGATTGACTGATATGCTTTTTGCTGGACTTACAGGTTGTGTGAAGGGAAAATTTTAGTGCTGTATATACAGTTGGAGGGGTTGGGGATATTGGCTGTTTGGAGTTACATCTAAACTGTCATATCTGGGCTCTTCTGCTAAGACAGTGCTTATGTATGAATGATTGTGAAAGTATTGAATGATGGTAAAAGTTTTTCTTTCTTTTTTGGGTCACCCTGCCATGGTGGGAGACGGCCGACGTGCTGAAAAAAAATGTATAGTTGACATAAAAGGAGATTCTTGTGTAGGAAACACGTGTGACAGTGGATATTGTTGATGTCTTGATTACTTTTGTACATGATCACTTACTGACATGTCAGGTTTTAGGAAGAGGCAGGGTAAACAACTTCATTGTTACATTTCACCATGAACATACTACACAGTAAACCAGAAGATTTGGCCAGAATCACCAACTGGTAACATTCACACCAACCTGCTCTCACTGTTGTGAGGAAACATACTGGAAAGTTTCCTTACATACCTGCTGTCCCAGCCTACCTATCAGTAGGTAAGACACATGGGCAACAGTTAGGCAACTTCGTCTTTACATCTCTACTGCTCCTGCCTACTTTCTGTACTCGACTTAAGAAGCCTACTGTGTAGGCGAGACATTTTGGAATAAAGTTGCCGAACTGTTGCCCACGTGTCTTACCTACCAACCTCTCGGTATTGTATACCATTTTGATATGCCTATCAGTGTTATCTGACTGTTGTGGGTATCATCTAGGGAAAAAATATTAGAAAACTCCAGTCTTACTGGAATGTCATATCTAGTCCTCTGAAGGGAAAACTTCAGTACCTGCTGGAGATATTCAAGTATTAGGTAAAAGGTAGCATTATACCTAATGATGGTAATTAAATAAAAATAGCACCAGCAGTTAGGATTCTCCCCTTGAGTATTATTGCTAGCTATTCTTTCTTTCTTTCAACACACCGGCCGTATCCCACCGAGGCGGGGTGGCCCAAAAGGAAAAACGAAAGTTTCTCCTTTTACATTTAGTAATATATACAGGAGAAGAGGTTACTAGCCCCTTGCTCCCGGCATTTTAGTTGCCTCTTACAACACGCATGGCTTACGGAGGAAGAATTCTGTTCCACTTCCCCATGGAGTATTGCTAGCTATATGTGTATTTAAATAGGTCAAAGCTAGGAACCCTTGATCACATGGAAAACAAATGCTCTTTGTACGCGACCACTATGTCACTGACAGCAAACATGGCTGGGTCCTTGATATTTAGATGTTTATTGCTATAGATTTAGAAAGCGTGATAACAGCCAAGGAAATTCCTGTTATACTCCAAAGGAGTAATTCTCATGGAAGTGACCACAATCATTATCTCTTCTCTCTGAAAGTTTAACTGGTTTGTCAACTAGGGTTTGGCCTGTGAGTTCATTCTCTGTTAGGATGACATATTCAAATCCCTACCAATATTTCCACATTGGCATGATCTGGACACTCGTCTGTGTATTTTATTGTTGTTATTTAGGAATCTGGGGCCATAGACTGGACTTAAGCAAAACTACAAATATCAATATTTCCCTTATTAGTCCATCACCATAGCAGGACACCTTACTACTATAAAATCCATTCTGGTTCCTATTCCTAGAGTGGTTCATAGAGCCTTCCACGAAAAATATTTTTCATACTTCAAATGTTTTAGTATTTAATAATATTCTAGAAGATAAAATAAAAATTATAAGAAAAAGATTGCCTAGTTATTGGTTGTTAAAGTAAAGGAAGAACTTTCAGCAAGTAGAAATGCAGTGAGAAGGTACTGCTAGGAAACCATTTTTTCAAAATGTAGACAAACAAGTTATGTTAGGAATAACAACTAAGACTGAAGTAGTAATATTAGACGTAAGTAGAATTTACAGTTTCCACTGAGAAGACCTCTTCAGATAGTTTATCAACACTTCACAGACTTGTCATTGTTTGTGAGTTCTCCTTCCTTCCTCAGTCGAATTACCTAGTCCTTTACTGTCACCTTTCTTCTGATACGGCTTTGAAGTAGTTACAGTTCAAACTTGCCCCTTGCTGCTTTGTCATTCTCAAATTCTCATTCTCATTCTCTCTCATTCTCTCATTCTCTCTCATTCTCATTCTCTCTCATTCTCATTCTCTCTCATTCTCATTCTCTCTCATTCTCATTCTCTCTCATTCTCATTCTCTCTCATTCTCTCTCATTCTCTCTCTCTCTCTCTCTCTCTCTCTCTCTCTCTCTCTCTCTCTCTCTCTCTCTCATTCTCTCTTTTTTTTTACACAGGGTTTGACAAGGTTAGGTTAAGGATCCCTAGCTTTATTGACAAGCTATTTACAGGTTAAGGATTCTCTCATTCTCTCTCTCTCTCATTCTCTCTCATTATCTCACTCTCATTCTCTCTCATTCTCTCTCTCTCTCATTCTCTCTCATTCTCTCTCTCATTCTCTCTCTCATTCTCTCTCTCTCTCATTCTCTCTCTCTCTCATTCTCTCTCTCATTCTCTCTCATTCTCTCTCTCTCGCTCTCTCTCTCTCTCTCTCTCTCTCTCTCTTTTTTTTTTTACACAGGGTTTGACAAGGTTAAGGACCCATAGCTTTATTGACAAGCTATTTACAGGTTAAGGATTCCTAACTTTGTTGGCAAGCTAAGAGCTGTTACCTACATCAGCTCATTTGAAAGCATTTTTATTGTTATGAGACATACAAGTAGGGAACAGGATGAAGTTGGAGCCATCTGTGGGCCAGAATTTTCAATTGATCAGCTGACTTTATCTCGTTGACATCATTATGCTGTACGAATGTGCTCCATACTCGAGTCATCCTGGGTATATATGATCTCAGATGGAGTGATGTTCTGGAGAAGGGTACAGCCAGAGTGAAGTTGCTGCTTTCTGCTCGTCTTGTGGCATGAAAGCTTGTTTCACGCTGTCCTCGAAGTGGATCCAAGTGTGGTACTTTGACAGTATTGGCCTTGTACATAACAGTAAGGCCACCCACATCCCTCCTGTGTTGAAGGCTCTGCTGAAATGACAGATCTATCCAGGATGGGTCCAGGTGAGAGATGAGATGTCTTGCTCTGTTCTCTACTCTGTCAAGCAGTCGCAGATGAGAGGGGGGGCAGGCAAACCAAGAAAGTAGAGCCTCAAGGTGTGAGCGTACTTGTGCCTCGTACAGAATCTTGCAACCCCTACTGTCAAGCAGATGTGAGATACGGCGAAGTGCTGTAAGCTTCCTGGCTGCCCTGTTTGCAAGATTTACAACATGGTTCTTCATGGTCAGTTTGGAGTCAAATTTTTCCCCAAGGATATCAACTTTTTCTCCAGGTGCCAACACCCTCCCATTCATCCTTAGTACTGCACCAGCATTACCATCATGGTGCCTAGAGACCGTCATTTGCATTTTCTCAGGTGCAAATGTTACTTGCCATCTATTTCCCCAAGCTGATATAGCTCTTAGCTGGTGATTGATGTAGCTTAGAGCAGCTGGCATTTCTTCTCTTGGATAAGTGAATGTCAATGTACAGTCGTCTGCATATGCATGGGATTCTGGGATGAGATGAAGAATGTCATTGAAGTAGACATTCCATAACAATGGTCCCAGCATGCTTCCTTGTGGAACACTTGCCCCAATAGGATGTCTTGTTGATGAACTACCCTGAGAGATCTACCATGAAGGTAATCACTGAGGAGACATAACGTAGAGCCTCCAATTCCCAGTGCTTGAAGTTTCGCTAAGAGGCCCTGGTGCCACACCCGGTCGAAAGCACCAGCAATGTCCAGTGCTGCCACACAGCTGACTTTGGATTCATCCAGTGACTGGTGCCACTTAGTGGAGAGGTTTAACAACAGATCAGTAGCAGAGTAACCTTTCCTGAAGCCATATTGACGATCACAAAGTAGTGAGTGGTAGTCAAAAAACTCTGTCATTTGTCTTGAGATTATTGTCTCAAGGATCTTACCAGTGATTGACAGGAGCAATACTGGTCTGTAGTTGCTGATTTCTGCTCTGCTCTTCTTTTTGTGAACAGGGACTACATTTGCCTCTTTCCACAGAGAGGGCTATTTACACTGCTAGGCAGTGCTGAAAGATGCAAGTCAGAGGTGCTGCTAGCTGGTCTGCACATCTTCTCAGCAATCTTGGGCATAACTTGTCTGGGCCCACAGCCTTTTCTTGGTCAAGCGATTTAAGAGGGAAATGCACCTCCTCCTGCCTTATTGTCACCACTGACAGTTTTGACACAGTTCTTGCAACTAGCTAAGGAGGGTCCCTTGCTGGATCAGGAACTTGCATTTTGGTAGCAAAGTGTTTGGCAAAGAGGTCCTCCTTCTCTTGACTACTAGTAGAGGTGGTCCCATCCTGTTGATTTAGAGGTGGAATGAGTTCATCAGGCAGATAACCTTGTCTGTCCTTGACCAGGGACCACCCAGTTTTGGAGCCTACCCTACCTGATGCTAGCTTTCTTTTTGTGCCCATCTCCCATTTAGCAATGGCCCATTTTTGAATGTCACCCATATGCCTACAGGATTGCCTGTGCAAGTTCCTGTTATAGGTGGTAGGATGTCTCTTATACCTTCGCCATGCTTTGTACTTAGCAGTAGCAGCCTCTCTACAACGAAAGCCAAACCAAGGCTGATCTGTAGGCTTCATCACATATTGCCGGTGAGCAATGTGTTCTTGTTGTAGATTAAGGATGTGTCCAGTGAAGGCTTTCACTTGGTTGTCAACATCCCCTTGGAGAAGAGCATTCCAATCGTTGGTGGCGAGCTCAGAGCAAAGGGCTGGCCAGTTACCTCTTTCCCATAGCCAGGTTGTGCGTGTGGACTCCTCACCTTGTTCTGTTGGGATCTTAAGTGTTGTAAAAACAGCCTTGTGGTCAGATGATCCAACGTAGCCGAGGGGTTGACAAGTGACTATACTTTCTGCCAGATCACTCACTACTGAGTCAAGGGAGGAGCCAGAGATGTGAGTAGGGATATCAACAAAGTTTCTCATGTCAAATACTGCCAGAAGGTCATCAAAGTCCCTCTGTATGAGGTGTTCATTGAGATCACCAACAATTATGATATGTTGACAGTTGTGTTGTAGCAGAAGGGAGTCCATATTTTCCATTAGGAAGTTGATGGGGTCTGCATGTTGCCACTGAAGTCTGTACATAGCACATACTAGTACAGAGGTACTAATGTTTATGCAGAGCTTGAAGAACATCATTTCAAGATGAGTAGGGGTGGCAGTATCAGTGTGTTGGGCATGAACACTCACTCACACTCTCTCTCACTCTCTCACTCTCACTCTCACTCTCACTCTCCTACTCTCACTCTCTCACTCACTCTCTCACTCTCAGTAGTAGTAGCAGTTCAGGTGGAATACGATGGGACAATAAGTTCGTTATACCCATCTTCTCACCTGGTAAGGCAATGGCTTTACAACGTTCGTTCAACAGAGTCAACAAACGCTTGACCTCGTCTGGGAAGTCAGTGGGAGCTAAGTCTTTCTCCTCAACTGGTGGAACAGATTGATCCGGTGAAGTGGATGAGGTCTCCCCGGTAGAAATAGCACCGACCCACTGGTCAGGTGACAACTCATCCTCTACCTGAACAGGGTAAGGATAGTGAACAAGGTCAACAAGATTGGTATTTGCTCTGAGACGAACACTGTGACCAGAAGTGTTAGCTAGGAAGAAATGGATCTTACTGTCTCTTAAAACATGTAAGGATGGTTCAACAAATAGACCTTTTACTTTGCAAGAATCACTGTCATCTAGGACGTTATCACCATCTGGAGCACTAGGAACAACAACAGACACTCTAGTGAGGGCACTAGCTGCGACAGAAACGTCTTTCTGCAGACGGCATGTGACATCAACAAGAGATGGCATTACTAGTTGCAAGTAATCGTTTTCCGACAAGGCGTCCCCTGTGGAGAAACTACTACTTGAATTAGCAGACATTGCAGGGATAGGCTCAGCACTCAAGGTAGTCAGAGCGTCCTCGGACACTTGAGGTAACTGGACACTATCTTGCAAGCCTGAAGTTGCAGGAACACAGGAGTGACAGGATCACCAGTGCCTGACCGCTTGGGTATGCTACTGGAAAATGCACTGGCCTGTAAGGACTTAATCCGAATGTCGTACTCTGTGGCAGTATGGCAGATCTCGGATCCAAGCTGCTAACCCCAAAATGGTACGATCAAGTCATCAATTTGGGCATGCCATCGATAAGGGTCGAGCACAATGCTTAAGTCTCGCATGGAAACAAATCCCAGTAGAAGGTCACCAGGGAAAGTAATCTGGTCGACAACAAGGAAGGAAGCAGTGAAGTCTCTACCTTGGATAGAAAAGGTGAGGGACGTTCGACCTCGGACACGCAGGTGAGAACCAGCTACTCCACTAAGGGAGGACACATGAGTCGGTTCTACGAGAAGGACACGTCGTAACTGCTTATCCCTAAACAAACTAGACCTGATAATATTGACTTGCGCACCAGAGTCCATGAACAAATGAACGGGCGCATTATGAACAGATGCTTGCACTATAGGGCCTATGGTTGCACTGGAAGTTATGTGCAAACAAAAAGGTGGATTGTCATCAGAAAAGATTTGTTCCACTTCATCCCCAAAATCATCTACGTCAGAGACGTGTGAAGCAACATCATCAGCAGGATTGTCATTCTCGAGACTGCTTAAGGCTTCAAAGGAATTGTGAACGGGGATGGTGTACTCATTATCACCTACTGTCACCATGGGACGGTTTGACTGGGGCGCTCGAATTCCCCCGTATTGGAAGAATGAGCCTGGTTCTGGTTAGTTTGAGAACCATGATGTCTGTTTCCTCTCACTCTCACTCTCTCACTCGCACTCTCTCTCTCACTCACTCTCTCACAGTCACTCTCTCATTCTCTCACTCTCTCACTCTCTCTCACTCTCTCACCCTCTCTCACTCTCTCACTCTCACTCTCTCTCTCTCACACTCTCTCCCCACTCACCTCTCCCCACCTCACCTCCCCACTCCCACCTCACCTTCACCTCACCTCACCTCACCACCTCACCTCACACCACCTCACCTCCTCACCTCACCTCACCTCCTCACCTCACTCCCACCTCCTCACCTCCTCCACCTCTCACCTCACCTCACTCTCTCCCACTCCCCACCTCCTCCTCACCTCTCTCCTCACCTCCTCACCTCTCCCCACCTCCTCACCTCTCACCACCTCTCCCCACTCCTCACCTCACCTCACCTCTCCCACCTCCCCACCTCACCTCACCCTCCCACCTCCCACCTCACCTCACCTCCCCACCTCCCCACCCCACCTCCCCACCTCACCTCCACCTCACCTCCACCTCCACCTCCACCTCCACACCACACTCACTCTCCTCACCTCCCCACCCCACCCACCTCTCACCTCCTCACCTCCTCACCTCACCTCCCCACCTCTCCTCTCTCACTCTCTCCACTCCTCACTCTCCTCACTTCTCTCACCCTCTTCTCACTCTCCTCACTCTCTACCTCTCTCACTCTCTCTCACTCTCTCACTCTCTCACTCACTCTCTCACTCTCACTCTCTCACTCTCTACTCTCTCACTCTCTCCCCTCCTCTCTCTCTCTCTCTCTCTCTACACAGGGTTTGACAAGGTTAAGGATCCCTATTTTTATTGACAAGCTATTTACAGGTTAAGGATTCCTAACTTTGTTGGCAAGCTAGGCTATTACCTACATCAGCTCATTTGAAAGCATTTTTATTGTTATGAGACATACAAGTAAGGAACGGGATGAAGTTGGAGCCATCTGTGGGCCAGCATTTTCATTTGATCAACTGACTTTATCTCGTTGACATCATTATGCTGTACAAATGTGTTCCATACTCGAGTCATCCTGGGTATATATGATCTCAGATGGAGTGATGTTCTGGAAAAGGGTACAGCCAGAGTGAAGTTGCTGCTTTCTGCCTGTCCTGTGGCATAAAAGCTTGTTTCACGCTGTCCTCGAAGTGGATCTCTCTCTCTCTCTCTCTCTCTCTCTCTCTCTCTCACTCTCTCTCTCACTCTCTCTCTCTCTCTCTCTCTCTCTCTCTCTCTCTCTCTCTCTCTCTCTCTCTCTCTCTCTCTCTCTCTCTCTCACTCTTTTTTTTTTTTTTTTTTTTTTTTTTTTTTTTTTTTTTTTTTTACACATGGTTTGACAAGGTTAAGGATCCCTAGCTTTATTGACAAGCTATTTACAGGTTAAGGATTCCTAACTTTATTGACAAGCTAAGAGCTGTTACCTACATCAGCTCATTTGAAAGCATTTTTATTGTTATGAGACATACAAGTAGGGAACAGGATGAAGTTAGAGCCATCTGTGGGCCAGCATTTTCATTTGATCAACTGACTTTATCTCGTTGACATTATTATGCTGTACGAATGTGTTCCATACTCGAGTCATCCTGGGTATATAGGATCTAAGATGGAGTGAAGTTCTGGAGAAGGGTACAGCCAGAGTGAAGTTGCTGCTTTCTGCCCGTCTTGTGGCATAAAAGCTTGTTTCACGCTGTCCTCGAAGTGGATCCAAGTGTGGTACTTTGACAGTATTGGCTTTGTACATAACAGTAAGGCCACCCACATCCCTCCTATGTTGAAGGCTCTGCTGAGATGGCAGATCTATCCAGGATGGGTCCACGCGAGAGATGAGACGTCTTGCTCTGTTCTCTACTCTGTCAAGCAGTTGCAGATGAGAGGGTGGGCAGGCAAACCAAGAAAGTGGAGCATACTCAAGGTGCGAGCGTACTTGTGCCTCGTACAGAATCTTGCAACCCCTACTGTCAAGTAGATGCGAGATACGGCGAAGTGCTGTAAGCTTCCTGGCTGCCTTGTTTGCAAGATTTACAACATGGTTCTTCATGGTTAGTTTGGAGTCAAATTTCAACCCAAGGATATCAACTTTTTCTCCAGGTGCCAACACTCACTCATTCATCCTTAGTACTGCACCAGCATTACCATCATGGTGCCTAGAGATGATTATCATTTGCGTTTTCTCAGGTGCAAATGTTACTTGCCATCTATTTCCCCAAGCTGTTTTAGCTCTCAGCTGATGATTGATGTAGCTTAGAGCAGCTGGCATTTCTTCTCTTGGATAAGTGAATGTCAGTGTGCAGTCGTCTGCATATGCATGTGATTCTGGGATGAGATGAAGAAGGTCGTTGAAGTAGACATTCCATAACAATGGTCCCAGCACGCTTCCTTGTGGAACACTTGCCCCAATAGGATGTCTTGCTGATTCTGTTCCATTGAGAACTACACTTAGAGATCTACCATGAAGGTAATCACTGAGGAGACATAGCGTAGAGCCTGCAATTCCCAGTGCTTGAAGTTTTGCTAAGAGACCCTGGTGCCACACCCGGTTGAAAGCGCCAGTAATGTCCAGTGCTACCACACAGCTGACTTTGGATTCATCCAGTGACTGGTGCCACTTAGTGGAGAGGTTCAACAACAGATCAGCAGCAGAGTAACCTTTCCTGAAGCCATATTGACGATCACAAAGTAGTGAGTGATAGTCAAAAAAAACTGTCATTTGTCTTGAGATTATTGTCTCAAGGATCTCAGCAGTGATTGACAGGAGTGACACTGGTCTGTAGTTGCTGATTTCTGCTCTGCTCTTCATTTTGTGAACAGGGACTTCATTTGCCTCTTTCCATAGAGAGGGCCATTTACACTGTACTAGGCAGTGCTGAAAGATGCGAGTTAGAGGTGCTGCTAGCTGGTCTGCCCATCTCTCTCTTTCTCTCTCTCTCTCTCTCTCTCTCTCTCTCTCTCTCTCTCTCTCTCTCTCTCTCTCTCTCTCTCTCTCTCTCTCTCTCTCTCTCTCTCTCTCTCTCTCTTTCTCTCTCTCTCTCTCTCTCTTTCTCTTTCTCTCTTTCTCTCTTTCTCTTTCTTTCTCTCTTTCTCTTTCTCTCTTTCTCTTTCTTTCTTTTCTCTTTCTCTTTCTCTCTTCTTTCTCTCTTCTTTCTCTCTTCTTTCTCTCTGCTTTCTCTCTTCTTTCTCTCTCTTTCTCTCTCTCTCTCTCTCTCTCTCTCTCTCTCTCTCTCTCTCTCTCTCTCTCTCTCTCTCTCTCTCTTTTCTCTCTGTCTCTCTCTCCTTTTTTTTTTTTTTTTTACACAGGGTTTGACAAGGTTAAGGATCCCTAGCTTTATTGACAGCTATTTACAGGTTAAGGATTCCTAACTTTATTGATAAAGCAAGCTAAGAGCTGTTACCTACATCAGCTCATTTGAAAGCATTTTTATTGTTGAGACATACAAGTAGGAAACAGGATGAAGTTGGAGCCATCTGTGGGCCAGCATTTTCATTTGATTTTCATTTCATTTTCTTTCTCTCTTTCTCTCTTTCTCTTTTTCTCTTTCTCTCTCTTTCTCTCTCTTTCTTTCTCTCTCTTTCTCTCTCATCCCATGAGATATGCTGGTTTGCTACATGCAACTCATTTTCCACCAAAAGTGATTTCAATGCATAAGCTAAGAGTCTGGAGTACATCGGTCACATTAAGCAAGGGACAGTAGTATAGCATATTTATCTACCCATCTCCCAGAAATGTTTTTTGATATTTATAGGACTAATAACCTCTTTCCCTAAATAGTTTTCATGCTTGCTTTCTTTCTAGGTTCTAAAGTTCATTAATTATTTTTTTTGTCTTCACAGCAACAAGTGCAACAGGTACGAGTCCAGGGTGGCAAGACGGTGGTGACTACTGTACGACAAAACACTGCAGCTGCCACTGCGACCACCAGCACCGCCAATGCCACTACTAACTCAGTACCTACTGCCACCAAAACCATAACTGTTAATAAGGCTCTCCCTACCAAAGATAAAGACAAGACAAAAGATAAACTATACACATACAGGTGTGCTTGCTACAACATTTTGTCTTGTAATCATCAGCTTGTTGCTTGTGCAGTTGTGCTTACCATTAATGATTTCAGCTGTTTGCTTACCTCATAGTAGGTGGCAGTAATGGTTTATATTCACACAAGAACAGCATTCAAGTTTAAGAAAATTTTGTCAGTTTTGTAGCCATAGGCAAAGTTACATCCTCTATTTACTTAGGTATTCTTGTTAAATGGATTCCTTGTACTTCTTTATTTCACTTGGGTGTTTCATACCTGAGACAAGAAGGGCATGATGATGATGATTTTTTTTTTTTTGGGGGGAATCAGAATTCTCATGCTGCAATAGGTAAATCTGACATGTAAAATCAGTCTATAATTTGCATCAAATTCATTTTTTTTGGGGGGGAAGCTATATTTTTAACCCTTAAACTGTTCAAACGTAGATCTACTTCTGTGTGCGTAGTGCTCCGAACGTAGATCTACATTTTTTTTTTTACATAAGAAACAATGTAAAATTGAATGTAGATCTATATTCAGAGCGCTACGTGTGTGAACGTGGATTTATATTTGGACAGTTTAAGGGTTAAAGCAATTGGTAGATTAGGAACTTTTATAAGCTCTTAGTAGTGATTTCTATGTTTTGGGCCTTTCATGTGCATGGAATTTTTACTTCAATTGAGTCAAATACAGGAAATGTTGAAGTACGTATTTATTCCTTGTATTGTGTGAGGATGAATATAAATACCCTGCTAACCTTCTCTTCTCCAGCTTCATTGGGGAAATATATCCTTTTGTGAAATCAAGTTCCTAAACAAGACAAAGGACTCCTATCAGCCCTTATAGTGTTGTAGTGCAGTGATTGTATCCCTCCACCCAAAGGAAATTACAGTGGAACCTCAAAAATTGAACGTATGACATATAGAACATTTTGAAAATAGGGCCATTTTTTCGGACAGTGTCCCTATTATCGAACGCGCCCCTATTTTCGGACCGCCGGGTACGGGACCTGTCTGCCGGCCCGCTCTGTCCATGTCCCCGCGCAGGCGCCGTGAGCAGTCTAGCTTTGTTTATGCTTGAGTGAATACTAACCTGCGCTCTCATTCACGCATTTTACGATTATTTCGTTGTGTTTAGTGCTTTTGGGACTGTGAAATAAGCTGCCATGGGCCCAAAGAAACTTGCTAGTGGTACCCCTATGGTAAAGAAAGTGAGAAACACCATAGATGCAAAGAAGGAAATAATACAGAAGTATGAGAGTGGTGTGAGACTTGTTGAGCTTGCCAGGATGTATGGGAAAAACAAGTCGACCATCGGTTCTATCCTGTCAAAGAAAGAACAAATCAAGGAAGCTGATGTTGTGAAAGGTGTTAATATGCTAACCAAAAAAAGACCACAAATAGTTGAAGAGGTTGAGAAGTTGTTGCTGGTGTGGATCAAGGATAAAGAGATTGCAGGTGATAGTGTTTCAGAGACGATTATTTGCCAAAAGGCAAGGAAGTTGCATGCCGATCTGGTACAGAAAACTCCTGGAATTTAAGGCCAGCAGAGGCTGGTTTGACAGATTTAAGAAGTGTAGTGGCATACACAATGTTGCAAGACATGGTGAGGCAGCCAGTTCAGACAAACGGGCGGCTGAGAAGTTTGTACAGGAGTTTAAGGGGTACATAGTGAAGAATTGAAACCTGAACAAGTGTTTAATTATGACAAAACAGGCTTGTTTTGGAAGAATGCCAAAAAGGACCTTCATCACACAGGAGGAAAAGGCACTGCCAGGACACAAGCCTATGAAAGACAGGCTTACTCTTTTGTTCTGTGCTAATGCTAGTGGTGATTTTAAAGTGAAGCCTTGTTCTTAAAGACATTGTTTAAGAAAAACAATGTCTTTTAGAACAAGTTATGTGTCTTGTGGAAAGCTAATCATAAGGCATGGGTCACAAGACAAATTTTCAAAGAGTGGGTCCATGAAGTGCTCGGCCCCAGTGTGAAAAAATACCTCCAGGAAAAGAAATTGCCACTCAAGTTCCTCCTGTTAATGGACAATGCTCCTGCTCATCCTCCAAACTTATTAGTCCTCTTGTCTAAGGACTTCAGTTTTATAAAAGTGAAGTTTTTGCCTCCTAACACCACTCCTCTCCTCCAGCCCATGGACCAGCAGGTCATTTCTAACTTCAAAAAACTCTACACAAAAGCAGTGTTTGAAAAGTGCTTTGAAGTGACCACAGCCACTAAGTTGACCCTAAGAGAGTTCTGGAGGAATCACTTCAACATCTAAAGCTCTATAAGCCTTATAGGTAAGGCTTGGGAGGGAGTGACTTACAGGACTTTGAACTCTGCTTGGAGACAATTGTGGCCAGATTGTGTCCAAAAGAGGGATTTTGAAGGGTTTGAGGCTGACCCTGACCCAGCTCACCCTCTGCCTGTTGTGGACTCTATTGTGGCATTGGGGAACACCCTGGAGGTGAGTGGTGAGGATGTGGAAGAGTTGGGAGAGGACCACAGGGAAGAGCTAACCACTGAAGGGCTGCAAGAGCCTCATCTGGAGCAGTATCAGACCACAGCTGAGGAACTTGCTTCAGAGGAGGATTAAGGAGATTTGTGCAAAGATTAAGGAGATTTGTGCCAAGTGGAATGATGTCCAAATGTTTGTGCAGAAGTACCACCCTGAGCAAGCTGAAACAAGCCATCTTTGCAACAAGTTCAGTGACAGAACCTTGTCCCATTTTAGGGAAATGTTAGAGGTGCCAGAAACAGAGGACTGGGGACAGTTATTTTGTGAGACAGGGGTCCAGTGACTCTCAAGCTGGTCCTAGTGGCATTAAAAGACAGAGAAGGGAAGTGACCCCAGAGAGGGCTCTACCTGAAGTCCTCATGGAGGGGGATTCTCCTTCCAAACACTAACCCCAACTCACTCTCTCCTCCTCCCTATCTTCCAGATGCTATCACCAATCTTCAATAAAAGTAAGTAAAAATGTTATTTTATATGTATTACTATACATAATTAAAAACTATAGTATTTGTTATATGTAAAACTGTAATTAATCTCTCTAAAATGTATTTTTTGTGTGAATATTTTTGGGTTTCTGGAACAGATTAATTGTATTTCCATTATTTCTTATGGGAAATATTGCTTCGAATTTCAGACTTTTTGAATTTAGAACTAGCTCCTGGAACGGATTAAGTTCGATTTTTGAGGTTCCACTGTAGATCATTTTAGGGCATCTGGCAGGGCCTCTGATGACAAAAGTACTGATTTATAGAGTTTGCCTGTAGTTCCAGGGGTGGTAACTGATGTGAGACTCCTGGCATTCTTTCTAGTTTGCCCACCAGTATTATTATTTTAAAGATGATTATCCAATTAGTGTTCTTGTCTAATTACATTGCTTCATTATACCTAGCACAGTTTTGAAAGGGCCATCCTGGTGGTGTTCACTGGGTAGGGTAAGAGGTTGTCTTCATTCACTTCTATCAGACATTCTTACACAAGCCTGCTGGATGCTCATGCCTCTCAAACTCAGAGTTTTTTTTTTTTTCAACCCTCTGCCTCCATCTAATCCTGGGACAATCCCTACCCCTCCTGCCTTCTACTACAGATTTTTACACCCTCTTCATCCTCTCTACTTACCCAAACTACCTCAACAACCCCTCCTCAGCCCTCTGAATTATACTCTTGGTAATCCCACATCACCTTTTCAATTTCTGCACTCTGAATTCTCTGCATGATATTCACACCACATTTACTGTCAACACATGACGTCTCGTTTGCCTTTAGCCTCCTTCCATAACCCTTTGAGGGTCGACAGGCCCTCTCCGAAACTCGTTCTCAGGGTCGGCCAAATTTAAAAAAAAAAAATTATTTTCTCTTATGAAAAGATAGAGAATCTTTTCCCGATCATAAAGACACCAAAAGTTTGAAATTTGATAGAAAACTTACGGAATTATGCTCTCGCAAAGTTAGCGGTCTCGGCGATGTTTACGCATCGGCGATTTTGCCCACTTTGAGCCCCATTTTCGGCCAATTTCCCTGTACTAGTTGACAAAAAACATGAATATTTCGCTAGAACTCCATTTTTTCTATCGAATGGGTGCAAGAAACCACCCATTTATGAAATTCAACTATCCAGTACAGTGGTCAGAATTTAGCAATTTTGCCAATTTCACACAAATTTCAAAAGATGCCAATTTCCGAATAGGGTCCAGAATAAACAAGAAAGACATTCCTGGCACTAAAATGACATTTCCTCTAGTCATTAGTCACGTCTCAAGGCCCCTCTTATATTCTTTTGCTTTCCACTTTGAATTTTTATTCTCACAAAAAATATAAGATTTACTGTTATGTAGACTACTGCATTAGTGTAAAAAATGGTATAAATATTATTGGTGCACTTGTGAAAGAATATTAGACTCACCAGTTGCACGCTTGGCACGATTTGTTTACTTTTGAAGTTTGGTAAAAATCGAACATTTCTGCTACTTTGAGCTCAATTTCAAGGCACCTTTCATTGTAAAACCAGTCAAAATCATCTCAATTTCTGTAATATGTCTTCCATTCTATAAAATGAGACCAAGAAAACTAGAATACAACAATAAATACCATACAAAAATACACTGCAAAGTCACTGATTTATTCCAAAAAAATGGTCAAAGTTTTTTTTTCTCATTATGCACTGTGTGCTGCAGGATTTTTTTTAGACTGTGCACACTGACCACATAGACCCATTCTTTCATATGAAGGCCTACCAGCTTTCTCCCACTAGATTTGAGGCTGCTAGAATTTATGCGTACTAGTACGTCAAAAACCCCTACGCGTAAGACGTACTAGTACGACCAAAACCCTCAAAGGGTTAAGCATTCAAAACCCATGATGAACATAGATAAACTTCTTTCTTTCTCCAGATATTTCAATAGACCACCCACCATTTTCCCTCTTATCTATATGTATAGTTCCTTTACATGTATATAAAGGGAAGGGGGACAAAAGAGATTGTAAAAATTATAGGAGAATCAGTTGAAAGTGAACATAGGTAAGGGTAAGGTGATGAGGGTATCAAATGATTTAGATAAAGACAAATTGGATATCACATTGGAGAGAGGGAGTATGGAAGAAGTGAATGTTTTCAGATATTTGAGAGTTGACGTGTCAGCGGATGGGTTTATGAATGATGAGGTTAACCATAGAATTGATGAAGGAAAAAAAGTGAGTGGTGCATCAAGGTATATGTGGAGACAAAAAACATTATCTATGGAGGCAAAGAAGGGAATATGTGAAAGGATGTATAATGGTACCAACTCTCGTTTATGGGTGTGAAGCTTGGGTTGTAAATGCTGCAGCGAGGAGGTGGTTGGAGGCATTGGCGATGTCCTGTCTAAGGGCAATGTGTTTTGTAAATATTTTGCAGAAAAATGGAAATCAGGTGTGGTGTTAATAAAAGTATTAGAGGGCTGAAGAGGGGTTGTTGAGGTGGTTTGGTCATTTAGTGAGAATGGATCAAAGTAGAATGACATGAAGTGCGTATAAATCTGTTGGGGAAGGAGGGCGGGGTAGGGGTCATCCTTGAAAAGGTTGGAGGGAGGGGGTAAAGGAGGTTTTGTGGGCGAGGGGCTCAAACTTCCAGCAAGCGTGCGTGAGCACGTTAGATAGGAGTGAATGGAGACGAATGGTTTTTGGGACCTGACGAGCTGTTGGAATGTGAGCAGGGTTTATTGAAGTGATTCAGTGAAACTGGTTATTTTTATATAACCAGCCTTGAGTACTGGAAATGGGAAGTACGATGCCTGCACTTTAAAGGAGGGGTTTGGGATATTGGCAGTTTGGAGAAGCATGTTATATATCTTTATATATGCTTCTAAACTGTTGTATCTTGGCATCTCTGCAATGACAGTGATTATGTGTGAGTGTGGTGATAGTGTTGAATGATGATGAAAGTGTTTTCTTTTTGGGGATTTTCTTTCTTTTTGGGTCTCCCTGCCTTGGTGGGAGACAGTCAACTTGTTGAAAATAAAAAAAAAAATTGATATTTATTATCATGAATCTCTCTCGACTCCTTTCCAGAGAATACGTTTAAATGCTTTAAGACTTTTTCTTGAAATTTGGACATAGCTGGAATCGATTTCTGAGGTCACCTCCCAAGTGACTCAGTCCTAGACCAGGCCTCCTAGTTGCTGACCTGATCGACCAAGATTTTAGTGCCAGCTGCATACAGTCTGACAAAGGCACCACAGCTCAACTGATAGTGAATTGACTTCAAGAACTTACTAAGTTCCCTTTGTGCATAAAAGGAGTGTCTTGAATGTTGGTCCTCTTTCATTGCTCATTGTGCCCCTGCTTTCCATTGGTGGTATTTTGCACCATCTGCCAAGCTTCTTGCTTTAATATGAAGGGATTTTATTGTGTTGTTTGGGACAAAACCCTCCAGAATTTTCCAGTTTTCGAGTGTTATGTATCTTTCTCAACTATGTTTTAAGGGGCACAGCTAAAGGAACTTCAAGCTTTCCCAGCATTTCAGATGGTTGACTAAATTATACGAGCAGTGAAGGTTCGCTGGATTTTCCAGTTCTCCAATATCTCCTGCATTTCAGGAGGCTGTTAGTATACAAAGTATTCCAGCCTTGAGAGAACAAGAGACTTGAAGATAATCATTGGCATGGAAACATTGTTGTGATCCTTCAATGTGAGATTCTATCACACAGGCTGTGTCAGCAGATTTATGCTGAAAAAGATGGTGGGTTCTTATTCAGGCAATCATCCTGTGGGGATAAGAATAGGTCCCTCCCAGTAGCTGAAGAATGTATGAGTGTGAAGCCTTCAGCAGACTGCAGAGGGCTGCAATTTATTATCAAAATATACAGCACCCATTTTATAATTTCTTTTTGTTTTTTATATCTTCATGTTGAGGATACACATGTGAGCATTGTAGCTGTGAACAAGCTGCAGAGACCATTCAAACCTTATTATTACATGGAGAAATCCAGTGTGCACATTTTGAACAGGATTCTGTTGCTACCTTTACAATTTATGGGTGATGAATCGAACCAAATATAAATGAGCCTTGTAAAAAAAGTAGGAAAACTTTAATTCAAAGAAGAATATCATCTCATGAAGCCTGTTAACCTTACAATTGTCATTTTAAGCATGAATTGTAGTTTTTTTTTTATGTAGTAACACTGTCCAACAATGGCTTTAGTTCACAAATTTTGGGATGCTGAATTAAAATCTGAACCACGTTTTGGTCCAGCACTTACAGTTTCTGTGAAATAGAACCTCATGGTGAACAGTTTCACCAAGACATAGATAGCCATCATGGAGAAGAGATATCAGGGAAACCTGATGATCAGTTTAATTGTTAACTACTGCTGGACACTGGTGCAGGAGAGCAATACAGAAAACAAGCAAAAAAGTCTGAAAACTGTGATACAAATATGTTTGTATGACTGCATAGAATTTATTTTTATTTTCTGGGAGTCACCCTGCCTTGGTGGGAGACGGCCACCATGTTGAAAAAATATTTATCTATCCATATATGTATTTTGTTTTTTTAATATGTTGGCCATCTCTCACCAAAGCAGGGTGACAATCCCCCCCAAAATGGTTTCTCCATCACCCAGCACTTTCACCATCGTTCACACAAAATCATTGTCTTTGCAGAAATGCCCAGATATGACAGTTAGATGTCACTCCAAGCAGCCAATATTCCAAACCCATTCTTTAAAGTGCATTCATTGTACTTCCCATCTCCAGGACTCAAGTCCAGCTAACCGGTTTCCCTGAGTCCCTTTACAGAATATTACCCTGCTCGCACTCCAACAGCTCGTCAGGTCCCCAAAACCATTCTTCTCCATTCACTCCTGTTTAACATGCTCACACATGCCTGCTGCATGTCCATGCCCCTTGCACAAAAGGGGTTTATTTCCTTGTAGTAGTAGATGGGTAGACAGCAACCACCCAGGGGGGTACCACTGTCCTGCCAAGTGAGTGTGAAACGAAAACCTGTAATTGTTTTACATGATGGTAGGATTGCTGGTGTCTTATGTCTGCCTCAAATATGCAAGATTGCAGGTACATCTTGCTACTTCTACTTACACTTAGGTCACACTACACATACATGTACATGTTTATTTATACACACTCATCTGAGTTTTCATTGATTTTATCTTAATAGCTCTTGGTCTTATTACTTTTCCTTTTATATCCATGGGGAAGTGGAATAAGAATCTTTCCTCCATAAACCATGCATGTTGTAAAAGTCAACTAAAATGCTGGGGACAATGGGCTAGTAACCCCTTTTCCTGTAATAATTACTAAAAAGAATAAGAAGAAAATTGTCAAAGTGGGAAGTCTGAATATGCATGGATGTTGTGTAAATGATAAGAAAGAGATGATTGTGGATGTTATGAATGAGAAGAAGCTGGATGTCCTGGCTTTAAGTGAAACGAATTTGAAGGGGGTAGGAGAGTTTCAGTGGAGAGGAATAAATGGGATTAGGTCAGGGGTTTCAAATAGAGTTAGAGCTAAAGAAGTAATAGCAATAATGTTGAAGGGTAAGTTATGGCAGGAAAAGAGGGACTATAAATGTATTAATTCAAGGATTATGTGGAGTAAAATAAAGATCGGATGTGAAAAGTGGGTTATAGTAAGCGTATATGCACCTGGAGAAGAGAGAAGTGTAGAGGAGAGAGAGATTTTGGGAAATGTTGAGTGAATGCATGGGGAGTTTTAAACCAAATGTGAAAGTAATGGTAGTTGGGGATTTCAATGCTAAAGTGGGCAAAAATGTTGTGGAGGGAGTAGTAGGTAAATTTGGGATGCCAGGGGTAAATGAAAATGGGGAGCCTTTAATTGAGCTATGTGTAGAAAGAGGTTTGGTAATAAGTAATACATATTTTATGAAGAAGAGGATAAATAAATATACAAGGTATGATATAGCACGTAATGAAAGTAGCTTGTTAGATTATGTATTGGTGAATAAAAGGTTGATGGGTAGGCTTCAGGATGTACACGTTTATAGAGGGGGCAACTGATATATTGAATCATTATTTAGTTGTAGCTACAGTTAGAGTAAGAGGTAGATGGGAAAAGAGGAAAATGGCAACAACAAGCAAGAGGGCGGTGAAAGTGTATAAACTAAGGGAGGAGGAAGTTCTGGGGAGATATAAGCAACTATTGGCTGGTGCAAGTATGAGTAGTGGGGGGAGGGGGGGTTGAAGAGGGTTGGAATAGTTTTAAAAATGCAGTATTAGAATGTGGGGCGGAAGTTTGTGATTATAGGAAGGTGGGTGCAGGAGGAAAGAGGAGTGATTGGTGGAATGATGAAGTAAAGGGTGTGATAAAAGAGAAAAAGTTAGCTTGTGAGAGGTTTTTACAAAGCAGAAGTGTTATAAGAAGAGTAGAGTATATGGAGAGTAAAAGAAAGGTGGAGAGAGTGGTGAGAGAGTGCAAAAGAAGAGCAGATGATAGAGTGGGAGAGGCACTGTCAAGAAATTTTAATGAAAATAAGAAAAAATTTTGGATCGAGTTTAACAAGTTAAGAAAGCCTAGAGAACGAATGGATTTGTCAGTTAAAAACAGAGTAGGGGAGTTAGTAGATGGGGAGATGGAGGTTTTGGGTAGATGGCGAGAATATTTTGAGGAACCTTTAAATGACGACGAAGATAGGGAAGCCGTAATTTCGTGCACTGGCCAGGGAGGTATACCATCTTTTAGGAATGAAGAAGAACAGGATGTGAGTGTGGGGGAGGTGCCTGAAGCATTACGTAGAATGAAAGGGGGTAAAGCAGCTGGAACTGATGGGATCATGACAGAAATGTTAAAAGTACGGGGAGGAGGATATAGTGTTGAAGTGGTTGGTATTTTTATTTAATAAATGTATGAAAGAAGGGAAGGTACCTAGGGATTGGCAGAGAGCATGTCTAGTCCCTTTATATAAAGGGAAGGGGGACAAAAGAGATTGTAAAAATTTTAGAGGAATGAGTTTACTGAGTATACCAGGAGAAGTGTATGGTAGGGTTATAATTGAAAGAATTAGAGGTAAGACAGAATGTAGGATTGCGGATGAGCAAGGAGGTTTCAGAGTGGGTAGGGGATGTGTAGATCAAGTGTTTATGTTGAAGCATATTCTTTCTTTCTTTCTTTCAACACACCGGCCGTATCCCACCGAGGCAGGGTGGCCCAAAAGGAAAAACGAAAGTTTCTCCTTTTACATTTAGTAATATATACAGGAGAAGGGGTTACTAGCTCCTTGCTCCCGGCATTTTAGTCGCCTCTTACAACACGCATGGCTTACGGAGGTAGAATTCTGTTCCACTTCCCCATGGAGGTTTGAAGCATATATTTTTATTATTATTATCACACTGGCCGATTCCCACCAAGGCAGGGTGGCCCGAAAAAGAAAAACTTTCACCATCATTCACTCCATCACTGTCTTGCCAGAAGGGTGCTTTACACTACAGTTTTTAAACTGCAACATTAACACCCCTCCTTCAGAGTGCAGGCACTGTACTTCCCATCTCCAGGACTCAAGTCCGGCCTGCCAGTTTCCCTGAACCCCTTCATAAATGTTACTTTGCTCACACTCCAACAGCACGTCAAGTATTGAACAGTATTTAGATAAAGGTAGGGAAGTTTTTATTGCATTTATGGATTTAGAAAAGGCATATGATAGAGTGGATAGGGAAGCAATGTGGCAGATGTTGCAAGTATATGGAATAGGTGTTAAGTTACTAAATGTTGTGAAGAGTTTTTATGAGGATAGTGAGGCTCAGGTTAGGGTGTGTAGAAGAGAGGGAGACTACTTTCTGGTAAAAGTAGGTCTTAGACAGGGATGTATAATGTCACCATGGTTGTTTAATATATTTATAGATGGGGTTGTAAAAGAAGTAAATGCTAGGGTGTTCAGAAGGTGGGATTAAATTATGGGGAATTAAATACAAAATGGGAATTGACACAGTTGCTTTTTGCTGATGATACTGTGCTTATGGGAGATTCTAAAGAAAAATTGCAAAGGTTAGTGGATGAGTTTTGGAGAATGTATAAAGGTAGAAAGTGGAAAGTGAACATAGAAAAGAGTAAGGTGATGAGGGTATCAAATGATTTAGATAAAGAAAAATTGAATATCAAATTGGGAAGGAGGAGTATGGAAGAAGTGAATTTTTTCAGATTCTTGGGAGTTGATGTGTCAGTGGATGGATTTATGAAGGATGAGGTTAATCATAGAATTGATGAGGGAAAAAAGGTGAGTGGTGCATTGAGGTATATGTGGAGACAAAAAAATGTTTTCTATGGAGGCAAAGAAGGGAATGCATGAAAGTATAGTAGTACCAACACTCTTATATGGGTGTGAAGCTTGGGTTGTGAATGCAACAGCAAGGAGGTGGTTGGAGGCAGTGGAGATGTCCTGTCTAAGGGCAATGTGTGGTGTAAATATTATGCAGAAAATTCAGAGTGTGGAAATTAGGAGAAGGTGTATTAGAGGGCTGAAGAGGGGTTGCTGAGGTGGTTTGGTCCTTTAGAGAGAATGGATCAAAGCAGAATGACATGGTGAGCATTTAAATCTGTAGGGGAAGGAAGGCGGGGTAGGGGTCATCCTCGAAACGGTTGGAAGGAAGGGGTAAGGGAGGTTTTGTGGGCGAGGGGCTTGGACTTCCAGCAGGCGTGCATGGGTGTGTTCGATAGGAGTGAATGGAGACGAATGGTATTTGGGACCTGACAATCTGTTGGAGTGTGAGCAGGGCAATATTTAGTGAAGGGATTCAGTGAAACCGGTTATTTTCATATAGCCGGACTTGAGTCCTGGAAATGTGAAGTACGTACAATGCCTGCACTCTAAGGAGGGGTTTCTGGATATTAGCAGTTTGGAGGGATATGTTGTGTATCTTTATACGTATATGCTTCTAAACTGTTGTGTTCTGAGCACCTCTGCAAAAACAGTGATTATGTGAGTGAGGTGAAAGTGTTGAATGATGATGAAAGTATTTTCTTTTTGGGGATTTTCTTTCTTTTTGGGTCACCCTGCCTAGGTGGGAGACGGCCGACTTGTTAACCCTTTCAGGGTCCATCCCGTAGATCTACGGCTTCACGTTCAGTGTCCAAACTGTAGATCTACACCAAAATTCTAGTGCCGTCAAATTTAGCACGAAAACGCTCATAGGCCTACATGTGAGAGAACGGGTCTTCGTGGTGGGTGTTCGCCATAAACAAAAAATCTAGGCGCCCACATAGCATCGTGGGAACACCGGCTCAGTTACCCTTGTTCACCATGCCTCGTCGCAAGGCAGCTCTCACTCCAAGGAAAATTGAGACTCTCCTCTTCCTATCTGATAGTTCTGACAATGATGGAAGTGGAAATGAAGACGAATTCTTTGGCTTTAATCAGTTAGTGACCGAAAGGAATGACCAGGATATCGATAATAGCGCGGAAAACCCTGACGATCCTCAACCTTCTACCTCTGGTGTGGGCACTCCTCAGTCACAGTCAGTTGTACCTCAACGCAAGAGAAAACTACAGTATTATTTTTGCGTGGCCAGGCCTCTGACTTCAGTAATGATGATGATAGTGACGTGGATTGTGATTTTATTGCTCTTGACGATCATTCGAGTAGTGATAGTGAGGAAACATATTCACCAGTAAAGTGTCGGTATGTACACCGCCGCATGCGCTCGGGTAGTGTACCCTATGCAGTGCCCAGGGGACGGAGTAGGCCCTACACCAGGAATAGACAGTGAAAGTGAGGATGATGTGGCTACACTTGGCATGGATAGACCACTGGCATCAGTAGATGGTGGTAGTGGTGATGGTAGTGCCACGGCCATGCGTGACTCACCAGCCCAGGCTGGGACCCACGCTGCTGACTCCACAGTTCAAGGACAAAGCGGAGCATCAGCCACCAGCCCACCACAACCACAACTACCCGCACAACCAGCCTATGATGTCCAGTATCCACCAGCAAACCGTATCTGGGATTGGCAGCAAAATCCCAATTTTGTTCCCAAGCCCCACCACTTTGATGACTCTCAAAGTGGAATTCTACCTACTTGTTCCCTTGGAAACACGGCCAATGAACTGGAATTTTTTGAAATATTCTTTGACCAGCCCTTGATGGAAATTATTGTCAGGGAAAGTAACAGGTATTTTGAGTACACCATGGCAAATATGATGATATCACCACAGTCAAGACAACACCGGTGGAAAGAGACGACTGTTGCGGAAATGTATTTGCTTTTTGCAACAATAATGCTTATGCCTCATGTCTATAAGCATAATATAAAAGCATACTGGTCCACAGATCGGCTAATTTCTACCCCGGTCTTCAGTGAAATCATCCCAGTGAACAGGTTTATCTTACTGTTACGTATGTTGCACTTCTCTGACAAAACCAGGCCTGACAGAAGTGACAGGTTATGCAAGATTAGAAATGTTTTTATGTATCTCAAACAAAAGTTCAGCATGTTCTTTTCTCCATTCAAGAATCTTGTAATTGACGAGTCTTTGATTTTGTTCAAAGGTAGTCTGTCATTCAAGCAGTATATACCGAGCAAGAGGAAACGCTTTGGTATAAAACTGTTTGTACTCTGTGACTGTGACAGTGGCCTGGTATTGGATATTGTTGTATACACGGGAAGTAAAACATTGAAAGATACCAAGATGTTATTGGGTATCTCAACTAACCGCTAACATTGACAATCATCTCTTTCTTATCATCTGCACTACATCTATGTGTAATCAAACATTCCAACTTCATTAAGTTTTTCTTATGCTTAATAATTTATACAGGAGAAGGGGTTACTAGCCCCTTGCTCCCAGCATTTTAGCCGCCTTTTACGACACATGTGGCTTATGTAGGAAGGATTCTTTGCACTTCCTCATGAAGATTAAAGGAAATAAATTAGAACAAGAACTATTACGAAAATAGAAAACTCAGATGGATGTGTATACATGTACATGTATGTGCATGTATAGTGACCTATGCATGAGTAGAAGTTGCAAGATGCATGTACCTGTTATCCTGCAGTTTATGAGACCGAAGGAAAAGACATGTTAGGAAGTATTTCTTTAGTCTTGGGGTGCTTGATATGAAAAAAAGTTAGATGGTGAAACATTATACCAGTGAAGACTTCATTGTATTAACCCCTTCAGGGTCCAAGGCCAAAAATCTGAAGTGGTGCTCCAGTGTCCAAGAAATTTTGAAAAAAAAAAAAAAAAAAATTATTTTTTCTTACAGAATTAAAGAGCATATTTTTGTGAAGGTAATAAGACGAAAAAAAAAATTCTGATCAGTACTTACCGAGATACAGTGCCAAGAAGTTTGTCGAAAATGATGTGGTGGCGGCAACATCGACGAATTCCACATACGCGCATTACATTATTTTGCGGTTTTTGTTGTTTTTTCTTTTCTTTTCCAATTTTTTTCTATTCCTACTAACATTTGGGGCCTGAGAGACCAATACTGTATATAATGTATATATATAAACTCACTGTATTGAACACAATAACCGCACTAAAGTTATTATCATATTACAGTGGACCCCCGCATAACGATGGCATCACATAGCGATTATTTCGCATACCGCTTACTTTAATTGCAAAAATTTTGCCTCACATACCGCTTAAAAACCCGCTTACCGATTTTCGTCCGAGACGCGTCCAATGTGCGGCCTGAGCCACGCTCACATGTTCCGCCGGTGGCATTGTTTACCAGCCAGCCTCCGCGGTAACATCCAAGCATACAATCGGAATATTTCGTATTATTACAGTGTTTTCGGTGCTTTTTCTGGAAAATAAGTGACCATGGGCCCCAAGAAAGCTTCTAGTGCCAACCCTACAGCAATAAGGGTGAGAATTACAATAGAGATGAAGAAAAAGATCATTGATAAGTATGAAAGAGGAGTGCATGTCTCTAAGCTGGCCAGGTTGTATAATAAACCCCAATCAACCATCGCTACTATTGGTGGTACAGCTGCTGCTGCTGCTGCACTGTCAGCTGCTGCTGCTGCTGCACTGTCAGCTGCTGCTGCTGCTGTAGCACCGTTGTTGGTGTGGCTTATTGAGAATACCAAGAAACAATTAACCCCAGAGGATTTGCCACCCAGGATAACCCAAAAAAGTCAGTGTCATCGAAGACTGTCTAACTTATTTCCATTGGGGTCCTTAATCTTGTCTCCCAGGATGCAACCCACACAAGTCGACTAACACCCAGGTGAACAGGGAAAAATGCCTGGAACTAGTGCTCATATTGGTGAATTTAAAGCCAGCAAAGGTTGGTTTGAGAGATTTAAGAATCGTAGTGGCATACACAGTGTGATAAGGCCTGTTCTAGAAGAAAATGCCAAACAGGACCTACAGTACTCAGGAGGAAAAGGCACTCCCAGGACACAGTGTCTCATCAGTCATTGCTGCATCTTCAATAAAGGTAAGTGTCATTTATTCTTCATTTAGTAGAGTAGTACATGCACAATATATACTGTGCATGTACTACTCTACTATTGTGCATGTATCCTTCTCTTTGTGTGTGGGAAAATGTATATTTCATGTGGTAAAATTTTTTTTTTCATACTTTTGGGTGTCTTGCACGGATTAATTTTATTTCCATTATTTCTTATGGGGAAAATTCATTCGCATAACGATTATTTCGCATAACAATTACCCCTCTTGCACGGATTAAAATCGTTAACCGGGGGTCCACTGTATTGTTTACCACTGTTGTTTATTACAATAAACATGCACAAATCTTGTATAATACTAATGTTCTATCATATATTTACATATTTACAATCACTGGACATGGTTTTAGAACTGCTGGAGCTTGTGGAACTCCTTGAAACAAGGCACCATGTACAGAGGCACCTTACATTCCTCACACATAAACCGAGTGTCTTTGCGTCTTTGTTGCAGTCTTTTTGTTTGTGCACAGACGATGCATCTCTTCTGAGCAAATTTCTTCTGAGTTGAAAGAAGTTGTATTATGAAATGATCACCTTCCCTCCTCAAACGCTTGGGTATATCCTGAGGAATTCGAGGACCGTGTTGTATAGCAGGTGTTGTTACCTGGTACTTCATTATGAGTTGTCTGACAACAGACAAACAAAATTCACCATACGGTGGTCTGTTGCCAGTCTTTATTTGGTACATATTATATGCATTGAGCATTGAAATGTCCATGAGATGGAAGAAAAGTTTCATGTACCACTTGTAACTCTTACGAACACAGTCAACAAAACCAATCTGCATGTCACATTTGTCAACCAAGCGCATGTTTTGTGTATAATCAATCACTGTCACTGGTTTTCGAATACGTTCATTAGTCACTCGATCAACTTTGCCACTATCTTGCATTTCATTACGGTGAATGGTTGTCAACAATGTGACATCTCGTTTGTCATGCCACCGTAATGCCATGATGTCATTGGCAGTAAACACCTGCACGTCATCACCACGAGCACCTGCGTTGAGCCTGGGCATATGTTTACGATTAGAACGCACTGTGCCACACACATCTGTCTTGTTCACTCGCATGAAATTACTGAGTAATGGGCTTGTGTACCAGTTATCGGTATATAATGTATGCCCCTTACCAAGATAAGGTGCCATCATGTTTCTCACTACGTCACCTGAGATACCCAATAACATCTTGGTATCTTTCAATGTTTTACTACCCGTGTATACAACAATATCCAACACCTGGCCACTGTCACAATCACAGAATACAAACAGTTTTATACCAAAGCATTTCCTCTTGCTCGGTATATACTGCTTGAATAACAGTCTACCTTTGAACAAAATCAAAGACTCATCAATTACAAGATTCTTGAATGGATAAAAGTATATGCTGAACTTTTGTTTGAGATACATGAAAACATTTCTAATCTTGTATAACCTGTCACTTCTGTCAGGCCTGGTTTTGTCAGAGAAGTGCAACATACGTATGAGTAAGATAAACCTGTTCACTGGTATGATTTCACTGAAGACCGGGGTAGAAATTAGCCGATCTGTGGACCAGTATGCTTTTATATTATGCTTATAGACATGAGGCATAAGCATTATTGTTGCAAAAAGCAAATACATTTCTGCAACAGTCGTCTCTTTCCACCTGTGTAGTCTTGACTGTGGTGATAAGATCGTATTTGCCATGGTGTACTCAAAATACTTATTACTTTCCCTGACAATAATTTCCATCAATGGCTGGTCAAAGAATAATTCAAAGAATTCCAGTTCATTGGCCGTGGTTCCAAGGGGACAAGTAGGTAGAATTCCACTTTGAGAGTCATCAAAGTGGTGAGGCTTGGGAACAAAATTGGGATTTTGCTGCCAATCCCACATACGGTTTGCTGGTGGATACTGGACATCATAGGCTGGTTGTGCAGGTAGTTGTGGTTGTGGTGGGCTGGTGGCTGGCGCTCCGCTTTGTCCTTGAACTGACGAGTCAGCAGCGTGGGTCCCAGCGTGGCTTGGTGAGTCACGCATGGCGGTGCCACTACCATCACCACTAACACCATCCACTGATGCCTGTGGTCTATCCATGCCAAGTGTAGCCACATCATCCTCACTATCACTACCTAAAACTGGTGTTGGGCCACGGGATGTACTCCGGGATGTACTCCGTCCCCTGGGCACAGCATAGGGTACACTACCCGAGCGCATGCGGCGGCGAACATACCGACGCTTCACTGGTGAATATGATTCCTCACTATCACTACTCGAATGATCGTTGAGCTCAATAAAATCACAGTCCACGTCACTATCATCATTACTGAAGTCAGAGGCCTGGCCACGCAAAAATATTAGTTTTCTCTTGCGATGAGGAACAACCGACCGTGAGTCACGAGTGCCCACACCAGAGGTAGAAGGTTGAGGATCGTCAGGGTTTTCTGCACTATTATCGATATCCTGGTCATTCTTTTCGGTCACTAACTGATCAAAGCCGTAGAATTCGTCTTCATTTCCACTTCCATCAGTGTCAGAACTATCAGATAGGAAGAGGAGAGTCCCAATTTTCCGGGGAGTGAGAGCTGACTTGCGACGAGGCATGGTGAACAAGGGTAACTGAGCCGGCGTTCCCACAATGCTATGCGGGCGCCTAGATTTTTTGTTTATGGCGCACACCCACCACACAGACCCGTTCTCTCACATGTAGGCCTATGAGCGTTTTCGCGCTAAATTTGACGGCGCTAGAATTTTGGCGTAGATCTACGGTTTGGACACTCAACGTAAAGCCGTTGATCTACGGGACGGACCCTGAAAGGGTTAAGAGTGTTTTTTTATTAGTTTTTGGTATTATTCCTTTATTGAGTACAGTTTTTGTTTCTAGTCTTTCTAATTGTGTTATTTACAAATATCTGTTCTCAAATAAATGGGTGCAGCAAGTAGTATTATACAACATTAGACAGCTTTCATCCTCAGCTTTTTGTAAGTGAATATAATGAATGGTCCCATTCAAATCTTTCAGGTGCTGCTCAATTATTAATTTACATTCTCATCTATTCTTCAACCTTCGTAAAGTATTTACTTAAAAAAAAATGAAGCTCAGGCATTCATCAAAAAATTATTTGTATATTAATATATACAAAGAATATTTTGATGAATGCCCGAGCTTCATTTTTCTATACTATTTATGAAAAGTGACAAACCAGTTGGACAGAAAAATGAAACAAGTTGAGTGAGAATGTTTGCAGTATTTTGGCCTCACTCAGAGAGTCTTAAACAGATAGTCTAGAACTGACACCAAAATTCTGTAACATATCTCTTGTGTTTCTGTTTACTCTCCAATTGGGTTCACATTTTTCATTGATCGTTGATTATTTACAGTTTAATCTAAGCACCATTCACTGTGTTCAAAGCATTCTCTCTCTCTCTCTCTCTCTCTCTCTCTCTCTGTTATTCCAATCACAAGGGTCTGAAAACTTATTTTTGCAACACTAACATTTCCTCTTGTATATTGCAGCAGTTCCTATTCTTCTAGTGGGGCAGCGGATGATGACATCAATGATGTGGCTGCAATGGGTGGAGTTAATTTAGGGGAGGAATCACAGAGAATTCTCGACTCCACGGGGTTCGTTGGCACACAGATACGCTCGTGTAAAGACGAGAATTTCCTCTTGAGCTCTCCATTAACCGAGAGAATAAGACAAATATGTAAGTATTTACATGAGGTAAATATGTATATATTTAGCACTATGTGTATTTACAATATATTTATATGAATGGTTCTATATGTATGCATTATATATGTGCAAAGACAACATCAAAGGATTCAGACAAGCCAGAAATAATTATATCACTGTAAGGGGAAAGTAGAGTGAGGTGAGGAGAGTAAGAAACATTTCAATGAAATACTGAATGTCACATTGTAAGAAGGGAGTATAGAGGAAGTAAGTGAAGATATTGAGATATTTGGTGTATATGATCGGCAAGGTGAATCATAGAATAGGTGGGGGGGGAGGGTAAGTACTGTTGAGTCATCTGTGGGAAGAAAAGCTTTTACAGTGGCAAAAAATAGGTGATTTTTCCAGAGTACAGCAAGGAGGAGGATGGAGGCAGTGTAGATGTCATATTTGAGATCAGTGCATGGCATGAATATTATGCAGAATATAAGTGAACAACATCTGCCTCGGCGGGAGACGGCCAGTATGTTAAAAAAAAAAAAGTGAAGAAGTTAGATGACAGTGGTGGTATGAAAAGTATGTTTCAGGGAGTCAGAAGGGTGTAGTTGATATAGTTTGGTTATTTAGAAAGACTGAAACAAGATAAATTGGTAAGTCGGGTATATAAATTCAAGATAGATGGAAGGAGACAAGGAATATCCCAGGAAAGGTTACAGGGGGTTGAGGTGAAGAAAATTTTGAGTTGTAGGGGCTTTGGCATCCAGCAAGTTGAAGTGAGAGGTAAAGAGTATCTTTGGAAGGATTCAACATACTGCTGGAGTGTGAGCAAGGTGACATTTATGAAGGAACTCATGGAATTGGGAAGTGCTGTTCAATGTGTCGTTTGAATTTTTACCACATTCCTGGCAGCACAACAGTTGAATGATGGTGAATACATTTCATTCCTTTTGTCACCCTATCTGGGTTGTTCTTTATTATTTTTTTATGGATGTAAAAATTTTTATGGGAAATGACATTTAAAAAAAATCACTATAAAGGTCAACAAAAAATAAATTTGATAAGTTAAAGGTAAGTGACAAAATCTGGATTTGAATTTAAATAAATATTGTATGACATATTGGCAGTAGAGGAAGCAAAAACAAACCTCATTACAGTTATTCATAAGGTACCTAGGGATTGGCAGAGAGCATGCATAGTTCCTTTGTATAAAGGCAAAGGGGATAAAAGAGAGTGCAAAAATTATAGGGGGATAAGTCTGTTGAGTGTACCTGGTAAAGTGTATGGTAGAGTTATAATTGAAAGAATTAAGAGTAAGACGGAGAATAGGATAGCAGATGAACAAGGAGGCTTTAGGAAAGGTAGGGGGTGTGTGGACCAGGTGTTTACAGTGAAACATATAAGTGAACAGTATTTAGATAAGGCTAAAGAGGTCTTTGTGGCATTTATGGATTTGGAAAAGGCGTATGACAGGGTGGATAGGGGGGCAATGTGGCAGATGTTGCAAGTGTATGGTGTAGGAGGTAGGTTACTGAAAGCAGTGAAGAGTTTTTACGAGGATAGTGAGGCTCAAGTTAGAGTATGTAGGAAAGAGGGAAATTTTTTCCCAGTAAAAGTAGGCCTTAGACAAGGATGTGTGATGTCACCGTGGTTGTTTAATATATTTATAGATGGGGTTGTAAGAGAAGTAAATGCGAGGGTCTTGGCAAGAGGCATGGAGTTAAAAGATAAAGAATCACACACAAAGTGGGAGTTGTCACAGCTGCTCTTTGCTGATGACACTGTGCTCTTGGGAGATTCTGAAGAGAAGTTGCAGAGATTGGTGGATGAATTTGGTAGGGTGTGCAAAAGAAGAAAATTAAAGGTGAATACAGGAAAGAGTAAGGTTATGAGGATAACAAAAAGATTAGGTGATGAAAGATTGAATATCAGATTGGAGGGAGAGAGTATGGAGGAGGTGAACGTATTCAGATATTTGGGAGTGGACGTGTCAGCAGATGGGTCTATGAAAGATGAGGTGAATCATAGAATTGATGAGGGAAAAAGAGTGAGTGGTGCACTTAGGAGTCTGTGGAAACAAAGAACTTTGTCCTTGGAGGCAAAGAGGGGAATGTATGAGAGTATAGTTTTACCAACGCTCTTATATGGGTGTGAAGCGTGGGTGATGAATGTTGCAGCGAGGAGAAGGCTGGAGGCAGTGGAGATGTCATGTCTGAGGGCAATGTGTGGTGTGAATATAATGCAGAGAATTCGTAGTTTGGAAGTTAGGAGGAGGTGTGGGATTACCAAAACTGTTGTCCAGAGGGCTGAGGAAGGGTTGTTGAGGTGGTTCGGACATGTAGAGAGAATGGAGCGAAACAGAATGACTTCAAGAGTGTATCAGTCTGTAGTGGAAGGAAGGCGGGGTAGGGGTCGGCCTAGGAAGGGTTGGAGGGAGGGGGTAAAGGAGGTTTTGTGTGCGAGGGGCTTGGACTTCCAGCAGGCATGCGTGAGCGTGTTTGATAGGAGTGAATGGAGACAAATGGTTTTTAATACTTGACGTGCTGTTGGAGTGTGAGCAAAGTAACATTTATGAAGGGATTCAGGGAAACCGGCAGGCCGGACTTGAGTCCTGGAGATGGGAAGTACAGTGCCTGCACTCTGAAGGAGGGGTGTTAATGTTGCAGTTTAGCACCCTTCTGGCAAGACAGTGATGGAGTGAATGATGGTGAAAGTTTTTCTTTTTCGGGCCACCCTGCCTTGGTGGGAATCGGCCGGTGTGATAATAAAAATAAAAATTTTGGAAATGTGATACTCCACACAGAAAGTGATCTGGCTTGATTATAAACTTGTAATTACCATGTCACATAAATACAGTTGTGAGAAGCACTTGTAGTCAAGGTGTAGCAATAGTGCCATCTGGTGTAGCAACAGTAGCAGCTGGTGTAGCAAAAAACAGTAGCAGCTGGTGTAGCAAAAAACAGTAGCAGCTGGTGTAGCAAAAAACAGTAGCAGCTGGTGTAGCAACAGTGGCAGCTGGTGTAGCAAGTGGCAGCTAGTGTAGCAAGTGGCAGCTAGTATAGCAACATTGGCAACCGGTGTAATAACAGTAGCAGCTGGTGTAGCAGGTGTAGCAACTGGTTTAGCAACCATAACAGCTGGTATAGCAACCATATCAGCTGGTATAGCAACCATAGCATCTGGTGTAGCTGGCAAACTTCATTCACTGTCTTGGCAAACTTAAGTCACTGTCTTGGTATAGCTTTTGGATGTATGGTTGGCGAACTGCTAAATGAATGGTTCATAATGTGTTAGACCCGAGTAAGAATATGCAGTAGTAGTATGGTACATGTACCTGTGATGATATGCTTGTGTTATGCTACCTTGCTTCATGTCGTTTTGCGATGACATGATGCATGAGATGCAGAAGAAAAGTTGTCATCACATGCTTTAATGTACAAAAAA
>NC_091355.1:11160947-11220947 GCF_038502225.1 Cherax quadricarinatus | reverse complement strand
AGCATGGCTAGGCATTTCGGGCAGACTTAACATTAAATCCTTACAGATTATGGTATTAAGGCTAGGTGATTACATTATAATTTGAGAGTTTAGCAGTGTGAATGCTTTTGTTTTGGCACAATACAAAGTGTCTATATTAGAGTATCATAGGCAAACTTATGACTAGTTAGGATTCATTATTTTAAGATTAAGATTAGTATTTCTGTGTTTATAGTTAGTGGGTGAGTGAGTGTAATTGTGAACCACAAGGTGGTTATCATGTAGTTAGTTGTCAGGGTATATCAGGGAGATAAGATGTTTTCTAACTGTAGTTTTGAAAGTGATGAGTGTGTCTGCATTTCTAGAGTTTTCAGGTAGGGTGTTCCAGATTTTAGGTCCTTTGAAATTCGTTAAATTTTTGTAAAGGTTTAGTCGGACACGGGGAATATCATAGAGATGTTTGTGTCTGGTGTTATGCCTGTGGATCCTGTCACAACTATCAAGAAAGCATTTTAGGTCAAGGTTAATATTGGAATTTAAGGTCCTGTAGATATAGATTGCACAGTAGTAAGTGTGGATGTTATAAACAGGGAGTAAGTTTAGATCTATGAAGAGTGAGGGGGGTGTTGCCAGGGATGGGATTTAGTGATTATTCTTACTGCGGCTTTTTGTTGGGTTATTATTGGCTTTAGGTGTGTTGCTGCAGTTGAACCCCAAGCACAGATAGCATAGGTGAGGTATGGATATGTAAGTGAATGGTATAGTGTGATAAGGGCAGTTTGTGGCACATAGTATCGTATCTTGGAGAGGATCCCCACCTGAGGGCATATAAATCTGTAGTGAAAGGAAGGCATGGTAGGGGTTGTCCTAGGATAAATTGGAGGGAGGGGGTAAAGGAGATTTAGTGTATGAGGGGCTTGGACCTCAAGGAAGTGTCTGTGAGTATGTTAGATAGGAGTGAGTGGGGGCAAAAGGTTTTTATGACTTGAATGTGCTGTTGGAGTGTGAGTAAGGTAACATTTATGAAGGAATTCAGGGAAACCAGTTAAGTAGACTTGAGTCCTCTAGGTGGGAAGTACAGTGCCTGCACTCCGAAGGAGGGATGGAGATATGTAGCAGTTTTTGAGCACCTCTGGCAAGACAGTGGTGGAGTGAATGATGATGAAAGTGTTTCTCCTTTTCTGGGTCACACTGCCTCAGTGGGAAAAAGCTGATGTGTTAATAAATAAAAAAAAAAAAATGACCTAAAGGGGAATGCCAGGAACATTTGGTTTTCTCAGGCAATTACTCAACACACTAAAATTACTTATTTTCCTGAGCAGATGAGGAACAGCATGCTCAACATTCTATAACCAATGCCATCAAACCTGATTGCCCACACCCTTCCCATTCCCCAGTCACTAGTACAATTCTTATACGTTTGTGTCTCACGAATATAATAGTACCCCACCAGTTGCCCCAATGGTATGGATTCTTCTTCTGGGTTGCATCCTTAGTACTCGCATAGTATAGTAACAGAAGTTTTCACTTCTACACATTGTCTTTTTCCCCATCCTCACTGTGGTCAGTGCTGGAGTGATGGTTTCTCCCTGTACCTTTCTGGATTTGAACTCCAATGAGCTTTCAATATTCCATGACCGTTCTTCTGCCCAGTACCACCATATCTTAGTTATACCTTTTCCCTTGGTCCCATCCTCATGGACCATAAGATTTTTTTTTTACCTGTTTAGAGAATGATTTCTGGACTCTTGGTGTTCCTGACTCCTCTCTGGTCTCAGAATTTCTATTCACAAGCATCACTCAGATTGTAATCAATTAGTTTCTCCTTTTCCTGTTCCATGAAGCCCAGGAGAGCCTTTGTTACCTGGAAGTTTTAAATGGGTTCTCTCTCATCAAAAGCAAAATGGAGCCTGTGCTATATCATTCGACCCAAAACTCTCAACGTGGTTCCAAGGTGACTTTGAACTGGCAGTTGGCCCTGTTGGTTAACTTATCTTGTGCATTGCACTGGAATGAAATACCTTCTCCACACAGCTGGAACTCTTCTAGTTCTTGCTTTAGTTACCTGGATGAATACCATTCTTTCCTGCCATCTTGCTTGGGATTGACTTTGTTCATCCCAGGTAGCTTATTTACCCTCACCCAGTGGTTGACTTTTCTCCTTAAGGTCATAAGAGTTTACAATTCACATAGTACTTAAAATAATTTTACAGTTATGGGCTTGCCTGGTATTCCCTTGCTATGCCCGGTACCAGATTTGCAAGTCTTTCGCTCAGAAAACCTCTTTTCATATAATTTGCTTCATTCTATGATTTTGGGCCTCGAGGCTGGCTCTAGATTCCTGTCAACCTGGGTGATACAATTCATTGCATGTACTCTCACAGGACAAGTCCTTCCTCAGCCCTACATTGTGATAAATGTGTGTTAGGGTCATTGTCTCTGGCATCTCATGTTTTCCTGACCCTTCATCTTGGATTCCAAGTGCAACAACCTTCTCCAATCACTACGATACAGTATCAGTATCCTTGATCTTCGCATACTCCACTATGAGGTCAGTGATTCTTAATTTTGTGAATTTTCTGTTAAATTCCAGTGATAGTTTATATTACAAAGTTAAACTGATGGTCACTTCCCCTCCACTGTGTGAGGGTTAGAGTGCTCATTGGCTTTACGGTGGAGAGATTCACACATCTTCGAGGCATCTGATGATTGAACACAGTAATTGCCCTTACACTGTTTTAGTCATAAATATGTTATGGTCCTTACTAGTATAAATGTAAGGAGTAACATATCCAGAAAACTAATTAGAAGCCACAAACTCATGGCCAGATGATTCTCTAAATACTGACTTACTTTTCTACAGGGATGATTGGGTTCTTGATGCATGTTCAGATTATGAATGGCTGCCTGTGATCCTACAAATATTTGTGTATACAATGATTAGGATTTTTCTAGCTAGCAGGGAACCACATTTAACCCATCAACCGTCCAAACGTAGATCTATGTTCGCTCGCCCAGCGCTCCGAGTATTTTGTAAAGACCAAAAAAAAAAAATTTTTTTTTAGAATTGCTAATTACCGAGATATAAGACCGCGAAGTTAGTGCTGGATGCTCACCTGACGGCAACATGGAGTCCTGCCGCTTGCAGAAGTGTTGCTGATATACCTTTTTTTCTCGTAGATGAACAAGGAGGCTTTAGGAAAGGTAGGGGGTGTGTGGACCAGGTGTTTACAGTGAAACATATAAGTGAACAGTATTTAGATAAGGCTAAAGAGGTCTTTGTGGCATTTATGGATTTGGAAAAGGCGTATGACAGGGTGTATAGGGGTGCAATGTGGCAGATGTTGCAAGTGTATGGTGTAGGAGGTAGGTTACTGAAAGCAGTGAAGAGTTTTTACGAGGATAGTGAGGCTCAAGTTAGAGTATGTAGGAAAGAGGGAAATTTTTTCCCAGTAAAAGTAGGCCTTAGACAAGGATGTGTGATGTCACCGTGGTTGTTTAATATATTTATAGATGGGGTTGTAAGAGAAGTAAATGCGAGGGTCTTGGCAAGAGGCGTGGAGTTAAAAGATAAAGAATCACACACAAAGTGGGAGTTGTCACAGCTGCTCTTTGCTGATGACACTGTGCTCTTGGGAGATTCTGAAGAGAAGTTGCAGAGATTAGTGGATGAATTTGGTAGGGTGTGCAAAAGAAGAAAATTAAAGGTGAATACAGGAAAGAGTAAGGTTATGAGGATAACAAAAAGATTAGGTGATGAAAGATTGGATATCAGATTGGAGGGAGAGAGTATGGAGGAGGTGAACGTATTCAGATATTTGGGAGTGGACGTGTCAGCGGATGGGTCTATGAAAGATGAGGTGAATCATAGAATTGATGAGGGAAAAAGAGTGAGTGGTGCACTTAGGAGTCTGTGGAGACAAAGAACTTTGTCCTTGGAGGCAAAGAGGGGAATGTATGAAAGTATAGTTTTACCAACGCTCTTATATGGGTGTGAAGCGTGGGTGATGAATGTTGCAGCGAGGAGAAGGCTGGAGGCAGTGGAGATGTCATGTCTGAGGGCAATGTGTGGTGTGAATATAATGCAGAGAATTCGTAGTTTGGAAGTTAGGAGGAGGTGCGGGATTACCAAAACTGTTGTCCAGAGGGCTGAGGAAGGGTTGTTGAGGTGGTTTGGACATGTAGAGAGAATGGAGCAAAACAGAATGACTTCAAGAGTGTATCAGTCTGTAGTGGAAGGAAGGCGGGGTAGGGGTCGGCCTAGGAAAGGTTGGAGGGAGGGGGTAAAGGAGGTTTTGTGTGTGAGGGGCTTGGACTTCCAGCAGGCATGCGTGAGCGTGTTTGATAGGAGTGAATGGAGACAAATGGTTTTTAATACTTGACGTGCTGTTGGAGTGTGAGCAAAGTAACATTTATGAAGGGATTCAGGGAAACCGGCAGGCCGGACTTGAGTCCTGGAGATGGGAAGTACAGTGCCTGCACTCTGAAGGAGGGGTGTTAATGTTGCAGTTTAAAAACTGTAGTGTAAAGCACCCTTCTGGCAAGACAGTGATGGAGTGAATGATGGTGAAAGTTTTTCTTTTTCGGGCCACCCTGCCTTGGTGGGAATCGGCCAGTGTGATAATAAAATAATAATAATAATAATTTTTATGTTCTGATAATTACAATTTATAGTATGTAGTTCTTGTGATTTCATAGCCAATCTTTGTTCTGACACTAATATTAGGTGCTGAAATTGTACTCAAATTGTCACAAACACTGACATGTCAACATTTACACCTGCCTTGGTCATTTACTATTGTCTAGGAATACAGTCGACCCTCAACTAATGGTGGCATTAACCCTTTACCAGGCAATTTCGTCTAACGGCGCTTTTTGCCATAGAAAAAATGCCTTAACCAACGGCAAAAAACTTAACCAGTGATGTTCATCCGGAACATGTCCCCAGCCACTCCAAGACTCAGTGTGCCATTGTTTACAAGCTGTTGTGGTCAGTTTCCATGTGTGCCTCCCATACATTTTGGATTATTCCACTGTCTAGTGCGTGTAACCGCTAAATAAGCCACCATGGGCCCCAAGAAAGCTTCTAGAGCCAGCCCTTTGGTAAAGTATGTGGGAAACATGATAGAATTCAAGAAAAAGTTTATAGAAAAATACGAAAGTGGTGGTGGTAGAGGGTGGTACTGGTTGTGATGACAGTAGAGGGTGGTACTAGTTGTGATGGTGGTAGTGATGATGGTAGAGGGTGGTAGTGACAGTGGTAAAGGGTGGTAATAGTTATGATGGTGGTAGAGGGTGGTAGTGATGGTAGTAGAGGGTGGTACTGGTTATGATGGTGGTAGAGGGTGGTACTGGTTGTGATGGTGGTAGAGGGTGGTACTGGTTGTGGTGGTGGTAGAGGGTGGTCCAGTGATTCTCAAGCTGGTCCTAGTGGCATTAAAAATCCAAGAAGGGAGGTAACCCCACCAAAGGACATGGTACCTGAAGTCTTTATGGAAGGGGATTCTCCTTCCAAGCAATAGACAATCCTGGATCTCCCCTGCTGCTGGCACATCACTCATCAGCAACTCTACAATAAAGGTAAATAGCATTTATTATTATTGTTTATTTTGCATGTCCCATTCCTTTCCATATAAGGAAATGTATATTTCATGTAAAAAAAAAAAATTCAGACTTTGGGGTGTCAGGCACGTATTAATTCTATTTCCATTATTTCTTATGGGGAAAATTAACTTTACCAACGGCCATTTCGACCAACGGCAAGCCCTCTGGAACAGATTAATGCCGTTGGTTGAGGGTCCACTGTATATACAAAGTATTTATAGGTCCCAGCAATGTTTTAGACACACTGGAGTATATATGAAACTCCTTGAAGCATGGTGTTAGGACGAGTGTTACTAAACTGCTGACAGGGTAAGCAGTGGAGTGACACTTGATGATCGTGCACTGCTGCATGGAACCCTGTCTTTTTTCGTTTTCACTGTTACACATAAACATGTCTGTCTGTCTGTCTAGCTATGTCTGCTTATCTTTGTCTGCCTGTGTCTGTATTTATGTCTGCCTGTCTTTCTGTCTTCCTGTGTGTGTCTGTCTCTGCCTGTATGTGTGTGTGTGTGTCTTTGTCTGCTTCTCTCTCTTGTCTCAGAGAGTTGCTCATGAACTAACTGGTATTACACACGATCACATCTGATTCCTGAACAAGTGAAAATGCGTATTACTTGCCAGTTGCCAGTCATGCTTATTATGCATTATATTATGTACAAACACAGTGTAGTACTTTGTCTGGATTTTTTGGGTTTTCCTTGGTAATTGACATTATGAGGAAATGGTATGGTGTTACCGACAAGATGTGGAAAAAGACACTTATGTACAGTTCAGGACATTTATTAAAGGAAACGTCTTGCCACAAGTGGCTTCTTCAGTCCTAATACAAAGAAAACTAAGAAAACGCATATACGTATATAGTGGCAGGAGTCAGGTGAAGTGACGCATGGGTAGAGGTGGTAGTAGTAGTAGTGGAACAAAGGAGGTGAGACGGATGGCTAGATAGGGACCTGCTGACATCATGTAACAGCAGTTCCCAGGATGGGTAATATCCTGTTGATTAGTAATTTTGAAATAATGTAACTACCGGATTTTTGCTTTATAGTGTTACTGACAGCTTCAATGCATTTTCTCCGTCTTAAGCCGTCTTCTTTAATCACTAGTTTAGCTTCATTGAATTTCATGAGGTGTCCAACATCGTCCCTATGTTGAACACACGTTTTTGCAGTCATCATTTCTGCAAGCATTTTTGTGTTCTGCAATCCTAATGTCCAGAGATCTGGCTGTTTTCCCTACATATACTTTGTCACACCCCCCACATGGTATAGTGTAAATTCCTGCACTTGTGCCAGAATCATGCTTGGGTTTTTGTATCAGGTTCCTGATAGTAGTTGAAGAGCTGGTAGATATTTTAGCCAGTTTTGTGTCAAAAATTTTTGAAACATTAGTGGCAACATTGCTGACCAGTAACACGATGTAACTTGGAGGCTTTTCTTCAACTTGACTGGTGTTGGTCTTGCTGAAGATACATGTTGTACATTTCTTGCAGTCACGTATGAAGTGTAGGGGAAAGTGTAGTGAACTAAAAGAGTTGGTGACGTATGTGCATTCTTCTTCGAGGAACTGCAGATTGGAAATTCTGTAGGCTCTCAGAAAGAAGCCAATAACTACCCCTCTTTTAGTTCTTGTGTTATGGTGAGAGAAGAAATGTAGAAGATCGTTCTTGTAGGTAGGTTTCCGGTAGGCTTCAAAAGAAAGTCTGTTTTCCCCTGTGCGTAGGAGAACGTCGAGAAAAGGTAATTGGTTGTCCTTCTCCTCCTCTAGTGTAAATTTAATAGTAGATTCCAGAGTGTTGTTGGTGTTGAGGATGCCACATACGTCTAGATTTTTGGGTACAATGACCAAAATATCATCAACGTACCGCATCCATGTAACCGAACCCGCAGCATACTCAGGAAATCAGAAGAAGGTAAAAAGCTCTTGCGCCTCATCCCTACCAACCCCAAGTCAGCAAGACTTTATGGTTTACCAAAGACCCACAAACCAAATGTGTCTGTGAGACCCATTACATCTGGAATTGGCAGCGCCCCACACAGCCTGGCAGGAGTTTTGGCGAAATATTTGTCTAAGGTCCTGGGTACAATCAGTCAGGCTCACCTAAAGCATTCGGGCGACCTCCTTAAGCCTACAGAATTTCCAGTCCGCAGTTCCTCGAAGAAGAAGGCACATACATCACCAACTCTTTTAGTTCACTACACTTTCCTTTACACTTCATACGTGACTGCAGGAAACGTGCGACAAGTATCCTCAGCAAGACCAACACCAGTCAAGTTGAAGAAAAGCCTCCAAGTTACATCATTTTACCGGTCAGCAACGTTGCCACTAATGTTTCAAAAATATTTGACAGAAGACTGGCTAAAATATCTACCAGCTCTTCAACTACTATTAGGAACCTGATACAAAAACCCAAGCATGATCCTGGCACAAGTGCAGGAATTTACACTATACCATGTGGGGGGGTGTGACAAAGTATATGTAGGGGAAACAGCCAGATCTCTGGACATCAGGATTGCAGAACACAAAAATCCTTGCAGAAATGGTGACCACAAAAATGTGTGTGTTCAACATAGGGCCGATGTTGGACACCTCATGAAATTCAATGAAGCTAAACTAGTGATTAAAGAAGACGACTTAAGATAGAGAAAATGCATTGAAGCTGCACTAATCACTGTTAGTAACACTATAAAGCAAAAATCCGGTAGTTACAGTATTTCAAAATTACTAATCAATAGGATATTACCCATCCTGCGAACTGCTGTTACATGATGTCAGCAGGTCCCTCTTTAGCCATCCGTCTCACCTCCTTTGTTCCACTACTACTACTACTACTACTACTACCACCTCTACCCACGTGTCACTTCACCTGACTTCTGCTACTATACATATGCGTTTTCTTAGTTTTCTCTGTATTAGGACTGAAGAAGCCACTTGTGGCAAAACATTTCCTTAATTAATGTCCTGAACTGTACATAAGTGTCTTTTTCCACAATTGACACTATGTATAATTGTATTTACATATGTGTACCTGTGAGATAGAGACAGATAGACAGACAGAGATAGAGACAGAGAAAGAGATAGACAGAAATAGATACAGACAGACAGACAGCCAGCCAGCCAGCCAGCCTGCCAGCCTGCCGAACACTTATTACATGTTATAGGTTATAGGACATTCTGGCAGGATGACACTACCACTGGTACCAAAATTGAAAGGGTGTTGCATAAATGTTGCATAGGGGTTATTATCAAGGTTTTTGATATTTCCACAACCACCTGTGGCCACATCCACCTCAAAGCAACTAAACTCGGGGTCAATATCTCTTTCCTCTTAAAAGGGGAGTGTTAATACGACATGACATCAGTGAATCCTTGGTGTTTTCCATGCTGTTTGCTCTAGTTGGCGCTCAGTTGAGCTGGTGCTCCCACAAGGTTCTAAGTAGTCCAAGATTTTTTAATACTGCACACACCGAGTGTTAAGACCCATTCTATGCTAACCAGGCATCTCAGGCCAATCATGCCAAATTTGGAGGCAGGAAAAAAATAAATGTAGATCTATGTTTGGAGCACTAGTGGTAAGAACGTAGATCTACATTTGGAAAGTTAAGGGGTTAAGCTAATCTCTACCTGTGGATGCAAGACTTTACCCTTGTAATGACACAATTGCACACTGGCCTGGAGTTTTATGACTCATTCGCCACGAGTATGATTTGATAATCCCTCTGGCATCTAAATCATTGTCTTTCTAGCAAATTGGTTTCAAGAATTGTCCTTGTCACAGTGTCTCAGTACTCTGCATACTAAGTATTCTCCAAGTTTTCAACTTCCTTTGCAAAGCTTTTGGCAGGATTTCTAGTGTGGTTCATGGAACTCAGAGCGTAATGTTCTGATGACTGAAAAGCTCCATACTGCCTGTGGTGGATTCTGTGAACCATGGTGTCTGCCACCTTCCCATGCCAGATGTACCTCAACATGTTCAATTTAATCATTCTTCCACTTTGTTGAAGGGGTTGAATTTGTATGATTTTACATTTGGTTTTTTTCTTTTTGTTTTGAATTTCAACCACAGATATGTCTTGTATTCATGTTCTGGATTTTAATTTCTGTATCTTGGAGTGCTTGTTTTACCAATGTTTCCATACTGTGCCACATACTTTTTGTTATTTTTTGCATCTTTCCTTCTCTCTATTGCACAGCTTATATTGAACAGTGCCTTATTTGGTTTTGGTTATACTCACAGTATCTGGTTCATGTTTTTATTAGAGCTCATAACTAGTGTTTTTGAAGTTGCCCCATCAATCTATCTGTATTTTTTATATCTATAAATTGGTTTGTCATTCTGTTCCATCCTCTTCAGATCGTTCAGTTTGTCCCCGAGATTTGCTGCAGTGGCATTGGACCCCAAAGTTGCTCCAAGCAGGATGTTATCAATGGGGACAATGGTTGAGGCTTCTTGTAGGATGAATCTCACTTCATTGATAGTTGACTGAGCTGGCTTCACATTTGGAAGGATTAAGGACGTGTCCCAGGGCCTCTTTCTGTGGCTTCAACAGTTGGCGTTCTGCTAGTAGGGATATTCGTGTCTGACAAAGTGCCACATCCAAGAACCAGGTGTCATACTTGCTGGTTAATCTATTAGTGATTTCCCCTAACTGCACTGAAAAAAAAAAAAGAATGGGGTTAGAGGCACCCCAGCCAGATGCTCTTCAATGAGGTGACTTCATACTCCCCAAACAGCATTGTCAAATCCTTGCAGTCTCCAGATGAACCAACAAAAATATTTAGGATGTGTGTTCAAATGGCTATCAATACAGTGTCCTTTTTTTTATTATTCTCATTTTTGTACTAAATTAAATGCATTATCTAATTTTAATCCTGCTTTTCTTCAGGTTGGTTATTGATATACACCCTTTGTATGACACACTTCTTTGCTGCTTTTGAGCGAACTTACACTGGTTTACTCCTTAACCCTTTCAGGGTCCAGAGGCCAAATTTCAAAGTGTGCACCAGTGCCCAAGAATTTTAAAAAAAAAATTGTTATTTTTTCTTATGAAATGGTAGAGAATCTTTTTCTGAAAGTAATAAAACAAAAAGTACGAAATTTGATGGAAAATTGACGAAATTATGCTCTCGCGAATTTTGATGTGTCAGCAATATTTACGCATCAGCGATTTTGCCGACTTTGATTCCCATTTTAGGCCAATTACATTATTCCAGTCGACCAAATTCTTAGCTATTTCACTAGTATTACTTCTATCGATTGAGCACAAGAATTCGCCAAGTCAACTGTTTCAACTACAAAATAAATTTGGCCAATTTAATGCAATGTTCAAAATACTCCAATTTCAAAATAGGGTCCAGAATAAACAATGCAGGCATTCCTGGCACTAAACTAACATTTCCTCTGTTCATTAGTTACGTTTTGAGGCTTTACTAATGAATTCCGTTTTGATTTTTTATTCACATAATGAATTTTTATTCAAACCAAGAAATAGAAGATTTACTGTTATGCAATATTGTAATAATTGTATAAATAATATCACCACATTTGTGAACGTATACTAGACCCACCAGCAGGCATGTATTAGACGTGTGAGGTCATTTGTTTACTCTTGACCATCGGCAAAAATTTAACATTTCTGCTAATTTGAGCTCAGTTTCAAGCCATTTCTAGTACTAAAACCAATCAAAATCATCTCTATTTCTGTAATATATCTTCCATTCTATCAATTGAGACCAAGAAATCGCAAATACAACAATAAAAAACATAGGAAAAAACACTGCAAAGTCGCTGTTTTAATCGAAAATTACAGTCCCAGTTTTTTCTCTCATTATGCACTATGTGCTGCAGGATTTGTTTTATGTGGTGCACACATACCACATACATGTATTCTCTCATATCTAGGCCAAAATTTACTGCTCACAGCTTATCAGAGTGAGCTGAGCTCATGACGTAGATCTACGGTTTGGACCCTCAACGTAAAGCTGTAGATCTACGGCACAGACCCTCAAAGGGTTAAGCTGTTGGCACCCCCCAAATTGAAAGCTCAGTCTGTCTTTTTTTTTTTTCTCTCTCTCTCTAAAATAGATTTTTTTTTCCAAAGGTATCAACACCAAAAACAAAAAATTTGTAAAGTGCTTACGGACTTATGCATGCTTAAGGTTGGAGGTCAGAGCACTTGACACAATGGTGAGTTTGCCCAATATGAATCCTATCTCAGTTTTCAAATTGACTTGCTTCCCAGCTACTTGACTAATATAACTTCCATCCCATGCATTGATCACAATTTAAAAACACCCGGAAAAAAAAAACTATAGCCATTCCAGCCACTAAAGCCACTATTATTTTAACCCTTTCAGGGGCGAGAGGCCCTCTCCTAAACTTGTTCTCAGAGTCAAAAATTTTTCGGAAAAAGCAAATTATTGTTTTTCTTATCAAATGATAGAGAATCTTTTCCTGATCATAATGACACCAAAAGTATGAAATTTGATGGAAATCTTAGGGAATTATGCTCTCGCAAAGTTAGCGGTCTTGACGATGTTAATGCATTAGCGATTTCGCCCAATTTGAGCTCTATTTTCGGCCAATTCCAGTGTACTAGTCGACAAAAATCATAACTGTTTCGCTAGAACTCCATTTTTTCTATCGAATGAGTACAAGAAACCACCCATTTACCAATTTCAACTATCCAATGAAGTGGTCAGAAATTGGCAATTTTGCCAATTTCACACAAATTTCAGAAGATGCCAATTTCCAAATAGGGTCCAGAATAAACAAGACAGACATTCCTGGCACTAAAATAACATTTCCTCTGTTCATTAGTCATGTCCCCACACCCCTCTTACATTTCTTTTGCTTTCTACTTTGAATTTTTTTCTCACAAAAAATAGAAGATTTGCTGTTATGCAGACTACTGCATTAGTGTAGAAATGGTATAAATAATATCAGCGCACTTGTAAAAGAACATTAGGCTCATCAGTTGATGTGTATTGGATACGTGGCATGATTTGTTTACTTTTGAACATTGCAAAAATCGAACATTTCTTCTACTTCGAGTTTAAGTTCAAGGTACTTTTCATTGTAAAACCAATCAAAATCATCTCAATTTCTGCAATATGTCTTCCATTCTATAAAATGAGACCATTAAAACTAGATTACAACCATAAATACCATATGAAAATACAGTGCAAAGTCGCTGTTTTAAACCAATAACATTGTCAAAGTTTTTTTTTTCTCATTATGCACTGTGTGCTGCAGGATTTTTTTTTTATACTGTGCACACTGACCACATAGACCCATTCTTTCATATGTAGGCCTACCAGCTTTCTCTCGCTGGATTTGAAGGCGCTAGAATTTATGCATACTAGTAGTCAATAACCCTGGTGCGTAAAACGTACTAGTACGCCAGAAACTCTGGAAGGGTTAATAACTTCCCCAGGCTTCTCCTGCTTAACACCTATCCTCCATTTATTAATCCATTGTCACACCAAAATCAATGTTTTTCCTAATTTTTAGCTAATAAACCATAACTAAGAGTGCATGGTCATAGTTCAGGCTATCCCAGTAATTGAAATCAACCTAATAAAAATCCATTAAACAGACCGAGAAAGGAGAGTTAGGGGGCACCAACCTTTTGCTGGAAAACCGACCATTTCTCACCAATTTACCCCTTTGAGAGTCCAAGAATTTAAAAAAAAAAATTGTCATTTTCTTCTCATGAAATGGTAGAGGAATCTTTTTCTGAAGGTAATAAAACGAAAAGTCTGAAATTTGATGCGAAATTCTCAAAATTACGTTCGCGAATTGTACTGTGTCAGCGGTATTTACTATCAGCGATTTTACCCACTCTGACTCCTATTTTAGGCCAATTACATTATTCCAATCGACCAGATTCTTAGCTATTTCGCTACTTTTGCTTCTATTTTATCGATTGAGCACAAGAAAATGCCCAATCAACTATTTCAACTACCCAATAAAGTGATAAGAAATTGGTAATTTGGCCAATTTCACACAGTGTTTAAAATAGGGTCCAGAATAAACAATGCAGGCATTCCTGGTACTAAAATATCATTTCCTCTGTTTATTAGTTACATTTCCAGGCTTTACAGATGAATTCCATTTTAATTTTTTTATTTACATAAAGAATTTTTATTTATACTAAAAAATAGAAAATTTACTATTATGCACTATTGTAATAATTGTATAAATGATATCAGTGCATTTGTGAATATATATTAGACAATTTCCTGTGCTGAATTGATAGAACAATAGGCATTCTAGCGAAATAGCAAAGAATTTGGTCAAATTGAGCTATGGAATTGGCTTAAAATAGGGCTTAGTGTACAAAATCACTTTTTTAATTGCACCTAGACCATCAATTTTGCACCTCTGTAATTCTATAAGTTGTGTATCATATTTCATATTTTTGATGTCATTACCTTTGAGAGAAGATTCTCTACTGTTTCAGAAGAACTTTCTTTTTTTTTAAATCATAGCACTGTCAGCACTTTTAATTTCAGGGGTCACAATGATGAGAGTCAAAAGTACTGTGATTTAAAAAATATAGTAGTTTTTATCTGAAATAGTAGAGTATCTTTTTCTGAAGGTAATGATACAAAATATGCTAACTTTGATGGAAAACATAGGGAATTAGGTGCAAGTGTGGCAGTCTGGGCATATTTTATGCACCAGTGATTATGTCCACTTGGATCCCTATTTTAAGCCAGTTCCATTAGTCAGTTTGGCCAAATTCTTAGCCATTTTGCTAGTATGCCTTCTAATGCACCAAAAAGCTGTGCTCCATTAGGTGCTAGTCTTTCCATTTCCATTTAAAACATCTTCATTACTCTGCATTTTTTTTTAGTGCACCAGCCTTATCCCACTGAGTCAGGGTGACCCAAAATGAAAAATGAAAGTTTTTCTTTTTAAATTTAGTAATTTCTTTCTTTCAACACACCGGCCGTATCCCACCGAGGCGGGGTGGCCCAAAAAGGAAAAACGAAAGTTTATCCTTTTACATTTAGTAATATATACATGAGAAGGGGTTACTAGCCCCTTGCTACTGGCATTTTAGTCACCTCATACAACACGCATGGCTTACGGAGGAAGAATTCTGTTCCACTTCCCCATGAAGGTAAGAGGAAATAAACAAGAACAAGAACTAGTAAGAAAATAGAAGAAAACCCAGAGGGGTGTGTATATATATGCTTGTACATGTATGTGTAGTGTGACCTAAGTGTAAGTAGAAGTAGCAAGGCGTACCTGAAACCTTGCATGTTTATGAGACAGAAAAATGGACACCAGCAATACTACCATCACATAAAACAATTACAGGCTTTTGTTTTACACTCACTTGGCAGGACGGTAGTACCTCCCTGGGTGGTTGCTGTCTACCAACCTACTACCTATAAAATTTAGTAATTTATACTATGCATATTATAACAGAAGACACAATACAAGAAGCCAATGTTTGTACCTCTTTGATATCCTATGTGTTTGATTCAACCTGAATAGAAATTCTACATATAAAAAGAGGCCTATAAAGGTGAATCTCTCAGCCAGATTATAATAATTCCTTATCTGTCAATTGATCTAAAAATATTCTTAAAAACACTCTGTACTTGTTGTATATTTACTTAGATTAAATATAAATGTCAAATAACTAAACATGTCATTACTGTTTTTTTATTATTTTATCATCACATTAACAGCTGTTGTAATAAAAAGTTTGTTTAAAATAATCTTTGCATTTAATTATCTTCAAACAACATCTTTCTTTCAACACACCGGCTGTATCCCACCGAGGCGGGGTGGCCCAAAAGGAAAAACGAAAGTTTCTCCTTTTACATTTATTAATATATACAGGAGAAGAGGTTACTAGCCCCTCGCTCCCGGCATTTTAGTCGCCTCTTACAACACGCATGGCTTACGGAGGAAGAATTCTGTTCCACTTCCCCATGGAGATAAGAGGAAATAAACAGGAATAAGAACTAGAAAGAAAATAGAAGAAAACCCAGAGGGGTGTGTATATATGTGCTTGTCCATGTATGTGTAGTGTGACCTAAGTGTAAGTAGAAGTAGCAAGACATACCTGAAATCTTGCATGTTCATGAGACAGAAAAAAGGACACCAGCAATCCTACCATCATGTAAAACAATTTACAGGCTTTCGTTTTACACTCGCTTGGCAGGACGGTAGTACCTCCCCTTCAAACAACATATTTATGTTAAACTTCCAAGAAATCTAAGTTTAACTGTAAAGAAGTGTTTTTTTTTTTTTATCACATTGGCTGTTTCCCACAGAGGCAGGGTGACCCAAAAAGAAAGAAAAACTTTCATCATCGTTCAACACTTTCACCATCACTCATACATAATCACTGTCTGTGCAGAGGCACTCAGATACGACAGTTTAGATGTCACTCCAAACAGCCAATATCCCAAACCCCTCCTTTAAAGTGCAGGCATTGTACTTCCCACCTCAGGTACTCAAGTCTGGCTAACCGGTTTCCCTGAATCCCTTCACAAAATATTACCCTGCTCACACTCCAACAGCTTGTCAGGTCCCAGAAACCATTCGTCTCCATTCACTCCTAACACACTCATGCACCTTCGCAGTAATTTATATACTGTATTTAATTTTTAGTTATGATTATAGTTTTGACAAATAAGAAAATCTCTGTTTGCATATGAATTTCATGGAGTCCAAACTCAGTTATTAATAATAATTCATGCTTATTACCTGACACAATTCTCAAGAGGATAATTTGATAGGATTGACGAACTAGAAGTTGGAGTTGGTTTATAATCCTCGATTCAGTACTCACTACGGTACTTCCTGTTAAAAGAGTGACCTGGATCACTGATTTACCCAGGAGGTAGTGGCAGCATGGAGGAGACTAGGAAGCCCCTTCACAATCTCCATTGGCCCTCACAGAGTCTGCCAAATATAATGATAGTAATAATAATAATAATAATGCAGTTTCAGTATATTGTAAGTCCTTGTTTCCTTTCCAACCAGACTGCCACCCCCAAACCTCTACTGCATAGAAAGTGTGGAGACACTTCTGCCTGTAGGTTGTGTATGAGAGGTAGGATTAAAGAAATAAAGTAAGCTAGAGCTAGGATGTTTAGGTGGTAGAGAGCACAAAATTACCAGAGAAAGATTTGCACCCTACAAGCAGACATCAAAATAATTTTTAATTGTTTACATGATGAAATGGTAAACAAATATATTAGATGTTTAGATAGAAGTTGAATGTACGTGCTTCTCTAATATTGTGTATACTGCTAAAAAGAAAAAAAAAGACATTCAACAAAATGAATTGTAGAGATGAATATATGAACTTCAGACTGAAATGCCTGTATTTTAAGAAAGGATTAAAGAAGCGTGTAATAATTACAATTGAGATCAGGAATAACAAAAATATATAAGGAAGTTTGCTTGGTTTGAGCAACAGTAAGAGAGAAGCCATAATTTCAAATTAGGATATAAGCTTTGCAGGAAGATAAAGTAAAGTATTTTTTCTGTACAAAGTGGGTGACCGCTGGAATGAACTCCAAGAAAAGAATGTGTATGCAACTCTGGAAATCTATTGAAGTTATCATTAGTACAGCTTGACCTCTGTATTCTCTTAATTACTAATAGATAATTACACAATCTTTCACCCCAATTTATGGGCTGAAGTTTTATGAACTTTATAACATTTCCATTAATGTGTGTAAATTCTTGAAAAATATTGTTTTGTAATTGTAAACAAATTTGTAATTTTTGTAGGTTCAAAACATGGTTTGGATGATGCTCCAAAAGATGTGGTTGCTCTGGTATCCCATGCAACGCAGGAGCGTCTTAAAACTATCGTTGAAAAATTAGCAGTCATCTCTGATCACAGACTGGATATCATAAAGGTATGTGTAATGTTGGTGTTTTGACATACTGTACATTTGGTTCTCTTTTAAACTTACACTGCAACAGTTAACCAGATCTTGAGGTCAGAATGCTACCCTTAAAACTGCATGTAGAAAATTTGCACCTATGATAATTGGTTCATGAGAGGTGGGGGAGGGAAAGTGTCAAAAAAAAAAAAATACCTGTACATCTCCTTAACTGAGGCCAGCTTATTAGAGCTGCTTATGTTTTGTATATATTTTTTTACTCATTATTAGTTCAGATGTAAATAAGATACAGTATACTGTCCTACAGTATATAAAATTACTCTGACATTTTCAGTGAAGCTAGTCACACAAAAAAAAAATCTGAATTTGGCCTAATGATAGGTCTAACCAGACAGGCTTTTATTTGGCCTAGGCTCTGCCTCATGTAGTTTATTACTCGAGCAATCACTATACAGTATTGGCCTTCCTGTGTACATGGAAATAATTTGAAAAGTTATAAGGTAGTCTTTATGGATAGGCATCATATGTTCTGTTGGAAAGAAAAGTAATAAATAATTCATTACAATACAGTACAGTGGACCCCCGGTTAACGATATTTTTTCACTCCAGAAGTATGTTCAAGTGCCAGTACTGACCAAATTTGTTCCCATAAGGAATATTGTGAAGTAGATTAGTCCATTTCAAACCCCCAAACATACACGTACAAACTCACTTACATAAATACACTTACATAATTGGTCGCATTCGGAGGTGATCGTTATGCGGGGGTCCACTGTACTTTAAAGTAATTATTTTACTGTACTGTATTTGACTAGATCAAAAGTACAGTGGACCCCCGGTTTTTGGCCAGTGCGGAAATTGTACAATTTGGATTTCAAGCACTTTCTTTCGGTGAAATTTCCCTTCGGGTTTCGTACATTCCCTCGGAAATTGTTGGTACCAGACACGTGCCGGGGCTACTCACATGTTCGTGACTCACTCTTGGGCACGTTAACTGTCTTATTTTAGGTTAATATAGACATTTTCATTAATCTATCTATGATATTTTCTTCAAATTTATGTAAGAAACACGTTACATAGCATATAAACATCTAGTGTTTACATACGGTGGAGGGTATACATTACATTTTCTCTGGTCCAGTGTTAGAAAAACTATGAATCTGCATTGGCCCACTAACTGCCCTTGATACCTAAGCTTTTGTTTACAATTCTCAGCATGAATTATTCATTACTTTTCCCTTTGTTTATAATGGCATCTGAAGGTAGTTATTAGAAGCGATTAAACTCAGTGAACATGGTATGTCGATGGTAATAATATGGCTGTAGGCCACACTGTATGTAGCCATTAGGCATACACTTGGATGTAGTCCGCCTGGGACTACAAATAAATACTACTCGCCAACAAGAGTCTTCAATAAAGGTATGTAATGTTCATTTATCATTAAAATTAGTCATTTATATATTTATTTCTCATTGTTTTCTGTATGTAAAACTATAATTATTCTCTATAAAATGTATTTTTTGTTAATATTTTTTGGTGTCTGAAACAGATTAATTGGATTTACATTATTTCTTATGGGAAATATTACTTTGGTTTTCGGCCACTTGGGATTTTGGTCAACCTTCTAGAACAGATTAATTATGAAAACCGGGGGTCTACTGTACTGTAGATTTAGGTGATATTCCACCCATTGTTCATTGCACTATATTACTATATTGTAAGACTTGAATAAACTTACCAAGTGCCAGGGTACAAGGCTCCCCATGAGATACAGAGGCATATAATTTTGGAAATGTTATATTAATTATTTAATTGTTATCAACAGACTGACAGTCGCTATGAGGTTCGGCAAGATGTTAAAGGTCAGCTTCGTTTTCTAGAAGAGTTAGATAAGATGGAGAAGAAGCGCAAGGATGAAAGAGAGAGAGATATGCTTATGAGAGCAGCGAAGTCCAGAAGTAAATCTGAAGACCCAGAACAAGCAAAATTAAAGGCAAAAGCAAAGGAGGTAAGGCCTTATATTTTCTCTCATAATAAATTCAATTTATATGGCTTTTGGGATTTTTTCTTGCTTTACAGTAACTTATGTCCTATTAGAAAATTTCTCAATATATTCATGTCAAAATATTTTACAGTTAACCCTTTCAGGGTCGACAGGCCCTCTCAGAGACTTGTTCTCAGGGTTGGCCAAATTTCAAAGAAATAAAAATTCTTTTTTCTTATGAAAAGATAGAGAATCTTTTCCTGATCATAATGGCACCAAAAGTATGAAATTTGATGGAAAACTTACGGAATTATACTCTCGTGAAGTTAGCAGTCTCAACGATGTTTACGCATCGGAAATTTTGCCCACTTTGAGCTCTATTTTTGGCCGATTCCAGTGTACTAGTCGACAAAAATCATAACTATTTCACTAGAACTCCATTTTTTCTATCGAATGAGTACAAGAAGCCACCCATTTACCGATTTCAACTATCCAATACAGTAGTCAGAATTTAGCAATTTTGCCAATTTCACACAAATTTCAACAGATGCCAATTTCCAGATAGGGCCCAGAATAAACAAGAAAGACATTCTTGGCACTAAAATAACATTTCCTCTGTCCATTAGTCACGTCCCCATGCCCCTCTTACATTCTTTTGCTTTCCACTTTGAATTTTTATTCTCACAAAAAAATAGAAGATTTACTATTATGCAGACTACTGCATTGGTTTAGAAACAGTATAAATATTATCAGCACACTTGTGAAAGAATATTAGACTCACCAGTTGACGTGTATTGGACGCATAGCATGATTTGTTTTTATTTATTTATTTATTTATTTATTTATTTATTTATAATTTGAGCACACTTACAGAGGTACAAAAAAAAATACAGATAAGAGCAGCATGCCAAAGCCACTTATACTATGCATAGCATTACGGGCTGGCTTAAAATTAACTTAAGATTAACTAAGCAATGATGAAATCAGTGAAAAACATTAATGTAAACTGATTACTATAAAGCACAAGTGAGTATTACAAAGACAGGTCATATGGTTGCATGCATTGTTGTAAATTCAGTAGAATGGAGTATTCTGTTAGGTAGTGAATTTAAAAAATAATAAAGTTAGATTGGGTTTTAGGTTTAACATTTATGTGATATAATTGTGAGAAACATTTAAGATATACAATTTATAAGGTTCAGTTATTCAGTATTTATTTGGTTTTGGGTGAGTAAGTGATCTTTGAGAAGAGACTTGAATTTATAAACAGGTAGTGTTTCTTTTATATTAACAGGTAATGAATTCCAGATTTTAGGGCCTTTTATGTGCATTGAGTTTTTGCATAGCGTGAGATGGACACGAGGAATATCAAAGAGTGATCTGTGCCTTGTGTTATGGTCATGTGTTCTGTTGAGGTTGGCAAGGAGATGTTTGAGGGGAGGGTTAATATCAGAGTTGAGTGTTCTATGTATGTAATAGGTGCAGTAATAAGTATGGATGTTTTGTATGGTGAGTAGGTTGAGTGTATTGAATATTGGTGGAGTGTGCTGCCTGTAGTGAGAATTTGTTATCATTCTAACTGCAGCCTTTTGTTGGGTAATTAGTGGTCTGAGATGGTTACTTGTTGTTGAGCCCCATGCACAAATTCCATAGGTGAGATAGGGGTAAATAAGAGAGTGATATAGGGCCAGGAGGGCTGACTGTGGAGCATAGTACCGTATCTTCGATAGTATGCCTACAGTCTTGGAAATTTTCTTAGAAATTTGTTGTATATGTGTATGAAATTTGAGTCTATTATCAAGGTGGATTCCTAAGAATTTTCCCTCTGTTAGCTTTGTGATAGGTGATCCGTTTATCATTATGTTAAGAGGGACATCTGTAGCTCTGTTACCAAACTGAATGAAGTAGGTTTTGTCAATGTTTAGTGTAAGTTTGTTAGTACTCATCCAGGTAGATATTTTCTGTAATTCGGTATTTACAGTATTGGCTAGCGTGACTGGGCTCGGGTGGGAGAAGACGTATGTTGTGTCATCAGCAAATAGTGTGGGTTTGAGTAATTGAGAAGCATTTGGTAGGTCATTTATGTATAGGAGAAAGAGAAGAGGGCCAAGGACACTTCCCTGTGGGACACCAACTGTAATTGGTTGTGCAGAAGAGTTTGCCCCATTTGCGTACACATATTGGCTTCTGTTGCTGAGGTATGACTTGAGGTAGTTGAGGGAGTGCCCTCTTATACCATAGTGTGATAATTTTACGTGGAGCAAGTCATGGTCAACTGTATCAAAAGCTTTACGTAAGTCAATGAAGATCCCCAGTGGGACTTCTTTTTTCTCTATTGCAGTGTATATATGTTCTAGCATGTGTATAATAGCATCATTAGTATTTTTATTAGGCCTGAATCCAAATTGGCAGGGGTTGAGTATGTTTTGGGAGATAAGGTAGGAGTAGATTCGTTTATGAATTAATTTTTCGAAGATTTTTGAGAGAGGGTGTAAGTTGGATATTGGCCTATAGTTATTCAACTCTGTTTGGTCTCCTCCTTTGTGGATCGGGGTGACCCTTGCTATTTTGAGTACTGTAGGGAAGGTGGAGGATTCAATGGATTTGTTAAAGAGTGTTGCAATGATTGGTGATAGCACTTGTGACACTTTTTTGTATATAAAGGGTGGTAAGGTATTTAAATCTCCTGCCTTGTTTTTTAGTGCGTTGATAATAAGGGAGACTTCGTATGGGTTAGTCGGAGCTAGGAACAGTGTGTTCGGGTAGTTGCCGGTGAGGTAGTCATTTGGTGGGGTATCTGAGCTTGGGATTTTATTGGCAAGGTTTTGTCCTATAGTGGAGAAGAAATCATTGAGTCTGTTTGCTGTTTCTGTTGGTGGGAGTTGGGGTTCATCTGATTTTGCTAATTTTATTTCGCTATTTCGTGATATCTTTTTTGTTCCCAGAATTTCTGATAGGGTTTTCCAGGTCTTTTTTATATCACCTCGTAAGTTGGATAATCTGTTCTCATAATACAATTTTTTTGCCCTTCTTATCAGGCTGGTTAGGATTGACGAGTAACGTTTTGTTTGGTCTCTGGTTATGTGACCCATTCTGTACTGTTTTTCATATTGGTGTTTTGTATTTATGGATTTGAGAATGCTGGGTGTTAGCCAGGGACTGTTCAGTCTCTTAGCTGTCATCTGCTTAGTTTTTTTAGGGCAGTGCTTGTTATAGAGGTATTGAGTCTTTTTTAGAAAATTATTAATACATTCGTCAATATCTGTACAGTGGACCCCCGGTTAACGATTTTAATCCGTGCAAGAGGGCTCATCGTTATGCGAAATAATCGTTATGCGAATTAATTTTCCCCATAAGAAATAATGGAAATAAAATTAATCCGTGCAAGACGCCCAAAAGTATGAAAAAAATTTTTTTTTACCACATGAAATGTTAATTTTAATACACACAAACTGAAAAAGGCATGCACAATTACATGACACTTACTTTTATTGAAGATCTGGTGATGATTGATGGGATGGGAGGAGGGGAGAGCATTATCTTCTTACTGTTTAGAAGGGGAATCCCCTTCCATTAGGACTTGAGGTAGCAAGTCCTTTTCTGGGGTTACTTCCCTTCTTCTTTTAATGCCACTAGGACCAGCTTCAGAGTCACTGGACCTCTGTCGCACAACAAATCTGTCCATAGAGCTCTGTACCTCCCGTTTCTTCAAGACTTTCCTAAAATGGGCCATAACATTGTCATTGAAATAGTCACAAGCACGGCTTGCAACAGCTGTGTCAGGGTGATTTTCATCTATAAAGGTTTGCAGTTCAAACCACTCTGCACACATTTCCTTAATCTTTGAAGTAGGCACAATGGATTCCACAACTGGCATAGGCTTCTCAGGGTTAGCCCCAAACCCTTCAAAATCTTTCTTAATTTCCATACTAATTCTCACCCTTTTTACCACAGGGTTGGCACTAGAAGCTTTCTTGGGGCCCATGGTCACTTATTTTCCAGAAACACCACCGAAAACACTGTAATAATACGAAATATTCCGAGTGTATGCTTGGATGTTACCGCGGAGGCTGGCTGGTAAACAATGGGACGGCCGGCACATGTGAGGGCACATTGGACGCGTCTCGGACGAAAATCGGTATGCGGGTTTTTAATCGGTATGCGGGGCAAAAATTTTGCGATAAAAGTAATCGTTATGCGGAAAAATCGCTATGCGATGCCATCGTTATGCGGGGGTCCACTGTATTGATTTCTAGCTCAGTGTGCCAATCAATGTTTGCTAATGCTGTTGTGAAGTTATTAATGGCTGCCTCATTGTGAAGTCTGAAGGTGACTTTAGTAGTGTCTTGGGGTAATTTACCAAGAGTTGTTATGAGGAAAGTAGGGTAGTGGTCTGTGGTATTATCTGTAATTATGCCTGATTTTAAAGGGGATATGGTGTTGGTCCAGATGTGGTCAAGTAGGGAAACACTAGTCTCTGTAACTCTTGTAGGTTTTGTTACTGTTGGTAGCAACATACAGTTACTCATTGTGTTTGTGAATTCAGTAACGTGTGGGTCCTGGTCTTGCAGGAGATTTATATTGAAGTCACCTGAGAGTAGTAAGTGATCTTTGTTCATGCGTGCATCAGTTATCATACTTCCTAGGTTTTGACTAAATTGGCTAATGTTTGACTGTGGAACTCTGTAGATGTTTATCAATGTGAGAGGTTTTTGTAGGTATTTGGATTTGAATTTGGCTATTATATATTCCCCATGTTCATCTCTTGTGCAAGTATTAGTGATACATTCTAGTTGGTCTGAGTAGTATATGGCTGTGCCACCCCCTTGTTGGTCTGGCCTACAGTTGTGTATGGCTGTGTAACCAGGAATGGTATAGACATCTGTAGTATCAGGCTTTAGCCAGGTTTCAGTTAGTGTAATGATGGACATATTGGCATGTAAGGAATTTAGTAATGCTATGAGGTCATCGTAATGCTTGCTTAAAGATCTGATATTGTAGTTAAAGATAGTTATGTTGTTGTTGGCACTGAGAAGTGCCTTTGATTGTTCTGCAGTGTAGTAATTACAGTAACTGTTTGATTCATTTAAGTCATTAAATAAGAGGTTGGTATCTGGATCAATGCTTGTAATCATAAGATTTGTAGTGAATCTATAGTTAGAATTAAGTATAAAACAAAGTAAATAGTCTTAAGCTAAAAAATAGCACCTGAATTATTTAACAAATGTAAAATAATGAGCTAAGGTATTTTTTTTTTTTTTTTTTTTTTTTTTAAGCTAAAATAAAGGAGACAATATAAAAGGGACTAGTACAAATAAAGTGATGATCAAATAATGGAGCTTGGGAATATGATAGTAGGTAGTACTATAAAATAAATGAGCTTTGGAATATAATGCCAAAATTGTGAACTTGTTCTACTTTAGCACCTGAGAATAGCACCTTGATTATTTTAACAATTGTGAATGTATAAGCTAGGGTAGTTATATAAAGCTAAAATAAAGGAGAAAATATATAAGGGACTAAAATTAAGTAATGGTAAACAAAGTTAAATGGACAGATGGTCACTATGAAATAATATTGGTTTAGGAGTAAGATCTGATTTGTAATATTAGATAAATTGAGCAGTTTATTGCACAATAAAAGTAAAAAAAAATGAGGTAGTTGGTACTAGCTAGCAAAAGATAGTTTTGGTACTTGCAAAAAAGTAATTGGAATATACACTAATTGAATATACAATGTAAAGTGACTAAAAAAACAAGTAGTGATAAACAAAATTAAATGGACAGGTAAGAAAAAATGAATATTATTAATTTGGAGTAAGATTTGACTTTTAATTTAAAATTATGAGCAATTAATAGCAGTAAGAAAGTTATAGAGTATTGGAGGTAGTTGGCATTAGCTAGTGATGAAAAATAATAAAAATAATAATGTACAATATGATAGTAACGTACACTATATGCACCACACGTATATATGTATTAAGGGCACTTATTTAATCTGTTACAGAAATGTCAGCTTTTCTAAGGAAGGTAGAGAAATCATGTTCGTTTGAGATGGTATATTGTTGTCCTGTTGATGTTTTCCTTACTAGTATTTTCCCATCTCGCGTGAAACACTGATGTATTTTGTTTTCCTGTTTAAGTTTTCTCAGCCTGAACAGAAGGTTTTGACGTTTTTTTGTTAGACACTCATTTATGTACACTCCATTTTTCATTGTAATTGCTGATTTAATTAGGTCCTTTCTTTTATCGTATGAATGAAGTCGGATCATTATACTGTGTTTACTTCCTGGTTTTCCTAACAAACGTGTTTCTTTGATTTCATTGTTTTGCACGATGACTTGTACGTGGTTCTGTATTATCCTGATAGCAGTTTCTTTGCACTGTGCTTGTGTTATGTCACTAGGAATGTGTGGACTGTTTATTATAACTGCATCAGACAACTTATCTTGTTCAGTTTTGTCGTCTTGGAAATCAAGGTATTCATTTAGTCGAGTGTGCATGTTCAGATTCCAGTCCTTGATTGCTTCTTCAACCTTCATATTTATTGTTGTTATTTGTTCAGTGTGACTGGCTATAGCTGCTTTTAGAGTATTTTCTGTATCAACACTTCCCGATGTAATCTTCTCTTCAAGGTTTTGGATCTTATTCTCGAGGTTGGTTATCTTGGAATCTCGTCGCTCGAGTGCTGCTTTGATATCTTTGATTTCATTTTCTAGAGCAACGATGTAGTCCTTGATATTGTCAGGAATAATCGTACCTGAGTTATCATGGATGAATCCTTTGAAGGGAGTGGAGTTGGAGGGGGAGTCAGCCATGTTTGTTGTTGTTGTTGTTGTTCCTTGGGTGGCGGCGGAGAGAGGGGTTGATGATACACTGGCGTCCTGCTGGGTAGACAAGTTGAGTTCTAGGGTCCTTGCTGTTATTCTTTTATTACTGGTGTTGTGTCTTCTGCGATATCCTTTCATAGTATCACTGAAGTAGATACTGTGTAGCAATGGAGGAGAAGGCTTGTTTTCTCGGAGCTTGGGTTAAGTGGTTGTCTGGCAGCGGAGGCAGTGTTTGGGTTAGCAGGGCTGTCTTCCTTAGATCTTCTAATTTTGTCAAGATTTGGGTTACATTCTTAGTATTCTTGGGTCATGTTGTGGTCTACGTGGGTTCATGTAGTTGAACTTTCACTTAGGCCATCACAAGTTTTGATGGGCGATGTTTTTTTGAGAAAGAAGAGCTGGTAGGATACCGTTGCTGCCGCTGCCGCTGCCGGTATGTTTACTTTTGAACTTGGTAAAAATCGAACATTTCTGCTACTTGAGCTCAATTTTAAGGTACTTTTCATTGTAAAACCAGTCAAAATCATCTTAATTTCTGTAATGTCTTCCATTCTATAAAATGAGACCAGGAAAATTAGAATACAACAATAAATACCATATGAAAATACAGTGCAAAGTCGCTGTTTTAAACCAAAAACATTGTCAAAGTTTTTTTTTTTCTCATTATGCACTGTGTGCTGCAGGATTTTTTTTTAGGCCTACCAGCTTTCTCTCACTAGATTTGAGGGCGCTAGAATTTACGTGTACTAGTACGTCAAAAACCCTGGTGCATAAGCCGTACTAGTACGGCCAAAACCCTGAAAGGGTTAATATGATCTTACTTCAACAGAAATGTTTGACTAGAACCAGGTTATATTGTGCAGCACTAAATTTTGTATCATATAGATTTAATGCTTTTTAATATTAATTCAGACTTTTTTGTTACAGATGCAGCGAGTAGAAATGGAAGAAATGCGACAGAGAGATGCCAATCGAACAGCTCTGAATGCATTACAAGGGCCCAAGAAAAAACCTAAACTTGATCTCTCAATGGTAGATGATGTGAGTACTCATCCTTCCTTTCAGTCTCAGTCCATGTTCAGTGAACCATGCCTGTTAGTAAAGCAGAAATACACCTTCATAATTTACCTTGAACATTGAGTTCCTATTTTTCCATATACGTAGCTGTATAACATGGAACTAGAGACCTAATGATACTGACATTAGTGAGAGATGCAGAATGTTCTTATAGTCATTCTGTGAATAAGTTGGCTGTTGTTTGCTTGCATGTTAGAAAGCTTGAGTTTGTTGATAGTGAAAAATAGATTATTTAATTTCATTAATTATTTTGCATATAAGAATGCACATTGAAAACTTTTTGTTGTTTGTTGAAAAATAGTGTTTTTCTTTTACCTTTATATAATTCTTATTTTATTTTGATTGTTGATGTTAAAGAGACACTAATATGGTGCATGGGAAGCTCATATCCCAAATGCAGAAGCCAGTAACACTTTAGTTTCCTAAAACCATTTTTTATTTTTGTCATAGAAAAATAAAGAAAACCTAAAATATTGGTGGATATAAACATGTAAACTCTGATAGAATAAAGGTATAATACTTTAATTACAGTATTGGAGGGCATGATTTTAGTAGATGGATATAAAGAAGCAATGTTTTCTCTTCTGATTGGTGCATTGCCATTCCTTGATATAGCGAATGAAATAGAGCTGATAAGATTCATCTCTGCTCCATAAAATGAAGTTTCACTTTAAAAAAAAAATGTTTGTGTTAGTTTCCTATTCATAAGTGTAGGTTATCATAATCCAGATGTTCATAATTTGGGAACTTATTGTACATATGTTTTTGTATCTTGGACATAGTTTTTTTTATTTTTAGACAAATTTTTTACATATGAGTTAAATTGCTCTTCCAGTATGAATTAGGTCATAGTTAGCTTTATTTGAACCAGCTGTGGTTTTCTGTGTGTATTTACTGTAGTAGGTTGGTAGACAGTAACCACCCAGGGACGTACTACCGTCCTGCCAAGTGAGTGTAAAACAAAAGCCTGTGATTGCTTTACATGATGGTAGGATTGTTGGTGTCTTTTTTCTGTCTCATACACATGCAAGATTTTCAGGTACGTCTTGCTACTTCTACTTGCACTTAGGTCACACTAGACATGCATGTACACATTTATGTATACACACTCATCTGAGTTTTCTCTGATTTTATCTTAATAGTTCTTGTTCTTATTGCTTTTCATTTTATATCCAATTGGAACTGGAATAAGAATCTTTCCTCTGTAAGCCATGCGTGTTGTAAAAGTCAACTATAATTCCGGGAACAGTGGGCTAGTAACCCCTTTTCCTGTATAGCCTACTAAAAAGAATGAGAAGAAAACCGTCGAAGTGGGATGTTTGAATGTGTGTGGATGTTGTGTAAATGATAAGAAAGAGATGATTGTGGATGTTATAAATGAAAAGAAGCTGGATGTCCTGGTTTTAAGTGAAACAAAGCTGAAGGGGGTGGGAGAGTGTCAGTAGAGAGATATAAATGGGATTAGGTCAGGGGTTTCAAATAGAGTTAGAGCTAAAGAAGGAGTAGCAATAATGTTGAAGGGTAAGTTATGGCAGGAAAAGAGGGAATATAAATGTATAAATTCAAGGATTATGTGGAGTAAAATAGTTGGATGTGAAAAGTAGGTTACAGTAAGCATTTATGCACCTGGATAAGAGAGAAGTGTAGAGGAGAGAGAGATTTTGGGACATGTTGAGTGAGTGCATGGGGACTTTTGTACCAAGTGTGAGAGTACTTGCTGTTGGGGATTTTAATACTAAAGTGGGTAAAAATGTTGTGGAGGGAGTAGTAGGTAAATTTGGGGTGCCAGGGGTAAATGAAAATAGAGAATCTTTAATTGAGCTATGTGTAGAAAGAGGTTTGGTTATAAGTAATACATATTTTATGAAAAAGAGGATAAATAAGTGTACAAGATATGATATAGCATGTAATGAAAGTAGTTAGATTATGTATCGGTGGATAAAAGGTTGACGGGTAGGCTTCAGGATGTACATATTTATAGAGGGGCAACTGATATGTTGGATCATTACTTAGTTGTAGCTACAGTTAGAGTAAGAGGTAGATGGGACAAAAGGAAAATTGCAACAACAAGTAGGAGAGAAGTGAAAGTGTATAAACTAAGGGAGGAGGAAGTTAGGGTGAGATATAAGCAACTATTGGCAGAAAGGTGGGCTAGTGCAAGTGTGAGTAGTGGGGGGGGGGGTGAAGAGGGTTGGAATAGTTTTAAAAATGCAGTATTAGAATGTGGGACAGAAGTTTGTGGCTATAGGAGGGTGAGTGCAGGAGGAAAGAGGAGTGACTGGTGGAATGATGAAGTAAAGAGTGTGGTAAAAGAGAAAAAGTTAGCTTATGAGAGGTTTTTACAAAGCAGAAATGTTATAAGAAGAGCAGAGTATATGGAGAGTGAAAGAAGGGTGAAGAGAGTGCAAAAGGAGCACAGATGATAGAGTAGGAGAGGCACTGTCAAGAAATTTTGATGAAAATAAGAAAAAATTTTAGATTAAGATAAAGAAGTTAAGAAAGCTTAGGGAACGAATGGATTTGTCAGTTAAAAACAGAGTAGGGGAGTTAGTAGATGGGGAGCTGGAGGTATTGGGTAGATGGCGGGGATATTTTAAGGAACTTTTAACCCTTTGAGGGTCGACAGGCCCTCTCCGAAACTCGTTCTCAGGGTCAGCCAAATTTTAAAAAAAAAAAAATAATTTTCTTTTATGAAAAGATAGAGAATCTTTTCCCGATCATAAAGACACCAAAAGTTTGAAATTTGATAGAAAACTTACGGAATTATGCTCTCGCAAAGTTAGCGGTCTCGGCGATGTTTACGCATCGGCGATTTTGCCCACTTTGAGCCCCATTTTCGGCCAATTTCACTGTACTAGTCGACAAAAAACATGAATATTTCGCTAGAACTCCATTTTTTCTATCGAATGGGTGCAAGAAACCACCCATTTATGAAATTCAACTATCCAGTACAGTGGTCAGAATTTAGCAATTTTGCCAATTTCACACAAATTTCAAAAGATGCCAATTTCCGAATAGGGTCCAGAATAAACAAGAAAGACATTCCTGGCACTAAAATGACATTTCCTCTAGTCATTAGTCACGTCTCAAGGCCCCTCTTATATTCTTTTGCTTTCCACTTTGAATTTTTATTCTCACAAAAAATATAAGATTTACTGTTATGCAGACTACTGCATTAGTGTAAAAAATGGTAAAAATATTATTGGTGCACTTGTGAAAGAATATTAGACTCACCAGTTGACGTGTATTGCACGCTTGGCACGATTTGTTTACTTTTGAAGTTTGGTAAAAATCGAACATTTCTGCTACTTTGAGCTCAATTTCAAGGCACCTTTCATTGTAAAACCAGTCAAAATCATCTCAATTTCTGTAATATGTCTTCCATTCTATAAAATGAGACCAAGAAAACTAGAATACAACAATAAATACCATACGAAAATACACTGCAAAGTCGCTGATTTATTCCAAAAAAATGGTCAAAGTTTTTTTTTTCTCATTATGCACTGTGTGCTGCAGGATTTTTTTTAGACTGTGCACACTGACCACATAGACCCATTCTTTCATATGAAGGCCTACCAGCTTTCTCCCACTAGATTTGAGGCCGCTAGAATTTATGCGTACTAAATAAATAACAAAAAGGCACAATACCGTGACTGGAACGATACACAAATAACCCGTATGCGTACTAGTACGTCAAAAACCCCTACGCGTAAGACGTACTAGTACGACCAAAACCCTCAAAGGGTTAAATGTCAATGCAGTAGGGAGGTGGTAATTTCATGCACTAGTCATGGAGGTATAACATCTTTTAGGAGTGAAGAAGAGCAGAATGTGAGTGTGTGAGAGGTACGTGAGGCATTACATAGAATGAAAGGGGGTAAGCAGCTGGAACTGATGGGTTCATGACAGAAATGTTGGAGTGGTTGGTATTTTTCTTTAATAAATGTTTGAAAGATAGGACGGTACCTAGGGATTGCCAGAGAGCTTGTATAGTTCCTTTTAATAAAGGGAAGAAGGACAAAAGAGATGGTAAAATTTATAGGGGAAAAAGTTTACCGAGTGTACCAGGAAAAGTGTATTTTAGGGTCATCATCGAAAGAATTAGAAGTAAGACAGAGTAGGATTGCGGATGAGCAAGGAGGCTTTAGAGTGGGTAGGGGATGTATAGATCAAGTGTTTACATTGAAGCATATATGTGAACAGTATTTAGATAAAGGTAGGGAAGTTTTCATTGCCTCTATGGATAGAAAAGGCATTTGATAGAATGAATTGGGAAGCAGTGTGGGAGATGTTGCAAGTATATGGAATAGGCAGTAAGTTACTAAATGCTGTAAAGAGTTTTTATGAGGATAGTGAGGCTTGGGTTAGAGTGTGTAGAAGAGAGGGAGATTACTTCCTGGTAAAAGTAGGTCTTAGACAGGGATGTGTAATGTCACTATGGCTGTTTCATGTATTTATAGATGGGGTTGTAAAAGAAGTAAATGCTAGAGTGTTGGGTAGAGGGGTGGGATTAAATTATGGAGTTGACACAGTTACTTTTTGCTGATGATACTGTGCTTATGAGAGATTCTAAAGAAAAGTTCCTAAGGTTAGTGGATGAGTTTGGGAGGGTGTGTAAAGGTAGAAAGTTGAAAGTAAACATAGATTAGAGTTAGGTGATGAGGGTATCAAATGATTAGATAAAGAAAAATTGGATATCACATTGAAGAGAGGGAGTATGGAAGAAATGAATGTTTTCAGATATTTTGGAGTTGACATGTCAGCAGATGGGTTTATGAAGAATGAGGTTAATCATAGAATTTTTTTTTTTTCCCAACAAACCGGCCGTATCCCACCAAGGCAGGGTGGCCCAAAAAGAAAAACGAAAGTTTCTCTTTTTAAATTTAGTAATTTATAAATTTTATAGGTAGTAGGTTGGTAGACAGCAACCGCCCAGGGAGGTACTACCGTCCTGCCAAGTGAGTGTAAAAAGAAAGCCTGTAATTGTTTTACATGATGGTAGGATTGCTGGTGTCCTTTTTTTCTGTCTCATAAACATGCAAGATTTCAGATACGTCTTGCTACTTCTACTTACACTTAGGTCACACTACACATGCATGTACAAGCATATATATGTATATATACACATCCCTCTGGGTTTTCTTCTATTTTCTTTCTAGTTCTTGTTGTTGTTTATTTCCTCTTATCTCCATGGGGAAGTGGAACAGAATTCTTCCTCCGTAAGCCATGCGTGTTGTAAGAGGCGACTAAAATGCCGGAAGCAAGGGGCTAGTAACCCCTTCTCCTGTATAAATTACTAAATTATAGAATTGAGGAAGGAAAAAAGGTGAGTAGTGCGGTGACGTATATGTGAAGGCAAAAAACATTGTCTATGGAGGGAAAGAAGGGAATGTATGGAAGTATGTATAATGGTACCAACTGTCTTATATGGGTGTGAAGCTTGAGTTGTAAATGCTGCAGCGAGGAGGCGGTTGGAGGCAGTGGCGATGTCTTGTCTAAGGGCAATGTGTGGTGTAAATATTTTGCAGAAAATTCGGAGTGTGGAAATTATTAGGTGTGGAGTTAATAAAAGTATTAGTCAGAGGGCTGAAGAGGGGTTGTTGAGGTGGTTTGGTCATTTAGAGAGAATGGATCAAAGTAGAATGACAGGACGAGTGTATAAATCTGTAGAAGGAAGGCGGGGTAGGGGCCGTCTTCGAAAAGGTTGGAGGGAGAGGGTAAAGGAGGTTTTGCGGGCGAGGGGCTTGGACTTCCAGCAAGCGTGCGTGAGTGTGTTAGAGAGGAGTGAATGGAGATGAATGGTTTTCGGGACCTGACGAGCTGTCGAAGTGTGAGCAGAGTAATATTTAGTGAAGGGATTCAGAGAAACCGGTTATTTTTTATATAGCCAGACTTGAATACTGGAAATGGGAAGTACAATGCCTGCACTTTAAAGGAGGGGTTTGGGATATTGGCAGTTTGGAGGGATATGTTATATTTTTTTTTTTTTTTTCAACAAGTCGGCCGTCTCCCACCGAGGCAGGGTGACCCAAAAAAGAAAGAAAATCCCCAAAAAGAAAATACTTTCATCATCATTCAACACTTTCACCACACTCGCACATTATCACTGTTTTTGCAGAGGTGCTCAGAATACAACAGTCTAGAAGCATAAACATATAAAGATACACAACATATCCCTCCAAACTGCCAATATCCCAAACCCCTCCTTTAAAGTGCAGGCATTGTACTTCCCATTTCCAGGACTCAAGTCCGACTATATGAAAATAACCGGTTTCCCTGAATCCCTTCACTAAATATTACCCTGCTCACACTCCAACAGATCGTCAGGTCCCAAGTACCATTCGTCTCCATTCACTCCTATCTAACACGCTCACGCACGCTTGCTGGAAGTCCAAGCCCCTTACCCACAAAACCTCCTTTACCCCCTCTCTCCAACCCTTTCGAGGACGACCCCTACCCCGCCTTCCTTCCCCTATAGATTTATATGCTTTCCATGTCATTCTACTGTGATCCATTCTCTCTAAATGACCAAACCACCTCAACAACCCCTCTTCTGCCCTCTGACTAATACTTTTATTAACTCCACACCTTCTCCTAATTTCCACACTCCGAATTTTCTGCATAATATTTACACCACACATTGCCCTTAAACAGGACATCTCCGCTGCCTCCAACCGTCTCCTCGCTGCTGCATTTACCACCCAAGCTTCACACCCATATAAGAGTGTTGGTACTACTATACTTTCATACATTCCCTTCTTTGCCTCCATAGATAACGTTTTTTGACTCCACATATACCTCAACGCACCACTCACCTTTTTTCCCTCATCAATTCTATGATTAACCTCATCCTTCATAAATCCATCCGCCGACACGTCAACTCCCAAGTATCTGAAAACATTCACTTCTTCCATACTCCTCCTCCCCAATTTGATATCCAATTTTTCTTTATCTAAATCATTTGACACCCTCATCACCTTACTCTTTTCTATGTTCACTTTCAACTTTCTACCTTTACACACATTCCCAAACTCATCCACTAACCTTTGCAATTTTTCTTTAGAATCTCCCATAAGCACAGTATCATCAGCAAAAAGTAACTGTGTCAATTCCCATTTTGAATTTGATTCCCCATAATTTAATCCCACCCCTCTCCCAAACACCCTAGCATTTACTTCCTTTACAACCCCATCTATAAATATATTAAACAACCATGGTGACATTACACATCCCTGTCTAAGACCTACTTTTACCGGGAAGTAGTCTCCCTCTCTTCTACACACCCTAACCTGAGCCTCACTATCCTCATAAAAACTCTTTACAGCATTTAATAACTTACCACCTATTCCATATACTTGCAACATCTGCCACATTGCTCCTCTATCCACTCTATCATATGCCTTTTCTAAATCCATAAATGCAATAAAAACTTCCCTATCTTTATCTAAATACTGTTCACATATATGCTTCAATGTAAACACCTGATCTACACATCCCCTACCCACTCTAAAACCTCCTTGCTCATCCGCAATCCTACATTCTGTCTTACCTCTAATTCTTTCAATTATAACCCTACCGTACACTTTTCCTGGTATACTCAGTAAGCTTATTCCTCTATAATTTTTACAGTCTCTTTTGTCCCCTTTCCCTTTATATAAAGGGACTATACATGCTCTCTGCCAATCCCTAGGTACCTTCCCCTCTTTCATACATTTATTAAACAAAAGTACCAACCACTCCAACACTATATCCCCCCCTGCTTTTAACATTTCTGTCATGATCCCATCAGTTCCAGCTGCTTTACCCCCTTTCATTTTACGTAATGCCTCACGTACCTCCCCCACACTTACATTCTGCTCTTCTTCACTCCTAAAAGATGGTATACCTCCCTGACCAGTGCATGAAATTACTGCCTCTGTTTCTTCCTTAACATTTAAAAGTTCCTCAAAATATTCTCGCCATCTACCCAATACCTCCATCTCCCCATCTACTAACTCCCCTACTCTGTTTTTAACTGACAAATCCATATTTTCCCTAGGCTTTCTTAACTTGTTTAACTCACTCCAAAATTTTTTCTTATTTTCATTAAAATTTCTTGACAGTGCCTCTCCCACTCTATCATCTGCTCTCCTTTATATATGCTTCTAAACTCTTGTGTCTGGGCACCTCTGCAAAAACAGTGATTATGTATGAGTGAGATGAAAGCGTTGAACGATGATGAAAGTAGTATTTTCTTTTTGGGGATTTTCTTTTTGGGTCACCCTGCCTCGGTGGGAGACGGCCAACTTGTTGAAAAAAAAAATTACATCATGCCTAGTTTTCCACACAGATGTAAATTTACATCACTACTAGTTTAAGTGGTAACCACAGACCATGTTAAACTATGTACCTGACTTTAGTATTTTCTTTATTAGTCCCAACTTTTGCTTTCTTCTCTGGCTTCTAGTATTATAGTTAAACAAAATTTTTACAATTTCACTAATAAATATTTAAGTATGCTTCTGGTAGTGTTTAGATGTTCCATGAGACAATTAGGCTATGTGCCACTTTACAATGCATTAACCATAGACATATTTAGAAAGTTAGGGGATACTGTTAGTGTACTGTGATAAGAAAGGTAAGGAGGAAATTGGGAAGTCAGTACAAATATATTTATAGATGCAGTGAGCCTAGAGAAAAGCAAGTATGGAGGAAGAAAAGTAAAGTTAGACTATAAGAGACAAGACTCCTCATAGGTATGTTTAAAATGTATTGAGAAAGCCTAAAAGGAGATTGAACTGAAGAGATTGTAGACGACGGTCAGCTGTGACATCACCTCCAGCTGCTTCACCTTTTTTTGTGCATGTATGTAAGGTTAGCCACATACTTATGGCTTAAGCTGGAGGGACTAATCACCACCTACCAAGGCTGATTAAGTGATCACATCAAACTACTACCACTACTGTCTCCCAGTTTTTTTTTTTTTTTAACATGCTAGCCAGCCCACCGAGACAAGGTGACCCCAAAAAAAAGAAACACTTTCACCATCATTCACACTATCACTGTCTTTGCAGAGGTGCACAGATACAATAGTTTAAGTGTCACATATATTTGACTGAAGACACTTGTTGTGCAGGTGAAATATTTCAGCAATAAAGATTTCCAAGTATTGCACAGGTATCCTACATAGCCACATTAGAAGGAAGATAACTAAAGGCTCAAACAGTAACATTAGGGTAGGAAGAAGAGCTTATTATGAATGACAGGTTCTGTGTGGCTATCAAAGAATGTTAATTGTGGAATCCAGGACAGACAGTAAGATAGTGTAGATCAGCAGAAAGAATTGAAGAAAGATCTGATTGGACTGGATATGTCAAACACAGTGGGGCCTGAAAGAAGGAGAAGCACTGTGTGTGCATTGCTAACAAAAATCTTTAGCAGGTCACTGGAATTATTGTAGTCACCAGAAATATGGAAAACATTCAAGCATTGGGCTGGACAAGAAACACAGAGCTGTAGTCCTGTATCCATGAAATGAATACTGGTAAAAAACAATCAACACAGGTCTAGAGAGGAAAAGTCCTATTTACAAACATGCTGGGGTTCTGTGACTAGTTGACAGATAAAGCAGTAAGAAGAAAAGGATGCAGATCCATATTTCTGGATTACAAGAATGCATTTACTTTTAATACTGGACCACACTAGAGGGTGATTCACAAACTAAAAGAACAGACATGGATGATAGAACAAGTAATAAAATAGATGGTATGGGAATACCAGCAAGTTGTAGTTCAAAGCTCATGCAACAGTTGAAAGCTTGATTTAGACAGAGTTCTGCTTGGGAAGCAGGCTTTTCCAAACCTGATAGATTGTACCTAATGGTATCACAATTTTGAGGCAGGATGGTTACCCTCATCCTTCTAAATCCATCTGCTGACAAGTCAACTCTCAGATATCTGAACACATTCGCTTCTTCCATACTCCCTCTCTCCAATGTGATATCCAGTTTTTCTTTATCTAAATTGTTTGATATCCTCATCACCTTACTCTAATCTATGTTAACTTTCAACTTTCTTCCTTTACACACCCTCCCAAACTCATCCACTAACCTTTGCAACTTTTCTTTAGAATCTCCCAAAGGCACAGTATCATCAGGAAAAAGTAACTGTGTTAACTCCCATTTTGTATTTGATTCCTCATAATTTAATCTCACCCCTCTCCCTAACACCCTAGCATATACATGTACTTCTTTTACAACTCCATCTATAAATATATTTAACAACCATGGTGACATTACACATCCCTGTCTAAGGCCTACTTTTACTGGGAAGTAATCTCCCACTCTCCTACACACCCTAACCTGAGCTTCACTTTTTTTTTTTTTTTTTAACAAGTCGGCCGTCTCCCACTGAGGCAGGGTGACCCAAAAAGAAAGAAAATCCCCAAAAAGAAAATACTTTCATTATCGTTCAACACTTTTACCTCACTCACACATAACCACTGTTTTTGCAGAGGTGCTCAGAACACAACAGTTTAGAAGCATATAAGTATAAGGATACGCAACATATCCTTCCAAACTGCTAATATCCCAAACCCCTCCTTTAGAGTGCAGGCATTGTACTTCCCATTTTCAGGACTCAAGTCCGGCTATATGAAAATAACCGGTTTCCCTGAATCCCTTCACTAAATATTACCCTGCTCACACTCCAACAGATCGTCAGGTCCCAAATACCATTTGTCTCCACTCACTCCTATCGAACACGCTCATGCACGCCTGCTGGAAGTCCAAGCCCCTCGCCCACAAAACCTCCCTTACCCCTTCCTTCCAACCTTTTCGAGGACAACCCCTTCCCCGCCTTCCTTCCCTTGCAGATTTATACACTCTCCATGTCATTCTCCTTTGATCCATTCTCTCTAAATGACCAAACCACCTCAACAACCCCTCTTCAGCCCTCTGACTAATACTTTTATTAACTCCACACCTTCTCCTAATTTCCACACTCCGAATTTTCTGCATTGGTCGAATGATAATGTAAAGAGAGTAGTAAGGGAGAAAAAGTTAGCATATGAGAAGTTTTTACAAAGTAGAAGTGATGCAAGGAGGGAAGAGTATATGGAGAAAAAGAGAGAGGTTAAGAGAGTGGTGAAGCAATGTAAAAAGAGAGCAAATGAGAGAATGGGTGAGATGTTATCAACAAATTTTGTTAAAAATAAGAAAAAGTTTTGGAGTGAGATTAACAAGTTAAGGAAGCCTAGAGAACAAATGGATTTGCAGTAGGTAAAATGAAAGGGGGTAAGGCAGCCGGGATTGATGGGATAAAGATAGAAATGTTAAAAGCAGGTGGGGATATAGTTTTGGAGTGGTTGGTGCAATTATTTAATAAATGTATGGAAGAGGGTAAGGTACCTAGGGATTGGCAGAGAGCATGCATAGTTCCTTTGTATAAAGGCAAAGGGGACAAAAGAGAGTGCAAAAATTATAGGGGGATAAGTCTGTTGAGTATACCTGGTAAAGTGTATGGTAGAGTTATTATTGAAAGAATTAAAAGTAAGACGGAGAATAGGATAGCAGATGAACAAGGAGGCTTTAGGAAAGGTAGGGGGTGTGTAGACCAGGTGTTTACAGTGAAACATATAAGTGAACAGTATTTAGATAAGGCTAAAGAGGTCTTTGTGGCATTTATGGATTTGGAAAAGGCGTATGACAGGGTGGATAGGGGGGCAATGTGGCAGATGTTGCAGGTGTATGGTGTAGGAGGTAGGTTACTGAAAGCAGTGAAGAGTTTTTACGAGGATAGTGAGGCTCAAGTTAGAGTACATAGGAAAGAGGGAAATTATTTCCCAGTAAAAGTAGGCCTTAGACAAGGATGTGTGATGTCACCGTGGTTGTTTAATATATTTGTAGATGGGGTTGTAAGAGAAGTAAATGCGAGGGTCTTGACAAGAGGCGTGGAGTTAAAAGATAAAGAATCACACATAAAGTGGGAGTTGTCACAGTTGCTCTTTGCTGATGACACTGTGCTCTTGGGAGATTCTGAAGAGAAGTTGCAGAGATTGGTGGATGAATTTGGTAGGGTGTGCAAAAGAAGAAAATTAAAAGTGAATACAGGAAAGAGTAAGGTTATGAGGATAACAAAAATATTAGGTGATGAAAGATTGGATATCAGATTGGAGGGAGAGAGTATGGAGGAGGTGAATGTATTCAGATATTTGGGAGTGGACGTGTCAGCGGATGGGTCTATGAAGGATGAGGTGAATCATAGAATTGATGAGGGGAAAAGGGTGAGTGGTGCACTTAGGAGTCTGTGGAGACAAAGAACTTTGTCCTTGGAGGCAAAGAGGGGAATGTATGAGAGTATAGTTTTACCAACACTCGTATATGGGTGTGAAGCATGGGTGATGAATGTTGCAGCGAGGAGAAGGCTGGAGGCAGTGGAGATGTCATGTCTGAGGGCAATGTGTGGTGTGAATATAATGCAGAGAATTCGTAGTTTGGAAGTTAGGAGGAGGTGCGGGATTACCAAAACTGTTGTCCAGAGGGCTGAGGAAGGGTTGTTGAGGTGGTTCGGACATGTAGAGAGAATGGAGCGAAACAGAATGACTTCAAGAGTGTATCAGTCTGTAGTGGAAGGAAGGCGGGGTAGGGGTCGGCCTAGGAAAGGTTGGAGGGAGGGGGTAAAGGAGGTTTTGTGTGCGAGGGGCTTGGACTTCCAGCAGGCGTGCGTGAGCATGTTTGATAGGAGTGAATGGAGACGAATGGTTTTTAATACTTGACGTGCTGTTGGAGTGTGAGCAAAGTAACATTTATGAAGGGGTTCAGGGAAACCGGCAGGCCGGACTTGAGTCCTGGAGATGGGAAGTACAGTGCCTGCACTCTGAAGGAGGGGTGTTAATGTTGCAGTTTAAAAACTGTAGTGTAAAGCACCCTTCTGGCAAGACAGTGATGGAGTGAATGATGGTGAAAGTTTTTCTTTTTCGGGCCACCCTGCCTTGGTGGGAATCGGCCAGTGTGATAATAAATAATAAAAACATTGCCCATAGACAGGACATTTCCACTGCCTCCAAGCACCTCCTTGCTGCTGCATTTACAACCCAAGCTTCACACCCATGTAAGAGTGTTGGTACTACTATACTTTCATACATTCCCTTCTTTGCCAACATAGATAACATTTTTTGTCTCCACATATACCTCAATGCACCACTCACCTTTTTTCCCCCATCAATTCTATGATTAACCTCATCCTTCATAAATCCATCCGCCGACACGTTAACTCCCAAGTATCTGAGAACATTCACTTCTTCCATGCTCCTCCTCCCCAATTTGATATCCAATTTTTCTTTATCTAAATCATTTGATACCCTCATCACCTTACTCTTTTCTATGTTCACTTTCAACTTTCTACCTTTGCACACACTCCCAAACTCATCCATTAACCTTTGCAATTTTTCTTTAGCATCTCCCATAAGCACAGTATCATCAGCAAACTGCAACTGTGTCAATTCCCATTTTGTATTTGATTCCCCATAATTTAATCCCACCCCTCTGCCGAACACCCTAGCATTTACTTCTTTTACAACCCCATCTATAAATATATTAAATAACCATGGTGACATTACACATCCCTGTCTAAGACCTACTTTTACTGGGAAGCAGTCTCCCTCTCTTCTACACACCCTAACCTGAACCTCACTATCCTCATAAAAACTCTTTACAGCATTTAGTATCTTACCACCTATTCCATATACAGTGGACCCCCGGTTAACGATATTTTTTCATTCCAGAAGTATGTTCAGGTGCCAGTACTGACCGAATTTGTTCCCATAAGGAATATCGTGAAGTAGGTTAGTCCATTTCAGACCCCCAAACATACACATACAAATGCACTTACATAAATACACTTACATAATTGGTCGCATTGGGAGGTGATCGTTAAGCGGGGGTACACTGTACTTGCAACATCTGCCACATTGCTCCCCTATCCACTCTATCATATGCCTTTTCTAAATCCATAAATGCAATAAAACCTCCCTACCTTTATCTAAATACTGTTCACGTATATGCTTCAATGTAACACTTGATCTACACATCCTCTACCCACTCTGAAACCTCCTTGCTCATCTGCAATCCTACATTCTGTCTTACCTCTAATTCTTTCAATTATAACCCTACCGTACACTTTTCCTGGTATACTCAGTAAACTTATTCCTCTATAATTTTTACTATCTCTTTTGTCCCCCTTCCCTTTATATAAAGGGATTATACATGCTCTCTGCCAATCCCTAGGTACCTTCTCCTCTTTCATACATTTATTAAACAAAAATACCAACCACTCCAACACTATATCCTCCCCTGCTTTTAACATTTCTGTCATGATCCCATAAGTTCCAGCTGCTTTACCCCCTTTCATTCTACATCATGCCTCACGCACCTCCCCCACTCTCAAATCCTGTTCTTCTTCACTCCTAAAAGATGGTATTCCTCTCTGGCCAGTACATGAAATTACCACTTCCCTTTCTTCATCAACATTAAAAGTTCCTCAAAATATTCTCGCCATCTACCCAAAACCTCCATCTCCTTATCTTCTAACTCCCCTACTCTGCTTTTAACTGACAAATCCATTCATTCTCTAGGCTTTCTTTACTTGTTAAACTCAATCCAAAATTTTTTCTTATTTTCTTATTTTCTCCCACTCTATCATCTGTTCTTCTTTTGCACTCTCTCAACACTCTCTTCACCTTTCTTTTACTCTCCATATACTCTACTCTTCTTATAACACTTCTGCTTTGTAAAAACCTCTCATAAGCCAACTTTTTCTCTTTTATCACACCCTTTACTTCATCATTCCACCAATCACTCCTCTTTCCTCCTGCACCCACCCTCCTATAACCACAAACTTCTGCCCGACATTCTAACACTGCATTTTTAAAACTATTCCAAAACTCTTCAACCCCCCCACCCCCCACCCCACTACTCATACTTGCACCAGCCCACCTTTCTGCCAATACTGTAGTTGCTTATATCTCACCCAAACTTCCTCCTCCCTTAGTTTATACACTTTCACCTTTCTCTCGCTTGTTGCCATTATCCTTTCGTCCCATTTATCTCTTACTCTAGCTGTAGCTACAACTAAATAATGATCCGATATATCAGTTGCCCCTCTATGAATGTGTACATCCTGGAGCCTACCCATCAACCTTTTATCCACCAATACATAACCTAGCAAACTACTTTCATCACAAGCTATATCATACCTTGTATATTTATTTATCCTCTTCTTCATAAAATATATATTACTTATTACCAAACCTCTTTCTACACATAGCTCAATTAAAGGCTCCCCATTTTCATTTACCCCTGGCACCCCAAATTTACCTACTACTCCGTCCACAACATTTTTGCCCATTTTAGCATTGAAATCCCCAACCACCATTACTCTCACACTTCGTTCAAAACCCCCCACGCATTCACTCAACATTTCCCAAAATCTCTCTCTCCTCTACACTTCTCTCTTCTCCAGGTGCATATACTCTTACTATAACCCACTTTTCATGTCCAACTTTTATTTTACTCCACATAATCCTTGAATTAATACATTTATAGTCCCTCTTTTCCTGCCATAACTTATCCTTCAACATTATTGCTACTCCTTCTTTAGCTCTAACTCTATTTGAAACTCCTGACCTAATCCCATTTATTCCTCTCCACTGAAACTCTCCCACCCCCTTCAGCTTTGTTTCACTTAAAGCCAGGACATCCAGCTTCTTCTCATTCATAACATCCACAATCATCTCTTTTCTTATCATTTGCACAACATCCATGCACATTCAGGCTTCCTACTTTGACAATTTTCTTCATCTTTTTCTTTTTAGTAATTATTACAGGAAAAGGGGTTACTAGCCCATTGTTCCCGGCATTTTAGTTGACTTTTACAACACGCATGGCTTACGGAGGAAAGATTCTTATTTCACTTCCCTATGGATATAAAAGGAAAAGTAATAAGACCAAGAACTATTAAGATAAAATCAAAGAAAACTCAGACGAGTGTGTATAAATAAACATGTGCATGTATGTGTAGTGTGACCTAAGTGTAAGTAGAAGTAGCAAGACATACCTGTAATCTTGCATATTTATGAGACAGACAAAAGACACCAGCAATCCTACCATCATGTAAAACAATTACAGGCTTTCGTTTCACACTCACTTGGCAGGACGGTAGTACCCCCCTGGGTGGTTGCTGTCTACCAACCTACTACCTACAACTTAGTACCTATCCCATACACTTGCAACATCTGCCACATTGCTCCCCTATCCACCCTATCATATGTTGTTTCTATATCCATAAATGCAATGAAAATTTCCTTACCTTTATCTAAGTATTATTCATTTATATGCTTCATTGTAAACACTTGATCTACACATCCCCTACCCATTCTAAAGCCTCTTTGTTCATCAGCAATCCTGCTCTTTGTCTTACATCTAATTCTTTCAATAATAACCCTACTATACATTTTACCTGGTATACTCAGTAAACTTTTTTAACACGTCAGCCAATTCCCACCAAGGAGGGGTGACCCAAAAAGAAAGAATAAAACTTTCATCATCATTTAACACTTTCACTATCACTCATACATAATCAGTCTTTGCAGAGGCGCTTGGATACGACAACTTAGACATCCCTCCAAACTGCCAATATCCCAAACCCCTCCTTTAAAGTGCTGGCATTGTACTTTCCATTTCCAGGACTCAAGTCTGGTTAACTGGTTTCCCTGAATCCCTTCACAAAATATTACCCTGCTAACACTCCAGCAGCTCGTCAGGTCCCAAAAACTATTCGTCTCCATTCACTCCTGTCTAACACGCAACTGCCCAGGGAGGTACTACCATACTGCCAAATGAGTGTAAAACGGAAGCCTGTACAGTGGACCCCTGCCTTATGATATTAATCCATTCCTGAGAGCTCATTGTGAGCCGAAATTATCATAAGGCGAATTAATTTTCCCCATAAGAAATAATGGAAATTTAATTAATCCGTGCAAGACACCCAAAAGTCTGAAAAAAAAAAAAATTTACCACATGAAATATTAATTTTAATACACACAAACTTAAGACATGCACAATTAATACTCTACTAAGAATAGAATACATGACACTTACCTTTATTGAAGATCTGGTGATGATTGATGGGATGGGAGGAGGGGAGAGTGTGGAAGTTGCTATTGTTTAGAAGGGGAATCCCTCTCCATTAGGACTTGAGGTATCAAGTCCTTTTCCGGGGTTACTTCCCTTCTTTTAATGCCACTAGGACCAGTTTGAGTCACTGGACCTCTGTCACACAACAAATCTGTCCATAGAGCTCTGTACCTCCTGTTCCTGTAAGATTTGCCCAAAATGAGCCACAACATTGTCATTGTAATAGTCACTAGCACGGCTTGCAATAGCTGTGTTAAGGTGCTTTTCATCCATAAAGGATTGCAGTTCAACCCACTTTGCACACATTTCCTTAATATTTGAAGTAGGCACAATGGATTCCACAACTGGCATAGGCTTCTCAGGGTTAGCCCCAAACCCTTCAAAATCTTTCTTAATTTCCATACTAATTCTCACCCTTTTTACCACAGGGTTGGCAATAGATCTAAGCTTTCTTGGGGCCCATGGTGATTTATTTTGCAGTTACAAGCACAAAAAACACTGAGATAAGGTGAAATGTACCGAATGTATGCATGGATGCGACCGCACTGGCTTGCTTGTAAATACTGGCACAGAGGCCACACATGGGACACGTCCCGGACGAATCGCATGAGGCGAGTTTTTTAGCGTGAGGCGAGGCAAAATTTTTGCGTTCAAATGTATCGTATGGCGTATTTAACGTAACGTGATGCCATCATAAGGCAGGGGCCCACTGTATTTGTTTTACATGGTGGTAGGATTCCTGGTGTCTTTTTTCTGTCTCATAAACATGCAAGATGTCAGGTACGTCTTGCTACTTTTACTTACACTTGGGTCACACTACACATCCTTGTACACGTTTATGTATACATACACATCTGAGTTTTATTTAATTTTATCTTAATAGTTCTTGTTCTTATTGCTTGTACTTTCATACCCATAGCGAAGTGGAATAAGAATCTTTCCTCCGTAAGCCACCCCTTTTCCTGTATAGCCTACTAAAAAGAAAAAGAAGAAAACCGACTCAGTAAACTTATTCCCCTGTAATTTTTACAGTCTCTTTTGTCCCCCTTCCCTTTATATAAATGAACTATACATGCTCCCTGCCAGTCCCTGGGTACCTTACCCTCTTTCATACATTTATTAAACAAAAATACCAACCACTTCGAAACTATATCCCCACCTGCTTTTACCATTTTTGTTATGATCCTGTCAGTTCCAGCTGCTTTACCCCCTTCCATTCTACATAATACCTCACACACCTCCCCCACACTCACATCCAGCTCTTCTTCACTCCTAAAAGATGTCATACCACTCTGGCTAGTACATGAAATTATTGCTTCCCTTTCTTCATCAACATTTAAAAGTTCCTCAAAATACTTCTTCCATCTTCCCAATACCGGCAACTCCATATCTACTAACTCCCCTATTCTGTTTGTAACTGACAAATCCATTTGTTCCCTAGGCTTTCTTAACCTATTTATCTCCAAATTTTTTTCTTTTTCTCAGCAAAATGTGTTGACAGTGCCTCACCCACTATTATTTACTCTCCTCTTGCACTCCCTCACCACTCTCTTCACCTTTCTTTTACTCTTCTTATATTCCACCCTTCTTATATTGGTTCTGCTCTGTAAGAACCTCTCATAAGTGACCTTTTTCTCTTTTATCGCACCCTTTACCTCATCATTCCACCAATCACTCCTTTGTCTTGCACCTACTCTCCTGTAACCACAAACTACTGCCCAACATGCTAACACTGCACTTTTAAAACTATCCTACCTCCCATTAATTCCCACTACCTATACTCTCACTAGCTCACCTTTCTCTGAGTAGTTGCTTTTATCTCACCCTAACTTCCTACTCCCTTAGTTTATAAACTTTTACCTCTCTCTTATCTGCTGTTGCCATTTTCCTTTTGCCATATCTACCTCTTACTCTAACTGTAGCTACAACTAAATAATGATCTGATATATCTATTGCCCCCTCTATAAACATGCACATCTTGAAGTCTACCCATCAACCTTATATCCACCAATACATAATCTAACAAACTAATTTCATTATGTGCTATATCATATCTTGTATACTTATCATCTTTTTCATAAAATATGTTATGGAGGGAGTAGTAGGTAAATTTGGGGTGCCAGGGGTAAATGTAAATGGGGAGCCTTTAATTGAGCTATGTGTAGAAAGAAATTTGGTAATAAGTAATACATATTTTATGAAAAAGAGGTTAAATAAATATACAAGGTATGATGTAGCACGTAATGAAAGTACGTAGTTTGTTAAATTATGTATTGGTGGATAAAAGGTTGATGGGTAGGCGCCAGGATGTACATGTTTATAGAAGGGCAACTGATATATCGGATCATTATTTAGTTGTAGCTACAGTTAGAGTAAGAGGTAGATGGGAAAAGAGGAAGGTGGCAACAACAAGTAAGAGGGAGGTGAAAGTGTGTAAACTAAGGGAGGAGGAAGTTAGGGTGAGATATAAGCGACTATTGGCAGAAATGTGGGCTAGTGCAAAGATGAGTAGTGGGGGGGTTGAAGAGGGTTGGAATAGTTTTAAAAATGCAGTATTAGAATGTGGGGCAGAAGTTTGTGGTTATAGGAGGATGGGGGCAGGAGGAAAGAGGAGTGATTGGTGGAATGATGAAGTAAAGGGTGTGATAAAAGAGAAAAAGGTAGCTAATGAGAGGTTTTTACAAAGCAGAAGTGTTATAAGAAGAGCAGAGTATATGGAGAGTAAAAGAAAGGTGAAAAGAGTGGTGAGAGAGTGCAAAAGGAGAGCAGATGATAGAGTGGGAGAGGCACTGTCAAGAAATTTTAATGAAAATAAGAAAAATTTTTGGAGTGAGTTAAACAAGTTAAGAAAGCCCAGGGAAAGTATGGATTTGTCAGTTAAAAACAGAGTAGGGGAGTTAGTAGATGGGGAGAGGGAGGTATTAGGTAGATGGCGAGAATATTTTGAGGAACTTTTAAATGTTGAGGAAGAAAGGGAGGCGGTAATTTCATGCACTGGCCAGGGAGGTATACCATCTTTTAGGAGTGAAGAAGAGCAGAATGTAAGTGTGGTGGAGGTACGTGAGGCATTACGTAGAATGAAAGGGGGTAACGCAGCTGGAACTGATGGGATCATGACAGAAATGTTAAAAGCAGGGGGGGATATAGTGTTGGAGTGGTTGGTACTTTTCTTAAACAAATGTATGAAAGAGGGGTAGGTACCTAGGGATTGGCGGAGAGCATGTATAGTCCCTTTATATAAAGGGAAAGGGGACAAAAGAGATTGTAAAAATTATAGAGGAATAAGTTTACTGAGTATACCAGGATTGTTGAGGTGGTTCGGACATGTAGAGAGAATGGAGCGAAACAGAATGACTTCAAGAGTGTATCAGTCTGTAGTGGAAGGAAGGCGGGGTAGGGGTCGGCCTAGGAAGGGTTGGAGGGAGGGGGTAAAGGAGGTTTTGTGTGCGAGGGGCTTGGACTTCCAGCAGGCATGCATGAGCGTGTTTGATAGGAGTGAATGGAGACAAATGGTTTTTAATACTTGACGTGCTGTTGGAGTGTGAGCAAAGTAACATTTATGAAGGGATTCAGGGAAACCGGCAGGCCGGACTTGAGTCCTGGAGATGGGAAGTACAGTGCCTGCACTCTGAAGGAGGGGTGTTAATGTTGCAGTTTAAAAACTGTAGTGTAAAGCACCCTTCTGGCAAGACAGTGATGGAGTGAATGATGGTGAAAGTTTTTCTTTTTCGGGCCACCCTGCCTTGGTGGGAATCGGCCAGTGTGATAATAAAAAAAAAAAACAGGAAAAGTATACGGTAGGGTTGTACAGTGGACCCCTGCATAACGATCACCTCCGAATGCGACCAATTATGTAAGTGTATTTATGTAAGTGCGTTTGTACGTGTATGTTTGGTGGTCTGAAATGGACTAATCTACTTCACAATATTCCTTATGGGAACAAATTCGGTCAGTACTGGCACCTGAACATACTTCTGAAGTGAAAAAATATCGTTAACCGGGGGTCCACTCTAATTGAAAGAATTAGAGGTAAGACAGAATGTAGGATTGCGGATGAGCAGGGAGGCTTCAGAGTGGGTAGGGGATGTGTAGATCAAGTGTTTACATTGAAGCATATATGTGAACAGTATTTAGATAAAGGTAGGGAAGTTTTTATTGCATTTATGGATTTAGAAAAGGCATATGATAGAGTGGATAGAGGAGCAATGTGGCAGATGTTGCAAGCATATGGAATAGGTGGTAAGGTACTAAATGCTGTAAAGAGCTTTTATGAGGATAGTGAGGCTCAGGTTAGGGTGTTTAGAAGAGAGGGAGAATACTTCCCGGTAAAAGTAGGTCTTAGACAGGGATGTGTAATGTCACCATGGTTGTTTAATATATTTATAGATAGGGTTGTAAAAGAAGTAAATGCTAGGGTGTTCGGGAGAGGGGTGGGATTAAATTATGGGGAATCAAATTCAAAATGGGAATTGACACAGTTACTTTTTGCTGATGATACTGTGCTTATGGGAGATTCTAAAGAAAAATTGCAAAGGTTAGTGGATGAGTTTGAGAATGTGTGTAAAGGTAGAAAGTTGAAAGTGAACATAGAAAAGAATAAGGTGATGAGGGTATCAAATGATTTAGATAAAGAAAAATTGGATATCAAATTGGGGAGGAGGAGTATGGAAGAAGTGGTTTTCAGATACTTGGGAGTTGACGTGTCGGCGGATGGATTTATGAAGGATGAGGTTAATCATAGAATTAATGAGGGAAAAAAGGTGAGTGGTGCGTTGAGGTATATGTGGAGTCAAAAAACGTTATCTATGGAGGCAAAGAAGGGAATGTATGAAAGTATAGTAGTACCAACACTCTTATATGGATGTGAAGCTTGGGTGGTAAATGCAGCAGCGAGGAGATGGTTGGAGGCAGTGGAGATGTCCTGCCTAAGGGCAATGTGTGGTGTAAATATTATGCAGAAAATTCGGAGTGTGGAAATTAGGAGAAGGTGTGGAGTTAATAAAAGCATTAGTCAGAGGGCAGAAGAGGGGTTGTTGAGGTGGTTTGGTCATTTAGAGAGAATGAATCAAAGTAGAATGACATGGAAAGCATATAAATCTATAGGGGAAGGAAGGAGGGGTAGGGGTCGTCCTCGAAAGGGTTGGAAAGAGGGGGTAAAGGAGGTTTTGTGGGCGAGGGGCTTGGACTTTCAGCAAGCGTGCATGAGCGTGTTAGATAGGAGTGAATGGAGACGAATGATACTTGGGACCTGACGATCTGTTGGAGTGTGAGCAGGGTAATATTTAGTGAAGGGATTCAGGGAAACCGGTTATTTTCATATAGTCGGACTTGAGTCCTGGAAATGGGAAGTACAATGCCTGCACTTTAAAGGAGGGGTTTGGGATATTGGCAGTTTGGAGGGATATGTTGTGTATCTTTATACGAATATGCTTCTAAACTGTTGTATTCTGAGCACCTCTGCAAAAACAGTGATAATGTGTGAGTGTGGTGAAAGTGTTGAATGATGAAAGTATTTTCTTTTTGGGGATTTTCTTTCTTTTTTGGGTCACCCTGCCTCGGTGGGAGACGGCCGACTTGTTGAAAAAAAAAAATGTATTATCATCAAGTCTCTTTCTACACAAAGGACCCCCATTTTCATTTTTACCCCTGGAACCCAAAACTTACCTACTGCTCCCTCCACAACAGTTTTACCCACTTCAGCATTTAGGTCCCCAACCACAAGTACTCTCTCGTCTAGTTCAAGACTTCCCACACATGCAGTATCTCCCAAAATCTCTCTCTCTCTTTACACTTTTCTTCAGGTGCATAAACACTTAATATAACCCACTTTTCACATCCAGCCCTTACTTTACTCCACATAATCCTTGAATTTATACATTTATAGCCCCTCCTTTCCTGCTATAACTGATCCTTCAACATTGTTGCTACTCCTTCCTTAGCTTGAACCCTATTTGAAACTCCTGACCTAATCCCATTTATTTCTTCCCACTGAAACTCTCCTACCCCTTTCAGCTTTGTTTTGCATAGAGCCAGGGCATCCAGATTCTTTTCATTCATAACATCCACAATCATCTCTTTCTTATCATTCACACTATATCTATGCACATTCAGATTAAATGGTACACCTTGGTTTTATGCTCAGTCCACTCAATAATTTTTCTGTCTTATTTAGCTTTTGTGACCTACAGCTCTTGTCATTAATGCTCGCTGGTCCCTTCCCCCTTAAAATCATAACCACAAGATAGGTAATCACCTGTGCTTTAAGACTCTTCAACTGTCTGAGAAGTGATTAACACACATTCTTCAGGGTTTCATGGGGTAAATTCCCCCATGACTCATGGTTGCTTTCTACAGCCATGGAAGTGGGCTGATATCCTTCTTCTAGTAAATCTCTATCTCAGCCCAGAGGTTCTTAATGGGGTTGAAGTCTGGGAAGTTTCCTGGCTGATCATCAAAGAAGGATACCTCACAGTCATGAAGCCATTGAATAACAGATTTCACAGTGTGGCGAGTAGTACTATTTTGCAGAAAAACCTTTCAAAACACTCGAGTGAAAGATTCAGGCAAGTGATAATAGACCAGTTCTAGGTTACTTTTACAGTTAACGTTAGTGGGCATATTTTCTAGACTTCCTTGGATGTGTTTTGGTGTGGGCACGTCACGAATGCTGTCCTTGGGGAACCAGTGTGACCAGGAACTCGCAGGACTCTTACACATGCTGGGTTTTACTGTTTCCTTCATTTGACACAAAAGACAGTTGCAAAGATCATTGGATTATGTAGTCCAGTGATCTCTGCAATTATCTTTTGTGTCACTGACTTACTTCTGCCCATATTAATTTACCAGTAGCCATAAATTCCTGACAAGACCACAAGATGCAGGGGGGACCATGGACAGAAAGCTGTCCATCACACAGCCCCAAAAGGCATTTAGGATGCAGCTAGTAGCCATAGGAAGTCCTGAGACATCCTGCTTCGAGTTGCCTGGCCACTTAAACTTTTTGTCGCTTTAGCAAGTGTGCCAGGGTAGGGTATTACTCTTTGGACATTCAGTAACGTTGGGTGTCTTCTACCCAGTGTACTTTTAATGACAAGCATTGTATGTGTCATTCTTTTCAGGTGACATTCTTCTTGTTCTTTTTATTCGTATGACTTGATGCTTCGTTGATACCAAAGGCCCACACACCAGTTTTAAGTTTACATAAAATGTTTCATTTCTTATGTATGAATGCCAAGATTTTCATACTTATTCTTGGTACCTCCAGCAACTCTTGTACACCTCTTGGATACCATAGTTATTATCCAGAGACAAGATGGGCTGATGAAAAGATAAAAAATTGATTTGCTAACACGTCTGAGTATAGTATGGGACACACATTCTTGGAGAACTGGTGGCATAGAAGATTGTTTACAGTAGGAGCAAGACTAGGTCACTCTCATAAAACAGTGATCATACCCATAGGTTGGCTGTGAGGACGGGAAATAACCCGTGGCATGGTATATTTTCTTCTAGATTTGTGCCATGCTAAATGAAGGGTACAGCATGCTCTTTGAAACTGTTGCAAGTTTTCAACCATGTTGTTTAAAAACGTGTTAAAAATGTCATGTAAAACGAGGGTCTACTATACATGGAAATACAACCTCTCCTCACTTAGTGACGTACTTGTTTACTGACGACTCAGACTTAAGATGGGCTCTCTGACAAGTATGCATGCCTAAATAATGTATATTAGAGCTGATTTCCTTTATTCCATTTATTATAATATACAGTATGCTACTGTATAAATATTTAAAAATATATTAAAAATTATATAAATGGTGCAAGGGTGACATTAAAGCAGTATCAGAGATGGTTGACATAAACCCACTACCATTATAGTATGCTCCTCATTTAGTGACGAATTTGTTTATCGACGTGGTATTAGAAACGGAACTCCGTCGTTAAGTGAGGAGAGGCTGTAATATGGGCTGGTTCTGCAAGTCTAATTTGTCAATTTGTCGGTATTATATGCCTTTGAGCTATTTTATTTGTCAGACATGAAAACCTGCTTTTGATACTGACATACGTCATAAGTGTTGCTCACATGTCTAACCACAACTTGTTAGACACAGCAACTTCATGGCATTTTGGTACAGAAAATATCTTGACTTCATAAAAGTCAGTTATTACCTACAAGGAAACTGGAGAATTTCTACAATTCTGTTGTTAAATCTCAAGCCCGCCTTGAAATCTTCAGGCTTGTCCTACTTCCACTAGCAGGCCCAGTCTTCTTGTGACCAAGAATACTAGTGCTGCATCACTTCACTTGTTCCACCTCTGCAACTCAGTTGCTAAATCTCTGGCCCATCTCAAAATCTTCAAGACAAACTTGTGACTATGTGTACAACTGCCCCCTGATGTTGGGTCACCTTAATGCAGGGGAGAGATTTGTGGTTTGTGCCTGTGGGTAGGGAGCCTCCTCTCTGAGAGGGGTTGCCTAAGAACCCAGCATCTCTTTCAGTACAAATGGTGAGGATATTCCCTTTGCCTAATTTTTCTCACTCTCCTGTCCAATGACATGGATTGTGGAATGTGAAAAATATATTTGAATAGTTTTACTTGTGATTATGATTTATGTAATATGAGAGTGAATTAGTCACAACAGTAGCAAGCTGGTACTGATAGTATAAATTTGTTACACAATATAATGCTAGGAATGGAATATGTTTAAAGTGCTGAATAGCCAAAAGATTCTAGCTTAGTGAATACAGTGCAACAACGTATCTACAACTGCTACATTGCACCTCTTTTGCCTCACTAGATTTCCTGTAAAATTCTTATTCTTAGTAGTCTGTATTATTGATAAAGCCTTTGGTAAACAAAATATCCTTCAAATAAAAATACTCAGGTTTTGTACATCTTAATTCATCAATTTGTCAGTAATGTTTGGTATATGAAACTTTGATCTACCGTACCTTCTTGGCTGTCTGTCTCCCGAGTCCAATTGGGTATGTGTGGCTTGTGCAGGAGCTGGCTGATTCTTGTGCAAACCACATAGTCAGATAATAATTGTTAGAGTTTAGTGAATTAGGACTTAATTGAGCACCACAGAACTTACTGGGGCTATCAGAAATAACTAATGACATATTTCAAAATAGGCCTCCATGGCCTTTCCTACAGAAATACTTCTTGTTTTCATATTTCAAAATGGAGTTTGGCTTGCACAACAGTTTTTAAAATTAAAATAGTAGAATTGTTTGAGGGTTGGAAATTACACTCGCCCATACAAGTAATATGCAGCTAAAATGCAACAAAAGAGGTAGCTAAACAATGATTTGCATTTTGAGTCAGGGGTAAATATCCAAAGCATGAAGTGGAAATGAGCTTCCCTACCCTAGATACCTCTTATTTTTCCAAACAGTCAGACAAAATGTGTGCCTACTTTGCAGATTGGGTAGTATTCTCTCTCTCTCTCTCTTTCCAATTCATTTTGCATTTGTTTCATTTATTTTTCTACAATAAATAAAATAAAAACAAGAATGTATGCCTGAACATGCATTCGCACATGCCATAAACACAGTACATCAATCTCACACATGCATGTATACATACAGAATTTTAATAAACGTCTATATTTTTATGTTTGATGTTTTCTAATGTTTCTTTTTTTTTCTTTTTTTTTTTTTCTTTTTTTCCCTTCTAGGGTGCAACTTTTAGTGGAACATTCACGCAAAAATCGGTAAGCTTCAGCTAAGTTCGCATTCTAACATTTTTCAGTTTATGATACAGTAATATGTTAAACGATAAAACCTTTTTTTTTTCTTTCTTCTGGTATGAGTATACTTTTTTTTCTTGCTCTTTCCTGGTATGATTATAAATTTATTGTAATAAACTCTTTAACCCTTTGGGGGGTTTCGGACGTACTAGTACGTCTTATGACCCAAGGTTTTTGTTGTACTAGTACGCCTAAATTCTAGCGCCCTCAAATCTAGTGAGAGAAAGCTGGTAGGCCTACATATGAAAGAATGGGTCTATGTGGTCAGTGTGTGCAGTATAAAAAAAATCCTGCAGCACACAGTGCGTAATGAGAAAAAAAACTTTGACCGTGTTTTTGGATTGAAACAGCGACTTTGCACTGTATTTTCGTATGGTATTTATTGTTGTATACTAGTTTTCTTGGTCTCATTTTATAGAATGGAAGACATGTTACAGAAATTGAGATGATTTTGATTGGTTTTACAAAGAAAAGTACCTTAAAATTGAGCTAAAAGTAGCAGAAATGTTCGATTTTTACCAAAGTTCAAAAGTAAACAAATCATGCCAAGCGTCCAATACACATCAACTGGCAAGTCTAATATTCTTTCACAATTGCGCTGATATTATTTATACCATTTCTACACTAATGCAGTAGTCTGCATAACAGTAAATCTTATTTTTTTTGTAAGAATAAAAATTCAAAGTGGAAAGCCAAAGAAATATAAGAGGGGCCTGGGGATGTGACTAACGAACAGAGAACTTGTTATTTTAGTGCCAGGAATGTCTTTCTTGTTTATTCTGGACCCTATTTGGAAATTGGCATCTTTTGAAATTTGTGTGAAATTGGCAAAATTGCTAAATTCTGACCACTTTATTGGATAATTGAAATCGGTAAATGGGTTGTTTCTTGTACTCATTCGATAAAAAAAATGGAGTTCTAGTGAAATAGTTATGATTTTTGTCAACTAGTACACTGGAATTGGCCGAAAATAGGGCTCAAAGTGGGCAAAATCACCGATGCGTAAACATCGTTGAGATGGCTAACTTCACGAGAGCATAATTCTGTAAGTTTTCCATCAAATTTCATACTTTTGGTGTCATTATGATCAGGAAAAGATTCTCTATCTTTTCATAAGAAAAATATTATTTATTTATTAACACACTGGCCGATTCCCACCAAGGCAGGGTGGCCCAAAAAAGAAAAACTTTCACCATCATTCACTCCATCACTGTCTTGCCAGAAGGGCCTGGTCACAGACTGGGCCGCGGGGGCGTTGACCCCCGGAACTCTCTCCAGGTAAGGGTGCTTTACACTACAGACCCTGAGTACAAGTCTCTGAGAGGACCTGTCGACCCCCAAAGGGTTAAAGAACTGTCACTTGAAAAATCAGAATTTTCAAGAAACCTACATTTTCAGGATTTGCCAAGTTATAACTGGCATGTCTCATCTTGAAAAATTTTGGTACCACACTGCTGCACCCTTTTTTTGGGGAGGTTGCTTAATTTATTAGTTTATATTATGTATTGTTAATCGACTTTATGTAACTACACATTTATGTTTAGTAGGGAAAAAAGAATCGATATTCATGAAGTTAGCATATTTGAGGAACCCACATGGCTACTTTTTTCAGTGTATCAGTTTTAACCTTTTCACTGTCACAACTCCCAAAATTGAAAATGCCGATAGTGTCATGATTTTTTCAGAAAAAGACGAATAATTTTATCTTCTGAAATATTAAAAATTCTTTTCTGAAGGTAATGATACCAAAAAATTTACGGAAAATTTCTGGAATTACGCAAGTGCAAAGTTGGGATCTGGGTGCAATTTACGCCTCAGCAATTTTGCCCATTTTGTTTCTTACTTCAAGCCAGTTCCATTGTTCGGTTTGACTCAATTCCTACCTATTTCATTAGTGTGCCATCCATTCTATCAATTCAGCACAAGAAATGCCTATTTATCTATTAAAACTACACAATAAAGCACACAGAATTTGGTAGTTTGATCAGTGTCATACAAAATTCAACAAATTCCAATTTAGAAACAGTCCAAAATAAACAGTGTAGGCATTGCAGCCACTAAAATTTTTCTTCTCTTCATTAATCCTGTTCCAGTGTCTCCATTTTGAATCCATCATTGCACAAAAAAAATCCAAGTTTTACCACATTCACCGGATAATTAGTATAACGAAGAATGCTTATTCACGGTTTAGGCCATTCCATAATTGAAGCAGACCTTGTAAAAACCCATGAAACAGACCTGGGAATTCTACCCTTCCTCAGGAAAATCACCAAAAATTTTATATTTCTGGCACTTTGAGGTCTATTTCAAGCTACTTACAGTCTGAAACTGACCAAAACTATATCCCTTTCACTAGTATGTCTTCCTTCTATCAAATGATACTAAGAAACAGTTAATAATAATATTAAAACTACCCTAGAAAATACTTTAAGGTCATTATGTTAAACCAAACACTAGGTCAGTAAGGTTTACTTTCTCCATCATGCACTGTGTCAGGGCAGGATTATTTTTATACTGTACACACCCACTGCACATACCCATTCTCTCTTGTCTGGCCAAAATTTACCACTTGCAACACAGTTGAGGGCACTGTGTTTAAAATGTAGATATGTATACATGAGCAACACTGGCATCAATAATGTAGATTTGCACGGGAGACAGTGAAAGGGTTAAGGACTTTACTCATTAATATTTTTGTATGCGGGTGTGTGTGTGTGTGTGTGTGTGTGTGTGTGTGTGTGTGTGTGTGTGTGTGTGTGTGTGTGTGTGTGTGTGTGTGTGTGTGTGTGTGTATATATATATATATATATATATTTTTTTTTTTGTTTTTTTTTTTATTTATTTGTTTATGTACAGCTGTCTGTGCTTAGGGTTCCATTAACCAATTAAGGAACAGCTATCAACTGTTACACCTCAGAACTACATCACCATTTTGCTGCTTGTCACCAATCCAAATGAATCTTTCTCATCCTTAAGAATTCTTGCTATGTATGTGAGCATTCAGCTTGCCCTTTCCTCCTGGAAGATGGTGATCTGCATGCCTGCCGTTTAGTGCTTGTTGTATTATCTCGATATTCTATGTTAATTGTGTCTTGCTGAAGCTACAGAATATATCACTGGGGACTTACTTGCCAACAATGTTGCTGATTTATTAGTAACTCACCCACCACTTAAACACATTCTCTGCTCAGATTTACAGATGTGTCCTCAAAAAGGACTCATTGTACCCTTTGTGCTTCTATCACTGCTCTACACCATCCACATCATAGTTTGTGGTTGATGGTCATTTTGCAGTTTTTTCTCTTGGTGTTAGCTCGACATCTTCCCAGACCATCCATCCACTGAGTCACTCTCCTGTTCCTCATTTGAATAACTGATTAGTGAATGTATGGCACAGTTTTTTGATACTTTGGCTTATGCTATTGGACAACTACATAATATTGCTGCTCATGGTGTTACTTCTGGTACTGTACCAGCAGCATTTTGCTGTTGTTTCATCTACAAAGTACCTGTCCTTGATATTTTTGGATTTGACCTCCACCCAGGTTTGGCTGTCTCTGATATTCCCCATACAAATGACACTGACACCCAATACCATGTCAACTCTCCTTCATTACTATGAGCACTTGGAGATTTGCCTGTTATTTGAAGTACAGTGGTATCTCAAGTTTCGAACAGCTCCCAACTCATACAGTTATGTAAGTGTATTTTTGTAAGTGTTTTTTTGTGGGTCTGAAACGGACTAATCTAATTTACATTATTCTTTATGGGAACAAATTCGTTTGGTATCGGCACTCGAACAGCCTTCTGGAATGAATTAAGTTCGTAACGCGAGGTACCACTGTATTTCAGAAAAAAACTAGTGTTCAGTTTTAGGAGGTTTTCAATCTTATCTTCACTGTGTAGGTCAACAGTTAAGCTAATACTCCTTTGCTCCTTTTATATCAGTTACCACTATCTGGCAGTGCAGTTCAGACTCCAGACAGCCTCTTGGATCTTCACCTATGTTTAATGACTTCTATATTGTCACCTATGGACTAACGGCTTATTACTATTAATTTATCAGGACAACATCCGGGTCATGGACTTGACATCACTTTTCACATTTACCACCAAGGATGCATTGATTATTTAGCAGCTCAGTTGCATTCTGGAGCTGTCGTGCTCAGGCAAAGTTATTGTACATCACTTTTATTGGCTACTTTCATGTCTTCTCAATGGCAATTTATTCTTAACCAGATTTTGCAGTCCACGGGGAAGTGGAACAGAATACTTCCTCTGTAAGCCATGTGTGTCGTAAGAGGCGACTAAAATGCTAGGAGCAAGGGGCTAGTAACCTCCTCTTCTGTATACATTGCTAAAGTTAAAAAGAGAAACTTATGCTTTTCTTTTTGGGCCACCCTGCTTTGGTGGGATACGGCCGGTTTGTTGAAAGAAGAAAGAACCCGGCTTTGCAGCTCTGGGTAGCAATGGCTAATCAGCACCTTGATGTAAGATGGGGTCAGTCTCTTCATACTCAGCCTACCCCTATGAAAGAGCATACTTATCTTGCATTGATGTGAAGAAACATCTTTAGCAATCAAGGCTACAGGTCTTGTTCTAGGCATTTCCATGCCATGTCTGGAAGAGGTTCTCTCTCCTGATGCCACTCATTCTGTCAGCATGAAAGCTATGTTGAGAGGAAGGTCACAGGCACACCACTAGGCTTGGAAGGCCCTCAAAGGTCTTCCGGTGGCTAGGGCAATGACTCACAACATGAGGGGCCCGTCTGGGTCCTTGATACTGGTAGTTCACATTCCTCTGGACCTCATCTTGAATGCCGTGAAGATGAAATGTGCTTCAACCTTCTCATGGAACCATAGTAATGTACTCAGCATACAGATGTTACCTTCCTTGGTCATCAGTATACATGTATTACACTTTGAGGTTTGTGCCACTTCAGTTTTTATCACCTTCCCTAACTCTTGACCCTGTTCATGACTTGTTCTCATATCTGTATTATGGAACACTGAATGTCACTATCCTTCCTCCATGTGTCCAAAATGTGTCCATTGGCAAGGCAACACAAAGGTTCACAATACTCCACCAGGTTTCTTACCTTTCCAAACCTAGACAGTAATATACATTTCAAACAAGGTGACCATCCTAACTCATCATTTTAGTTGTAGGTATGTTAAGGTATATATTGGTATAAATATCGGAAATAATATTCCCCAAATGATCATTCGAGAGGTAATCACACATAGAACAGATGGTTCTCTAAATCCTTAGGTTAGTAGATTTCCATAGGGATAATTAGATTCCCAGTATGTGCATTTGTTTATGAACAGTTACTGGTGCTGATCCAGCTACTCTTTGTGAGTATATATAGAGAATGCTTAGGATTTTTTAGTTCATGGAACTCAAGACACAGTCAGTTTTTCTTATTTATAAATAATAGTGTATGTTTATTAAATGTGTTTATGTATTTATATGCGTATTTGTGTATATAAGTCTGTACGTCTTTTTCTTTCTTGTTGTTTTTATCTTTCTCATTCTTCTTTCCCTCTTCTTTTTCTTTCTCATTTTCTCTTTTCTTTTTGCTCTTTCTTAATTTCTTTTCTTTCTCTCTCTTTTTTTCTCTGTTTTTTCTTTATACTTTTTTCTTACTTTCTTTGACTTTCCTCTCTCTTACCTCTCCTACTTTTTATTCATTACATTCTTTGAAATATATAAA